>NW_026652299.1:26921933-27072204 GCF_009828535.3 Hylobates moloch
GCTAATTTTGTATTTTTAGTAGAGATGGGGGTTTCACCATGTTGGTGAGGCTGGTCTTGAACTCCTGACCTCAGATGATCCGCCTGCCTCGGCCTCTCAAAGTGCTGGGATTACAGGTGTGAGCCACCGTGCCCAGCCTTCATTTATTAACCTCATTTAAGCAAAAGGAGAGGGTGTTCCCATAGGCCTGTAACACTGGAACACAGGGAGCCATGACTTGATTCTCTTTGTTTCTAGTCAAGGAAACTGAGACAGACAGCACCAGGTTCTGCCAGCTACCATCTGGTTGAGGAAGGGAGGGAGTTTGTATTAGGAGATGTGTACCTGAGTCTACAAAGTTCATATGAACATACCAGAGCTATTACATAAAAAAAAAATTTAGGCCAGACACGGTGGTTCACTCCTGCAATCCCAGCACTTTGGGAAGCCAAGGCAGGAGGATCACCTGAGGTCAGGAGTTCGAGACCAGCCTGGCCAACCAGGCAAAACCCCGTGTCGACTAAAAATATAATAACTTAACCAGGCGTGGTGGCACACACCTGTAATCCTAGCTACTCGGGAGGCTGAGGCAGGAGAATCGCTTGAACCTGGGAGACAGAGGTTGCCGTGAGCCGAGACTGTACCACTGCACTCCAGCCTGGGTGACAGAGCGAGGCTCTATATAAAAATAATAATAATAAAAAACTTAATGGCTGGATCAACTGGGCTACAAAAGCAGAAAGATGTGAAGGCCAGTCTCTCCAAACCCCTGAGGAACTAAGGTTGTAACTGGGGGAGGGAAGGCGCTGGCTCCTGGTCAGGAATGTGGGTTCTGGACCCAAAGCTTCACCAAGAGTGGCAGCAGCGGGTCAACTGCCAAATGGGGAGGAGAAAACACCTGGATTTTCTGTCCCTTATCCAAAGGGTCAAATGAGTTGATGGGACAACTCTCTTACTCAGGAAAAGTAAAAAGTGCCAGACAAAACCAAGGTGTGACTCATGTTATTTTTGGATGAATTTTCCATTTTATAAATGTAATTCCCTTTGTGGATTGTATCATCGAAGGTCCTCCCGGTCAGCAGGAATCACCTACAAATCCCTGATGGAGGTAGGAGAGCTGGGGGGACTTTTGCTCAGCACCTTTCAGATAATTAGGGAGGGGATCTGATGAGGAGCCTGTGCAGCAGCAGGGCGAGCAGAAGGAACTGGAGAACAGAATCAGGTCACCCCCAAACCATGCACTGCACACCTGCCTCATACACCTCTTCCAGCCTATCTGCTGATTCCTGTTTACAAAAAGAGGGCAGTGTCTCCTCTGGACCACCGGTTCTCAACCAGGGGTGATTTTGCCCCCGCAGAGGGCATCTGGCCAGGTGTGAGACAGCAGTGATGGTTACAATGGCAGGGGGTGCTATTGGCACAGGTCAGTATAGACGGTGGTGGTCAGAGATGCTGCTTAAACTTCCTACTACACACAGGACAGCCCACCTCAACAAGGTGGCCCAGAGTGTCAACAGAGCCAAGGTGGAGAAACCCTGCTCTGAACACCCCAGCCAGAGCTTTGCTTCCCCAGAACTCTGGAGAAGCAAGGCTCCAGCTGTTAATGCTCACGAGCCGTATCAAAGCAACAGCTCAATCTGAAATGATGAAATGGGCCCCACTTGCCAATTTCTCCTCTCATAAGAGCAGCCGCTTCTGGTTTCATGCTTTCCACTGGCTTCGTTTGATAGAGTGGTTTGTAAAAAAGGTGGGGATTTTAAACTCCACAGAGATGTGCTTTCTCCACAGGCAGGTCCTGAGGCCCCAGGCCCAGCTGGCCTCCTCTCCGGGAACCAAGGCCTCACCCCTTCACCATGCCTCTCCTGCCGCAGCATGAGGCCGGGTTTTTAATCTGCTCTCACCAGCCTAGCATGTCAGATTTGAGGGTTTTGTTGTTGTTGTTGTTGTTTTAACTAAAACCAATAAGCAGTCTAGCCACTCTCATTTTCAGTGACATCCATTTTGGTCCATTTTCTTCCCCTAATTCCAGACATCCTTAAAGGAACATGACAGGCAGCAGTGTGAGTAAGAAGTCTGCCTCCTGGAGTCAGGTCTGTGCCCTGGGGCACATTAAGGGGGATGACCATGCCCACAGGGATGTTGCCATAAACATGAGTCAACGCATGCAAAGTGCGTAGGGCTGCCCCGCAGGCTCAAGGTGAGAGCCAGCTGTTGCCACTACTGATGCCCATGAGGGACTCAGCTCTGATTCAGCAACTGCTAAGCAAGCAGGTAAATTTCTTCAGTGTTTCCATGAAAAATCAGATGGTTTCTAATTAGAGTTGTTTTTCTTTTAGAAATAAACCAGCAGCTCAAAATCAGCATTTCATAAACAGGAGTTAAGGCAGACTATGTTGTATAATGTTACTGTTACCTTAAACTGATTTCACTGTATAGTTCATTTTTATATTTAGAAAAATCCTATTGGAGAAATAAGGCCCAGCTAAAACACAATGAACAAACCTGTCTGGAATCCAGAGCTGCAGTCAAATGGGTTTATGACAAGCTGGCAGAGCCCAGGTGTGTGTATCAGCCCAGGTAACACTATACATACCTTGCTCCCTGTGAGCTGTGCAAGGTGAGGTTTCAGGTCTTCTCCGATTACGGAATAAATTGCCACTAAGCAAAACACGCTGGCCTTACGCACACTACTTTCGGTGTTGTCATAACCCTAGAGAGCCAGAAGGGAACAAGAAAAGGAAACCAGATCAAAGATTCATTCCATAGCCAACATCTCATCAGTGTTTCCACAAATGCCCTCCGAGTTCAACCTTGGACTTGTCAGTAACAACCAGGATAGACCTCAGCCCTGCAATGGAATCCAGACAGCTTTCACCCCAAAGTGGTCACAACTTAGCATCAAGAGAAACTTGGTCTCTGGGGTGCGGACGCAGGAGGGTGGCGAGTCCCAGACTGGTCTCTGCGTCTGCACAGGTATCACCATGTAACAAGCTGCCATCCAAGAAACATTGTAGAGGAGAGAGAATGAGAAAAGGAAATGAAGGGGAAAGAGAACTTGCTTTGTTCCCATTTCTCCCAAAGGTAAAGCAAATTTCCTTGTGAAATGCCTTTAAAGAAATGAGAACGTCATCACTTGCTCTTGTGAGCAAAACCCCTCTACCCTCCAGTGATTGCTGGGGAACGTCTGGTCCCACAGCCTGATGTCCGTGTCACTTTGCAGCTGGGCCTCCATCTATCTGTTGGCCTCATCCTGGCCCACACCCAGCTGGGGCTACCTGCTGCTATTCTCCAAACAGCCTGGGACTCTTCAGTCTCTGTGCCTTTCCCTTTGTTTGGAATAATCTAGTCTTCAACAATTAAGTGTCTAATCCCCAAGCCAAGCATCCAGCAAACAGCAGCATTGATTAAATGTGATGCTGACTCCTCTCTACCTTTCCCCAGTGAAACTCCCTTGCCAAGGGCCAACTTGAAACCACCTCTTCTATGAACCCTCTCTCCCCCACCCCAACCTGGAAACCCCTTCTCTACTGTCATGTAGCCCATGGTGACACCTGTCGTTGTCTGTGTGGCTGCACAGTAGGCTGAAAATCCTCTGAGGCAGTCCACACAGTGGAACTTAGCTGCTTTATGCCAGTCTGTCTCACTCACTGTCTCATGCTTAGAAGAGTTTCAGTAAGTATTTGTGTGCTGCATGAGACCAAAGACCATTGTTTGATTTACACTCCATGGTCCACCTCGCCCAGGGCTGGGGCTACAGCAGGTGTGCAGTAAGGGTTTGTTGAAGGAATGGACAAAAAAATGATCAAAATATGTTTATAGTAAATAGAAAGTTCATTCTGTGAGCCGCCAGGAAAGTATTCTTAGTGCATTCGGGAGAGGGGGTGAGCTGGAAGCCGACAGAGGAGGCTGTGAAGTGTCCCTGCCACACAGCCTCACAGGTCCTGCCTGGTTTTTCCTACCCGTCCCTGCCAGTGAAGGAGGAGCACACGGCCCTTACATTACTTCAAGTTAGGCAGCCCCACACAGGCCAGGGGCAGGCCCCGCCAACACGAGGGCCTACCTGCAGCAAGCCTGGGATGATGTCGATGAGGAGCTGCAGCAATGACTCCTTCGCGATCCTCTCGACGACTTTGGTCTGCATCTTGATGGCAGCAAGGTTGATGGGGTAGTCGGCCGTCTGGATGATGGGGCAGAGCACCTTGATGCACTGCTCTGGGTGGATGGAACTGGCCAGTGTGGACGCAGCCTCCTCAGCTGCTCTCACCACCTGAAACACCCAGTTCCCCCAAAGAGTAAGCTCCACATGCCACATGAAGCGAAAGACCAAACACCACTTTTGATTTCAGAGGCCAAAGGACAATGACCTCACTCAATGTCAGACGGCAGCCATTGCTTCGCCTGGCTCAATTGTTAAAGTAAACACAGAGTGGTCTGCAGGGTGATTTTAAAGGGGAGTGTGGCCCACGGAAAGGCAGGTCTGGGGGATTCTGGGAAAAACCTTAGAAAAGTGGTACTCGGCCGGGCGCGTTAGCTCACGCCTGTAATCCCAGCACTTTGGGAGGCCGAGGCGGGTGGATCACGAGGTCAGGAGATCGAGACCATCCTGGCTAACACGGTGAAAACCCATCTCTACTAAAAATACAAAAAATTAGCCGGACGTGTTGGTGGGCGCCTGTAGTCCCAGCTGCTTGGGAGGCTGAGGCAGGAGAATGGCGTGAACCCGGGAGGCGGAGCTTGCAGTGAGCCGAGATCACGCCACTGCACTCCAGCCTGGGCGACAGTGCAAGACTCTGTCTCAAAAAAAAATAATACTAAAATAAAATAAAATAAGAAAAGAAAAGAAAAGTGGTACTCTAAGTGCGGCCCCCTATCAGCCCCAGCAGCAGTGCTGGGAACCTGTTAGAAATGCAACTTCTCAGGCCCACCCAGACCTGCTCACTAAGAGGTGGGCCCCAACTAGAGGAGGGGGTGCAGCAAGCTGTGTTGGTAAGCACCAGGTGATTTCTAGACACACTAAAATTGGAGCACCTCCGCCCTAGAAGACTAGGACCTGAATACAGAAATGCTTCCCAATGGCTTGTGGGACACCTAGAACTGGAGCATCTGGAAAGAAGCCTGGAGGAAATCAGAGTGACTTCAATGCTGGCACTTCCTGGAAGAGGCCCACCTGCCAGGCAGTTGGGAAGGCACAGAGAGAAGCCCCTGAAAGGGTTTTCCTGAGGAATCTCTTCTGGAAAGTTGCTTTTCTAGGACTGTGCTCACGATGACCCCTTTGCCTTCATTTTTAGGGAGGTACATGAAATGGCTATCTCATGGTCAAAGGAGCAGCCTCTGACCTCTGGAGGGCCACAAGACCCTCTTGTAATAAAGATGGAAGCAAAATGCAAAACCCAGTGAGGAAGAAAGAGGACAGCAGAAGGCCTGGTGGAAAGAGCCTGGGCCTTGGGCTCAGGGAGCAAGTCCCAGTCATGCTAGTCCCAAACGCTAAAACTCCACGCCCTCATCTGTAAAACAGGGACGTCACAGAGATGAATGGTGAGCAGTACTCAAGATACAGTCAGTAAAGGATGCTTACTACTACCAATGGCACAGAGTACACATTATATAAATGACAGATAAAGACAGGCACCAGGCTATACGCACATGCATTTTCTTACAAAGTACAACAGAACTCGAATACTTTTCACCTACTGCCAGCCCTGACTGGGCTGGTCATTCTATCCAGATTCCTCTTTGCATTATGTTCTGCTACTCAAAATAACTCAGCTCTAACTTCATACAACAAAAAGGTGAAGACTACCAGCTCACAGCTTCAGTCATCCCAGCCCTTGTGAGTGATGCAAGACAGGCCCATGGAAACAGCACATGGATCATCTGGAAAGCTGCTTCTAGGTATGGGCATGAAGGGGGTGAAGAAGTCTGTACAAGTCAGGGAGCGTGGGAAATGGACAGGAGGCCCACAGAGAGGCCACCTGAGCTGTGTAGCAGACAGGCCCAGGGCTGGGCTCAGAGGCCATATAAACTGCTTGGGGTCACTTTGGGGCCCTCACTGAGGCTCTCCTGGGGCTCTGGGAAGAGACTGTGGCTCCAGAAGAGGCTCGGCTTCACCTTCAGCCCAGGGCTACACTGCCCCATGAACAGGGCTCACTTCAGGGAGTGTGCATGAGTCCATGTGTCGGCTCTGCTCTGTGGAACGGTAAAGGGAAATTTTTCCAGCACTAGACAGCTGAGTTCACCTCATTAACAATGGACACGTTTGGGGCCAGCCGTGCTGCTGTTAGTGGGTTTTTCACTAGGAAGCCCCATATGGGCTTTGGCTACTCACACCCACTACCTGGCATTTATCACTACAAAACACCTGGAAGAAAGTGCATCAAGGGTTAACGCTCTTTCTCTCAGGGCGGTAAGATTATGGGTAACTTTGTTTTCCTCTTCATACCTTCTAGATAGATAGAAAGATTACAATGAACATTACGCTGGTGCAAAATTAGTTGCAGCTTTTACCATTACAATATAACCTTTGTGGCAAGGAAAATGTATTCCAGAAAATCTACTTGAACTGTCTGAGGCCAGGGAAAGCTGGCAGCCCAGCCCTGGCTCAGGGTGGAAGGTGGCAGGGCGGTGCACTTGAGGAGCAGGCCACGCCTCATTCGTCTTCCTGAAGGGAACCCCACCCCGGCATATGGGAGGTGCTCTGTGGTGCAGCCAGCACCATCATCATGACTGTTCCTGCTGACCTCTCACTCTCCATAAAGCCCTTCTGCTGAACTACAAAACTCACTGTCCCTCAGCTGTGGCTGACACACACGTCCCAGCCCCTCCCCAGGCCTCCCTATCAGACTGGTGACACTTTTCCCCCAACTTCTGTTCTTCTGTCTGTGACACTCACACGGCACCATATGTAGATGGCTTTGTATTTCTGGTGGCATTTCCGTGTGTGTTTCTTCTTACCAAACATCCAGGAACTGAAACATTTCTGTTGTACCTAAGTACCCACTAAGCTGGGCATTTACCAGGAGCTTAGTACTTACTGAGGGACTGAGAATTCATTCTCCTAGCTGTCTGAGAATATGTCCCACTTAAGCCCTACCTCCCTCAAGTCTTTCTTGTTGGAGGTCTTTTTTACTTTCCCTGGGAGGACCCGCTAACTCCTTGCAGCACTGAGGAAAGGCTAGGAGTCTCATGAAATAAGATCACCACATCCATCACCACGTAGCCAGCACCCTAGAGTGAATGCACTGCAGCCACCTCTGGGGCCTACACTGGGATTATGGATGAATCCCTGGTGGAGCTCCGGATCAGCATGGCTTAAGGGTAAGTACTGTGTACAGGTCAGAATACCCAAGATTCGTCTGTGCTCACTACGTATGTGAAGGTCAGGCTCGAGGACAAAGCACTGTAGAGAGGCAATTTTATTTTAAAAGTCATGTCCAACTCTCAAGCACCTCGTAAGATTCTTTCCTCTCATTTGTGCTCTGTGTGTACGTTTGTTCACCCAGCACTGACCAGGTACCTCCTGTGTGTCAGAGACTGAGCTCAAAGCTCAGGCCACAGAGCTGAGAAGGACTGGGCCATCCATGCTCTGGTGGTTCAGGGCAGAGTGAGGGCAGTCTGTGCAGAGGGACAGCACGAGGGTGCGGAGACCCAGGAAGGAGCCAGATGGCAGGGACTTGCTACCTGATGCACTTCTTGTGGGTGGCCAGGATTAGATGGGAGGAGGAAGGAGAATGGATAGGTGCAGAAGGCTTCTTTGGTGTTCTGGGGGCCTTCCTCCAGCTCAAGGGCCCTCGGCCATGCACAGCCAGCCTACCTTGCCTCTGCCTCGTCCAGGCACCTCAGTGAGCAGGCCTTCCCTTGCCAGCCAAAGTGTTAGACTCAACATTGATGGCATTGACTCCATGCCACAAATGTACAGGAAGGAGCCTATTTGAAGGAAGCCCACTGTGATTTCTTTTTCTTGCCAATTCAAACTCCTGCCAAAGGTAGCTTTTTCCACACAGGTCACCTGAAAGCAGAGTACTGTTTGGACCCTGGTGTGTACACGTGACCTTTCACTTTTTTACCCCGACAACGGCAGCCTCCAGAGTTAGATAAGCATATTCTCAGCCTCTGAGAGAAGTACAGGAGACAAACCTTAGTTGAATCCTCTGGCAAAAAACTTCCTTGGTCTGAGCTTCCATTTTTTAATAAAAACTAAAATGAGGATTTTATTTGTAATTTTTTGAGACACAGTCTCACTCTGTCATTCAGGCTGGAGTGCAGTGGAGTCATCTGGGCTCACTGCAACCTCTGCTTCTGGGTTCAAGCGATTCTCATGCCTCAGCCTCCCAAGTAGCTGGGATTACAGGTGCGTGCCACCACACCCAGCTAATTTTTGTATTTTTAGTAGAGATGGGGTTTCACCATGTTGACCAGGCTGGTCTCAAACTCCTGGCCTCAAGTGATCCACCCACCTCGGCCTCCAAAGTGCTGGGATTACAGAGCCACTGCGCCCAGCCTAAAATGAGGATTTTAAAGTTTCTACTTTCACAGTTATCTGAATTGAGACAAGATGTGAACCAGCTTGGTATATTTTAGCTACAAAACACATGATGGCTAAGACATACATGGAGGCTCACGCCTACAACCCCAGCTACTTGGAAGGCTGTGCTGGGTGGATCACTTGAGCCCAGGAATTTGAGACCAGCCCAGGCAACATGGAGAAACCCCATCTCAAACAAAAACAAAACACAAGCTAGATGTTGGTAGAGGAATGACACCAGAGTGGAGCTCAGCAGCAGAGGCACCACCAGAAGGCACAGCAGCGGAGCCGGGAGCTCCGAAGTTGCTGGGGATGGGGGGTGAGGGGGGCAGAGCTCTGTGACCTCAAGACTCCACAGAGGGCCAGTCCTCATACTGAATGTTTTAAGAATGGGTAACACTGGTAAGCCAGCTCCTTCCCTGGGGTCCAGTGCCAACATCGTGATGGGTCTGCCCTCTCCAATGACCTCTAAGATGCCTGAGGTTCCTCAGCAAGGCCTGGCTCCTTCCTGCCTATGTGGTGCTTCCTCTCCCTGCCCACACCCTGCCCAGCCACATCTCTATGGCCCTGGCCAAGTCATCCTGAGGACTTACCGCCGCAACACAACCCCCAGGAAGCCTCACCATGTGTGCGCTTTATTTATCACCGCAGGTAAATACTTTGCGGAAATTGTCCCTCCCACTAGACTAAAAGTTCCTTGAAGGCAAGATCCCATCTTAGCCATTTTTCTATTCCCATGACTAGCACAATGTCCAGTATATGCCAGGTGCTCAATAAATAGCTGTTGAACTAATTTCCCCATAGCGTGCGTGTGTGCACGCGCACACACACACACACACACACACACACAGACAGGGTCTTGCTCTGTTGCCCAGGCTGGAGTGCAATGGTGTGATCATGGCTCACTGCAGCCTCGATCTCCTGGGCTCAAGCGATCCTCCTACCTTAGCCTCCCAAGTAGGTGGGATTACAGGCACACATAATATTTTAAGTTTTTTGTAGGGGTCTCAGTATGTGAGATGGGGTCTCGCTATGTTACCCAAACTGGTTTCAAATGATCTGCCCACCTCAGCCTCCCAAAATGCTGGGATTACAGGCATGAACCACTACACCCCGCCCAGCGTACATATTTTTGATGCTCATGACTCACAAAGTCACATCTGGAGCATGCCACATTGACTTGGATTTACATTTTTCCTAAGGAGCTAGCACAGAAAACTAGGAGCACAGCAGGTTATCTACAAATGATCAACTTGGGCTGTGGAAAAATCAACTGTACCAGGCCCAGAGAGTCCCATTCCAGGTGACACATTGGAAAAGCAACAGACGAGTTCTTTGGAAAAGAGACTTCGGCTCAGGTTTTTCCAGTCACCAGTTGTCTGAGGAGGACCGGCATGTTTCTTGGAAGAGCTCTGTCAGGTAATGGGTTACCTCAGATGGGGCGCTCTTCTTCCTCCTCCATTTGTGCAGGTCTCAGAGTCTGTGTGTGTTTGGGAAAGCCAAGCACGTGGCTGTGTACCTACGTGGCTGAGTTACACACAGCTGAGTGGACGGTGAAAAGTGGAAGGAGACAGTACCTCTTTTATCTAATCTGGCCCAGCAATGAAACCATGCTCAGAAACTGCTGGCTTTCTACTGTAAGAAATCACTGCCCAAGTATCATAACACACCAGCCTGAAAGCTGAGGAACTTTTAGGCCTCTGTTTTTAAACCTGGAGAAAGAAACAAAAGGTCAGAAAACAGCGGATGATGCTGTAGCGTATCAAAGTTAGAAAGCACTGACGCACAGGAGTCAATATCTGAGGTCCCCCGGGAGGTGGGAAGCAGCTCAGTGGGTAGAAATAACACGGCTCTGGAGACAGGATTCAAGAGTTGGCAGCATTGCTTTCCAGGCTTGACAGGAGCAAGCTAAGGCCTCCTGGTGCTCTTCGGGGTTGCAACGAGGATTAGTGAGACCAGGCAATCGATTGCCGGGTTCGTGGTGAGAACTCGTGGTTTTCCTTCTCTCCTCCCCATCTCCCGCACTCTATTGCCCTTTAGGTTAAAGTGAATTATCTTACAGGGAGCTGCTGGGAAAAAAGGCTGTTTCAGACCTGCTGAGCTGAAACCCAAACCCAAGGAGCCCTTCATCTTACAAAAATCCAGGAATTCTGGATGTGGCCTGCATGAAGCATTTGGTGAAATGTATCTACTATTTTATTTTATTTTATTTTATTTTGAGACAATCTTGCTCTGTTGCCCAGGATGGAGTGCAGTGGCACTATCTTGGTGGGTTCAAGCGATTCTCCTGCCTCAGCCTGAGAGTAGCTGGGACTACAGGCGCACACCACCACGCCTAGCTAATGTTTTTGTATTTTTAGTAGAGACAGGGTTTCACCATGTTGGCCAGGCTGGTCTCAAACTCCTGACCTCAAGTGATCTGCCCGCCTCGGCCTCCCAAAGTGCTGGGATTACCGGTGTGAGCCACCACGCCTGGATGATCAAATGTATCTCATGTGGATGAGGGCTTTGGTTCTAAAATGTCTGAAAATAAAATGTCAGAAGCTGCACATTAAGATGGGTAGTTTGAGGCTCTCTTTTCCACTGGGGTTAGAGAAAGTTTCCCAAGACAGACGCTAGTTTTGGCAAGGGAGGTAGGTGTTCTCAACTTCCCTCTATATGCCAAACCCCTGGCTTTGGCCAGCTGCCTGAATCAGGGTGAACTTTAGGTTTTGCCCCTGTGTTCTATGTAACATAAGAAGCAAAGATTATAAATGTAAGCAAACAGAGAGCAAAAGTCAACATGGGCAGCAGAAACAAAGGAAGAAAATACCACTTAGTACACAAGGTGGCCAGAAGTGGCAAGGATTTAGAAAGGGGTGAGGGACTATTCAAAGAGGACAGGATCAAAAAGACTTCTGGGTTACAATCTGCCTTGATTATAACATCAAAAACTGTTCCAATTCTGCTAGTCTCCTTAGAAACACAGGACTCCCTCCCCTTTCAAAGTCAGTGAAGTAATAGTGTCTAGCTAAGAAAAGCATAATTTTCACATCTAGCTTTTTAAAAATGGATCATTACTCAGAATACTGGTGAACGTTTGCTTAAAGGTTTCTTTCTTTTAGCACAAAGTTTTCAAAATTTGGATTGCATGTTTTAGGTTCACAAGGTTTGATCTGGCTCTGTCACAGACACACCAGAATAACTGGTTGAGTCAAAAAAAAAAGCAAAGGTCCAGGAACAACAGTGGCTGGAATCAAAGAACTCTTCATAGTAGTGTCCTGAGCTTAGCTACCCAATCGTGTGGAAGCTAAGGAAGAGTTTAGCGCCACCTTCTGGGAAAGGCCAGAAAGACCTTTAAAAATTGGATTGACCCTGAGTTTAAGTATCCACCAGTAGACTGGGGAAAAACGACCAATGCCCCAGATTGGCACTGACATGGTCCTGGGATTTACGACGAAGCGCCAGCATGGCCCTGAACCTGGGATGAGAGTCCTCACTTAGCTAGGCTCAGTACCAGAGTGAGGAGAGAAGAAAAGTTCCAGGCTATAAGTCTAGGGAGACCTGAGTTTTGGCTCTGGTTCTGGCATCAACTAGCCAAGTCAGCTTGGGGTAAATTTCTTCACTTTCTATGCCTTGGTTTTCCTCATCAGTAAAACGAAAGGGAGAATCTGAATCAATTATTTTAAAAGTATTTCAGATTATAAAATCTTATCATCCAACTCTACCTGATGAGTCTTTTCCCCTGAAAAATGTGCATGCACAAAATTCCAGGGAGCTTTGAAGATCCTGAGAAGTAGTGTCTGTATGAAATGACCTCTAACAAGACAGTCATCACATCCTTGCCTGGAAAAGTAGATTCAGGGCAACACAATGATATCTTCAAATGTAGTCAGGCTCTTAGGTGGGAGATTTATTCTGCTCTACTCTAAGGGGTAGAATTAGGGCCAACAGGGGCAAATGATGAGAAGGAGTGGAAAGAGGGGCTCTGGGAGCCCAGGAGGTAGTGTGTCCTGCTGTCCTGGAGATGCTGCAGAGGCTGGGCTGGCCTCTCAGGAGGTGCTCAGCATCAGATGGGAAGCTGGGCAGCATGTTTAGGGCTTCTCTTTGGCATTCTAATTCTGGTATCCATCTCTAAAAACCCATGGCATTTCCTAGCCTAATGCTGACAATGTACCGGCTACCCCAGCACAAATATGGATGGATTCCAAACAAAGCAGTAGCCAAAAAATACAAGTCGTATTTTTGACTGGTGTTTTAGAGTTTACTCAATTGCATTTAATAACTTCTTAGGTGTATTTAGAGAAATGCAGTTATATCTGCTTTATGTAGAATTTTAAAAACTTGACAACAATTCTATTCAAAATCAGTCTACTTTCTTCAATGGAAGAGTATAAAAAGGATACTATCTTCAATTTTCAACAATGTCAACCACCTTACCTCACTTGACTTTAATGCTAGCCTCTCAGGGCAGGGTATAAAACACCTGCCCCCCACCTCCTACCCAGCATACAAGTGCTTTAGATACCCAGAGTGTCTATGACTTGTCCACAATCACAGCCCCCGAGCTGGCAAAAGCAGCATGTGAACCCAGGCCTTCAAACCCCAAACTCAAAGGTTTTAACATTAAGTTATGGCTCTTTCCGAAGCTTCAAGAGCTAAAGGGCAGGTGTCACATCGGGTTCCTTGAGAGTCAGTTCATCAGCGAAGCAGAACTACTCCCCTACCTGTGAATAACAGCAGGAGCAGCCGCCACCACAGTTGCCACTCAGAAATAGACACTGTGTCTGGCACTTTACAAGCCTGTGAGGTGGGCTATGTTTCCTCACTCGACACAGAGAATATGAAGGCTCACAAAATGGTAAGTCTCCTGCCGTCTTAGCTCAGCAGGGTTCAACCCAGGAGTGTCTTCCAAGCCCATGCCCCCTCCCTTGGCCACACAGCCTTGGCTCCTAGCTAGAGTTCTCTCCCTGCGTGCTCCTTCTCAGCCCATCTCAGGTTCTAATTCCCTAAGGAACTCTTCCTTGACTATTCTAGCCCACTCCTAAACTCCTGGTGTATTTCACTTTGAACCACACATGACTCTTTGCTTTAACCTCAACTAAACCATAAGGACCTTGAAGACTACAGTACACCACTACCCATCAATTATCAAACATTTATTGGAGTTTATGTTGTTAATGTGATTGCTGGCTCAGTAACTTGGAATCTCTCGATGAAGCTAAACAGGTTTTGGGGTTTTGTCTTTTTATTAAAAAGCAAAAACCTACAAAGGAAATGGGGCTTCTGGTCATATCCCAAGGTTGGGCCTAGGGAAAACTGAAAATTTAGAATTTGAGGATTTAGCTTTGTTACTCAACAGCAACCTGTATTATCTTGAGGCTGGATGAAACACAGATAATCATCTAGTCCACTTGATAGGATAATAGATAAGGAAAAACCAAAGTACAGAGGGGTAAAGGCATTTCTCCAGAGTTCATGCAGTGAACTCTGTTATTTCCCAGTACCCACTGATACAAATGACTGCCCTGAGAGGCATCTAAGGGCCATTCCTGAGCACAGGGGATCTGGCTGAGATGAGGTCAGCTAGTGATTCTAACTGGTATTTGATCACAGACCTTCTCTGGCACACCGGTGCTTCTCTCTGACTATGGCATTTGTCTAAAGGACTGCATGAGACACTATGCTGGCTGGGCGAATCAGAAACCAGACAAGTTCCCAGGAAGTTCTCTTTCTTTTATAAATAACTTTGGTCTGGTTTTGCCATTTTAATTCTTTAAAGTCATAAAATAAAAAGTTAACTGAAATGATTTAAAAATAAAACCCCTGAAGACATAATACTGGTGGTTTTACATTTATCTAAGAATCAAACTTCCCAAAACAAGCCAAATCACTTAAAGCTGGATTCTGGTGCCTTAAACACCACGATCTTTGTGTGTGTAGCAAGAAATGCTTGGTGATCCAGCACAGTGACATGAATGATGCTAATATTTTCCTCTTTTAACAGACAAGTGTAACTGGATATTCGCTAATGTGGCAAAGTTCAGAATAAGCTAAGTCTAATGATCAGAAAAACCTCAATTACAGAATATCTTCAAAAAATAGAGTTGGGCTTCTTTCAAGTTTAAATAAAACATTTACTGTGAACTTCAACATTATGGGTACTATATGCACATCAAAATGACTGGCAGCAACAAATATTCTTGCATTAAATGTGCATACAATGATTTATAATTAGTATATCAACTATTTCCTGAGAAATGGGCACTTCTGAAATAAGGATGTCTGAGAACAGTTTTATGTAGCAACAGCTGTATAGCACATGACAATTTTAAAAGCATATTTCCATATCATAATATCTTCCATTCTCACAACAGGGCTGCTTATTCAGGGTTATATTGAGAGGATGAAACTGGGAACAGCTGGACAACAGCAGACGCAGGACTAAAAACCAGGTTTTCTGCCTCAAGATTTGTATCTCACACTGACCCCAGAATCTCTTTGTAGTATCAATTCTCTTATTTAATCCTCTTTTTAATCACCAAAGGAGAGGTTCTGTACCAGCTCTAACAAACAGATTACAAATTCTAGTATAAGAAGAGTTCAAATTAATCGAGTTCTCTTGGAAAAAGAAAATGGTCTCAAAATTTTAAAAGGTCACTCTCAAGGCCTAAGCCCTTTAAGGTATTTGCTAAATGCCAACTCTACTGCAAACCATGGTAACTTTATTAATGAGGCACTGAAACTCAATAGCAAAATTTGTTTACTAAAAAGATAAAGAAGTTAGATAACGAAAGACACTTATTCAAACAGGGACTGTGAAAACATTATGTCTAAGCTCAGAAACATCAACTTTTAAAATAAAAACTCTAAATTGGTGTCCAAATCCTTCATCTATCTTGCTTACTATAGAACATGTATGTTAGCTTTGGACGAATGGTGTCTGAGACAGATTTGGTACTTGGCACATTTTCAATGTGTAAGAAACACATTCTGCACGTATAGCTTCTTTTAAAAGAAACTGACAAAGCAGACTCTTGCTTATATGAGAAAACAAGCCATCTTACCGTCAGTCCTACCTCATCCATCTTCCCAAATAGCTTTTGTGACAAATTTCAATCTACAGAAATTGTATTTCAAGAAGCTGTCTTTCCTCGCTGCAGTCACATAGTCAGAGCCACAGTGCACATGCTGGTGTGGTAACGTCAGGCTGGCAAGAGAAGGGCAGCTGGTGCCAATGTCTCTAAAAGCAGCCCCATGTTAACCTGCCGAGTCTTATGTTCTTCATCTCCTGCTGAAGCCCAGTTTTTGTATGGGGATATAAAACCAACTAGCTTCTTATTGAGAAGGAAGCTCCAAGAGAGCTAACTCTGGGATAAACATACTTTGGAAGTATTAATAAGACAGGAAAATAGACTATGTCTTTGTATGACTAATAAAGTAAGTCTAGAAACATTTTAGATCCTTTTCAATAAATGTTTGGAGTCCTAAGAATTGAATGCAATGATGAGAAAATGGAAGGACTAGAGAACTATTACGTGCCATATTAATATGCCAACAAGATGCCTACAACACAAACTTTATGTGCATCTCAGCCTTCTGCCCTAAAAAATAGCAAGAAGGAATGGAAAAAGATGGTTAAAATAAGTGGAAGATAAGAAGAACTTCAAGGGAAAAGAAAAAAAAGGAACGAAAAATGAAAACCCAACCCCAAACCTAAATACACAGGTTCTTGAGTTATTATAGTGGCTCCTGGCAAAGTGACAGAGTAAAGTTTTATAAGGAAACTCCAAGGGCAATGAGTCAAGGTGAGTCAAACTATGCAAAGCAGGAAGGCCTGCCAATGCAGGCACCGTTCCCAACACATCTCCTCCACCGGCTCTACCACCAGTCAGTAACAGCAGCATGGGGACCCTTGAACCCGAGTGCTGCTAAGTTTATTTTAAGCAGGATATATATTCTGCTCTTTTCCCTTGGGCAATTTAAAGGGCCTCATACCTGAGAATTTTCTCTCCTAAATTTCTAATTTTGCAGGAAAAAAAAAAGATCTCCCAAGAAAAAAGCAAATAGCAAACCAATTACTTAATGTTGTTAACTTATATTTCTTAGGACTCAACTTTAGACAGATATCTTCCAACTGGAGAGTCGGTAAGTGTGTGCCAAGACACCATGGACGGCTTGGCGCTTCATTTAAATGCCCGAGTCTAAGTATGTACTGCCCCATGAAAACAACTGATATCATCTCTATGTAAAAGAACATCAGGCCAGGTGCAGTGGCTCATGCCTGCAGTCCCAGCTACTCAGGGGGCTAAGGCAGGAGGACTGCTTGAGCCTGGGAGGTGGAGGTTATAGTGAGCACAGGTTGTGCCACTGCACTCCAGCCTGGGTGACAGAGCAAGACCCTGTCTTAAAAACAAAGCAAAACAAAAAGAACATCATTTTAATTTCATTTTTTGATCACGTATTCTCATTAAGGAGAAGCAATTATGGTTTAAAAAAATTAGCACATGCCATTTGCCCCTTAAAGGAGCCAGAGAACCTAGCTAATATCTCAGTTCTGCCAGTAACTGCTGTGCATACAGTTCCTCTGGGACAAGCTTGTCCAACCCATGGCCCAGGATGGCTTTGAATGCAGCCCAACACAAATTCATAAACTTTCTTAAAACGTTATGAAAATTTTTTGTGATTTTTTTTTTTAGGCTCATCGGCTATCGTTAGTGCATTTTATGTGTGGCCTAAGACAATTCTTCCAATGTGGCCCAGGGAAGCCAAAAGATGGGACATCCCTGCTCTAGGACCTTCCCTCCTCACCTGGGAATCACTATGTGGATCGTACTAGCTCATCTGGTCTTCATGTTTTTTAAATGAGTTATAAATGAAAAGTGCTTTGTTCAAATGTGAGTGACTATCACCATCATGCAACCAAGCCAGATTTTGGAAACCCAGTTATTAATCTGAAAACACATCCATCCCCTGTGTACTGTGTGCTGTTCTAGCACTAGCAGGTGGAGAGAGGCCCAGTCTGAGGACAAGACCCTTGCCCTCGCTGAGCTACAGCAAGGTGGAGATTTGAAGAGGTCACACCAGTCACTGCTCAAGCAGTCACACAAATGCCAAATAGAACTATGATCTAGGGTCTGACTCTCCATGTAGACGGAAGAATTGTGTTAATTATAATTCCCTTCATCCATGAGCGTGCTCACACGACAGTCACACATGAGCCAAGAGATCAAACTAAGCAAGTACTTATGTCTCACTCTGGGGTCAAACCCATTATCTGGCATGCTAGGTTTTCTGAAGTTCCAATATATGATTTTGTTTCCCACAGTTCCTTTTACTGAAGGGTGTCACTGAATCATTTGTATCAGGACAGCTCCTGCCACCTCCCCATTCTCTGTAGGCTTCTAGCCACTTGAAAGCCTGGCGAGGCATAGGGGCTGGGCAATCCAATAAGCAACAGGCTGAGTTTTTGCTGAGTGTGCACCCTCCGTGGCATGTGTGCAGGACACAGAGACATGTCCTGCCGCTCTCTACCAGGCAGCTGAGGTCCCAATGCCAGGAACTGCAGAGATGGCTTGCTAGCATTTTAAATACTCAAAAGTGAGTGGAAGAGGCACAGCAGGGCTGCCTCCACTCAGCCTCATCTTGCAGAGAGAAGCACACTGAACGGCCGGGAGGGAGGAAGGTCAGTACAGCAGCCTGCTACCCACTCGTTGGCAGGCGCTGGGCTGGAATCATCCCTGGCCATCTCATTTAATTCTCATGAGAAACTTTGTGGAAATATCCATTCCTATTTTACATACAAGGAAACAGAGGCTCAGAAGGCGAAATGACTGGTCCACAGATCTGGAGCAAGAAGGCATTGGTTCTGGGACTTGCAATGTCTGTGATTCCAAAGCTGGTCTCCACCTCCCAAACCAGACTACCAGAGGCTAAATGCCAGAAAGCAGCAGCAGACCCTTCCTTTCCACAAAGGCAGCCGGAAGCACGGACATGGAACACATCTCAGGGGCAGGGCAGGCCTGCTGGAAACAGTGAGGACCTAGGAACTGAATAAATGGCATTGGCCCTGGAACTGTGCCACTGCTCAGCAAGGACAACAGCAATGGGGACTCCACTCTGTATTACGACATGGCTGAGTTCCAAGGAAGGGGCTCTTAAGCTGTGCGCTGACTGATTCCTCTATCTCCACATCCCAACTGCTGCCCATGACCCATCTGTTCAGCATCCCGGCCACATGACTGACTCACCTCCTTATGGGAGTCTTTGTGGGCTTCCAGAGTCTTCATAATCGTCAGCTCGGCATAGTTTTTAAATCTTGCTGGTTGATTTCTCAGAATTTCCCTCAAAACTCTCAATGCCAGTGCTCGAATTGAATGCTAGAGTACAAAGGGAAAGGAAGACATCACCAAACACCACACAGCACTTCCACACACAGCAGTCAGCAGGGTCGGCAAGGCCAAGCACCCAGTTCTGGGTTCCCTGGAACTCGCAGAACCCTCTAAACAGATCACACAGTTCACTTGATATCAGCTTTACTTGACACTGGCTCTCTAGACATCAGCTCCACGAAGGCAGGCACTGTGCCTTAGAGTGACATTCCTTAGAGTGACATTCCCAGGACCCAGCGCCTGACAAGCACTGAGAAAAGCTACTTGAACGACCCATGCACTCGAGACCAAATGAGGATGATACACCTAAGTTCATTATCAGTTTTCTGGGGATTTCCAGATTTCCTGAGGCTTCAGCTTACAAATTATGCTTCTGTAAAATGTATGAAAGAATGTGTATAAAGCACCTGGATGTTTCATCAACACAGCCTGTAAGGGTGAACTCCACCTAAGGACAGTGGAAGGCCTGTCATTATTCCTGACCTTCCATGTGATGAGATCACTGGGTGTGTATAGGCCTCGAGTTGGTTAAGGCCAGAGTCAGGCATCTGGAGGAAAGCCATTCCAAACAGACTCCTAATCTCAATAAAAGAGAGTGCAGTTTACACCAAACAGAGCCAGAAAGTATATCCTGATTCTTTGTCACTCATCTGTACAGTTCACACACTAATACACCATTTACCTGTCTTCCACATGACATCACTTTATCTCCCAACGGAGCCAACAAGGCATAACTGCCTTACGAACCAATACTTTTTTTTAAAGTATTTTTTTAAAGTTTTTTTAAAAAAAGTAAAACAGATTACTTATTACCATTCTTCTATTTTTACTTATCCCTAAACCAAACCATTAATCCGAAGCATCAGAAAACTATCTGAGTCACCACGGCATGGCATGCAGCAGCCTCCCTGTCACTCGGTTGCCAAGCAAGTCCCCTCTAGCTGGCCCTGGGCATGGCCTGTCACCTCCTGGCAATCCTCCCATCCCCTTCCTCCAGCCCCTCACCACAGCACTCTCTTCTCATTTCTCTTCTCCATGTGGATGGAGAAACTTTTTCTTGTAGAGGTTTAATTCTGGTAATTCTCAGCATCTATTCCTGTTTCCATATAAGGGACCAGCTCCATAGGTGGGAGAAGGCAGGAATTTGACCAGATTACTCCCCCTTTTAAGAGTTCTCTATGTGCAATGTGCAGATCACAGACCAGGCATTTCAGAAATGCCTAGTCTGTCACATTCAAATGTCCCAGCATGATGAAGCTTTTTTCATTTTTAAATTAATAATACAAAAATCAGAATCATGCTTCTGGAACCTGCCACTTGACTGATTAAAATTATTGGAACTCTTAACATATGTGGGGGAGGACCAAGATGGAATTTCATGGAATGCAGCATTTAATTAGGTCTTTTAAAATGAACCTTTTTATTTCTCAATTACATATGGAACAAAAATGAAACTCACAAGTAAAAAAGTGCATCCTAAAAGACCACATTCTACGCTAATGAAGTTTTAAGAAATTCTGTGTTAAAGCAACTACATGCAGGAATGAAGTTCCCTCAACTACTATAAACCCAGTTGTAGACCATGCACGTAAGCCAAGAAGCAGCTTGTTGCTGATAAAAACATGACCTTACTAAACGTGCTCAGAAAATATGTGAAAAATGAACAAATAAATGTTTTGATGTAAACAGTAATCACAACCCAGAAAGTAAAGCTGAAGCTAAGCCCAATAAGAAAAGGACATTGTGACCCCATTACATGGAAAGGGGCAAGATAAGGCCAAACCAGCATCTCACGTCTTTGTCTCCAAGGGTCTCCAGAAGCAGGAGCAGAATGGTCTTGAAGTGCTCCTCCCAGACACCAAGGCTGTCTTCCCGCGTGATCTTCAGCAGCTCCAGCAGGGCTCCCTTCCGTTCCTCCACTCGCTCGTTGTGGTTGGACAGCTCTTTCAGAAGGTCAGCCACCAGGTCAGAATGGTCGATGGGCACTGGTGAAACACACCAGACATACGTCACCTCGTGAGGAAATGCCTGGCATAGGGGCTTCCTCAGTGGTGCCCAGTGATCCTTCCCTTCCTGCCTCATCTCCCAGAGGCAACGCCTCCTTCACGGTTCCCCTCCCACCCTCCGCCCTGCTTTGCTGTCCGGCCTCAGCCTACACACCCTCCGCCAACCTTCTCACCAAGTTCACTGTGAAAGCAGAGGTGCGAGACCAGCTGTCCAGTACCAACAGTCAATGTCTTCACCCTTCCTTGCTATCTTTTCCCTTCTACCTCAGACGAAGAGGAGAAATGCCTGTATCCGCCAAAGCCCCTCCTCAACCCT
The DNA here is from genome assembly GCF_009828535.3 of Hylobates moloch. Classification (NCBI taxonomy): domain Eukaryota; kingdom Metazoa; phylum Chordata; class Mammalia; order Primates; family Hylobatidae; genus Hylobates; species Hylobates moloch. Next base: position 26,943,126 of record NW_026652299.1, read on the forward strand.
TTTATTTTCCAAAGCTCTCTCCCACTGCCACGGTCCTGAGTCAGCCCCACCACTGGACAGCCTCTTACCAGGGTCAAATCTACTCCCATACACACATACTCCTCAAGGCCTCCTCACCATCACATCTGATTATCCTCCATTCCCTTCTCAAATGTCTACAGCTTAGGAACCAGCATGGTGAACAAATACCAATCAAGGTGTTTGGACTACTGGTGGACTATCTATGTGGAGACTAAAAACCGGCCCAAGATGACTCAACATAGTTACCTGCAGGGCTGTGAACACGGTTTCTATGGCAGAAAGGCACATCCTTTCTCCTCCATGTTCTTTTAAGAAACCTCAACTCTGAATATTCAACTTTAAATAGAGAGGATGAAAAAACAAACAAATCAGACAAGTTATTAGGAACTACTTAAATGTGTATTTGCATACTTCTTTAGCTTCTAAGATTGGGTAGCAAACACACAAGAAAGTCTGAAATGGTAAAGAACTCTGTCATTTCCTCCTGCCTTCCTACCTTTTCCTCCTTTTCTTTAAGCCTTTTAGTACACAGTTGGTGAATAACCAACATTGTAATTTCTACCTTAATTGAGATCTATAAAGGATAAGGTAAACAATTCTATAAGCAATGAACACAAATAGTCCACTTCTCCCAGGAAGTGCCAGTCCTTACAAACACTATACCCTATTAGCTCACTGCCCAGTAAACAGATGTGTGGGCAGAGTCTGAGATGCTACCCACCAGCATATAAGCAATTAATAGCCAAGCGATTAGGTTTTTAATCCCTACAGCCATTTCTGCTTTCAAACAGAGAACTTCTCTTCTATGTTAGCATTCCCCTACTGTCTGATCCCTGCAAGGGGATCAGCTTTCTTTTCTTTGTGCCCCCACTGGATCTGGCATCTGCCTCCAGCACAGGCCTTCTCTGGTACTAGTGTGACCACTATCAGTCTGCTCCCCAACAGACCTTGAACTCTCTGAGGCGAGGGACTGTGTCTCATGTGCCTCAGTCCCTGACAACCCATACACGTCATGACACACAGTAGGCCCTCAGTGAATGTTAACTATTTAGAATTCTAATGTAGGCTCTAATTACTCATTCAAACTTGAGAAATAAAACAGGCTTCAAAACAGTATTTTTTTAAAAGCACTATCAAATTGAAATAAACCAAATCATGTAACATGAGAGGTGAAAAAATAATTAAGTTCCTGATAAAAATACCATTGTACAAATACATACTCATCACTCACTAGTTTATTCAATGATGGACACTGGTCTTAACACAGGAGCCAGAAAGAAACCAGACTAGCTCTGCTTCTCCGTACTTCCTACGTTACATGCTTACGTTACATTTTGGGCAAATCCTTCTGACCCCACACTTAGCTTGGCACCACACAAGGTAATGCAAGTGCTCAGTGTGTATGTCAAACCCCTGCCTCCCAAATGCAGCACGGAGGTCAACACAGCTCCAGGGAGACCTGGTTACAAAGCGGGTGTGACAGGAGAGCGAAGCCTCGGAGCAGTGCTTCAGGATCTCACTCCACAGCTTGGGGAGCTGGGAAGCGCAGGTCCAAGGCCTTCACAAAGGCTGAGCCCGTGCTCGCCATCCTGTTTGTTCCTACGCCCCTGGCCCACCTGGGCCCTGGGTTCTGCAGCAAAGCCTCCCTGATGGTAGAGTTGGCCTTCCCTCATGCTCAGCTGTGGCAGTGGCTACTTCATATCATGTGTGACTGTTTATCTGCTCACTGCCCCGCTACTTGTGCTTCTGTTCATTGCCGTGTTCCCTGTGCCCAAGCGCACAGTAGGGATTCAGTAAGTAGTGCCTGAACAAATGACTAAGCAGAAAGAACAGACCCAGCGTCTCCATTTACATCTGACCAGTGGGCCTGGTGCTGGCCAGACAGGAGGGAGCACAATGGAAGCACTTCTGGGTGGGGACAGTTAAGTAAAGAGACACCAACCGTCTCGAAGCTGCTCCATGTCGTCATCGAACACAGCCTCTTTCAGGGCGGTCTTGTCGTAGGTGTTGATGGCATCTGAGTAGGGGTACGGGTTGTAGTCTCGCGCCCGCGGCCCCAGGAAGGCGCGCGGAGGCTGGGTGTTGAGTAGCGAGGTCTTGTTATCCAGAGCTGTCCGGCCTCCTTCTACCTCGCCACCCCCCCGGCCCTCGGTGGCAGGGGAGGCAGCGCCCCCATCGCGGGACACCTGGAGCACAGCACACTGTCAGTTCCCTTCTGGGACTTGTAATGGACATTTCCTTTGAATGCTCAGAAATATTAAGAGGGCCAGAGATTTTCACTTGAAATATGTATGGCCAGTGACAAAAGGACAGCTGTTAGTATTGCAATGTAAAAATACCAAATCCGTAAACTACCATAAAAGGAACAATATGCCTGCATTTGCATCTAGTCTTTACACTTTAAATCTCCTTTACTTTGTAATTTGGTGATTCACTTTACCAAGATGTTTTCTGAGGGATGAAAGGCTGTCCACTCACACCCCTGCTTTCAAGGACCAGAACAGCAACGGGGGCTTCTCACTGCGGCCCTGCCCACATCCACAGACAGAAGCTCCTCCAACCGCCATCATTAAGTCTAATGGGTGTCATCCATCCCCAGATTAATTCCTTGTACTATATGTATTCCTGCCTAGTGCTGGGCCTCAACGCTTCACAATCTCCTATGACAGAGAACTCAGCACCTCCTAGGCATATCATTCTTCTTTTAGATATTTCTGACTCAGAGTTGTTATGCTGGGTCAAAGAATAGGTCTTTAGTATTTTCCGAATTTTGTTTTTCTCCCCTAGTATATTCTGAATGTTGTCTTCAACAAATTCAACCACTGGCCCTCTGACTGGCCCCTTGCCATGGTATTGACAAGAGCAAATCACTTTTGCTCTTAGGGTCCTCTCCTGTGGGGCACACCACTGGTCTAGCCCCTTTGCAGGTGGCAAGGTAGCCCAGCAGGTGTGGGCTGGCTGCTGGCAACAGGGCCAGACTGTTTTCCTCATCCCAGACATCTGACTACCCAACAACGGTGGAAACATTCCAGGCAGCCAGAACACATTGGTGACACCTATGGCAAAATTTTTACTTGTGCTGATGACAAGATACATTTCTTTAACTTTGTGCTAATGCATTTACACTTTTTTCCAGTTTTGGAAAAGCAGATGTAACATATCATTTTAATAATTCCTAAGTATATAATTCAGTGTCATTAAATACATTCATGATGTTGTGTAACCATCAGCACTATGTATACCCAAAACTTTCTCATCATCCCCAACAAAAACCCTGCATCCTCATCCCTCTCCCTTCCCCACAACCCCTGGTAACCCTTATCTTACTTTGTCTCCCAGAATCTGCCTATGCTAGGTACCTCAGATGAGTGGAATTGCTGAACACATTCCACTGTGTGTATATACCACATTTTGTTTATCTGTTCATCTGCTGATGGGTACTTGGATTGCTTTTGCCTTTTGGCTCTTGTGAATAATGCTGCTATGACACACTGGTGCACAAATATCTGTTCAAGTCCCTGCTTTCAATTCTTCTGGACTTGAATCTAGTGGAGGTGCTGGGATGCATTTGGTTTCTAACACCCACAAACAAAATTTTTTAATAATTAATATGTAAAAAGAATACATAATATATGCATAGACAGAAACAAATTAAGACTAAAAAGGTATAAATCAAATCTTAACAGAGGTTTTCTCAGGGTGGAAGAAAATTCATGGATGGTTTTGTTTCTAAGTTTTCTAAATATACTATTATAATGAAAAATTATTTATAAAAGAAAAAGGTAAGCCATTGAACAGGAGGTTTAAAAAAAAAAAAAAACAAAAAAAGAGAAGAGTTTTTAAAACTTCAGACATTTAAAAAATAAAGCTCAACTCCCAATTCTAATCACTGTTAACAACAAAACCTTACCACCTCAGTGCGTGTCTCCACGCAGGCTTTACGCAGCAGGAACCCGGTGTGCACGCTGCCTTCTGTTTTCCTTTCCTTACAGTGCAGACATTTCCCGTGTGGATGAAGTTTTTGTAACCACCATGTTTAATCACACCACTACCTCCACTTGTGTTTTAAAAAAGATTTACTCAGATGTTCCCCTTTAATATTTTTGCTACTGTAGATAATGCCGAAATAAGCTACCTTATGGAAATGACATTTTTTTTCTTCTGTTCTTTCTTTAGTGTAGATTAACCATACTGGGTAAAGAATATGCAAATCACTTTCGCTAAATATAATTTTACTGAGTTCCAAAACATTGTATCAATTTCCCATGGCACCAACATTACACTAGATCCTTTTACTCTTTCTAGTATTAAATATTGTAACTTCTACTAAAGCAAAGCAGAAGAGAACCTTGATACGAGTCTGCTGTATTTCTGTAATTGACCGTAAGGATAGGCTTTCTCCCTATGTTGAATGTCTTCATTTTTGCTGTGTGCATCACCCTCCTACTGCATCTGACATTCATCCTATTGGCTTGTCTCCCTAGATTGGGTTTCCTTGTTAGGCTTAAGAGATGTACTGGCTCCCGAGTCTTTCACATTTAGCACAGTTTTATATCCACCTCAATGTTTTAGCTAAAAATATGGTAAGTGGTGGCTAAGATGGTGAATTTTGAAGCTCCTCCATTCTTCGATTTTTTTTTTTTTTTTTTTGAGACAGAGTTTCACTCTTGTCGCCCAGGCTGGAGTGTAAATGGTGCAATCTCAGCTCACTGCAACCTCCGCCTTCTAGGTTCAAGTGATTCTCCTGCCTCAGCCTACCAAGGAGCTGGGATTACAGGCATGTGCCGCCACGCCTGGCTAATCTTTTGTATTTAGTAGAGATGGGGTTTCACCATGTTGGTCAGGATGGTCTGGAACTCCTGACCTCAGGTGATCCACCCGCCTGGGCTTCCCAAAGTGCTGGGATTACTGGCATGAGTCACGATGCCTGGCCCATTCTTCGATTTTCACTGCCACCCTAGCTTTGCTGCTCGAGGCCACATTTTCCAGCAGGAGCAGCCACCTCTCTGACAGATGGCATCTTCATGGTGCTTCCTGACTCCTCCTAGCCCTGCAGCTCTGCCACTGCGCTCCCCCCACTCCACCTGTCCCTACGTGACACTGAGGCTTCCCAGGCCTTGCCCTCTTTACTTTCTCCCTCCCAAATTTCACTCCTTTCAACTCTCATCACAGTATTTTTACACTTGACAAAATCAGAAACCATCTAAATATTCTGAAACAGGACACTGGGTGCCCATCTACAGAACATCATCCACAGGAGGAATCATTGAGCAGCCACAACTCACACAGAAACTGACGGAAAAGCGCTCATGCCCTGTGCTCAACAGATGGACAGTGTGATGTTACTTTTATAAAAATAATACTCCTCACACTCCCCTACACACATATATGTATAAATATACAAAAAGGAATAGAAAAATACACCCTATAATGTTAACATTGGTTATCTCTAGAGATGGTGATTTCTTTTTTTCACTTTTCTAAGTATCATTTTTTGGGCATATATTAAGAGTGTGTGTGTGTGTGCGTGTGTGTGTGTGTGTATTTTTTTTTTTTTAAGTGACACAATCTTACTCTGTCACCCAAGCTGGAGTACAGTGGCACAATCGTAGCTTACTGCAGCCTCAAACTCCTAGGCTTAAGCAATCCTCCCACTTCAGCTTCTCGAGTAGCTGGGACTACAGGGTGCACACCACCACATCTACATAAATTAAATTTTTTTTTGAGACGGAGTCTCGCTCTGTCGCCCAGGCTGGAGTGCAGTGGCGCAACCTCGGCTCACTGCAAGCTCCGCCTCCCGGGTTCACGCCATTCTCCTGCCTCAGCCTCTCCAAGTAGCTGGGACTACAGGCGCCCGCCACCACGCCCGGCTAATATTTTTTTTTGTATTTTTAGTAGAGACGGGGTTTCACCGTGGTCTCGATCTCCTGACCTCGTGATCCGCCCGCCTCGGCCTCCCAAAGTGCTGGGATTACAAGCGTGAGCCACCGCGCCCGGCCTTTTTTTTTTTTTTTTAGAGACAGGAGTCTCCCTATGTTGCCCAGCCTGTTCTTGAACTCCTGGGCTCAAGCAATCCTCCCGCCTTGGGCTCCCAAAGTGCTGGGATTACAGGCGTGAGCCACCATAACTGGAAAAGTAACCCCTCATGCATCCACTTTTTCTACTGTTCTTGGTAGGAGTTCTGTTTCCCTAGTCAGATTCCCCCATTCCTCACACTCCTCACAACAAGTACCCCGCTTCAAAGCAGGCCTCCTTCCACTGCCCTGAGAAACCGGCAGTAGGAACACGCTCTACCTCCTGCTTCAAGCCCCTAAAGCCATCCTCCTCCCTAGCTAAGACCAGTCATTCTACCTGGGCCCTAATCTCACATCCCCACATCCTGAAGGATCTGCATCCAATCATCTGCTCCCCTCCACTGTGTAGGCAAGGTTCTTCTCTCCACTGGCCCTGCTGGGAGAGATCTCTCCCATCTGAAATGCCCTTTGATCCGTATTTCTCTCCAGTTTGTTCCTCAACTTCTTCACTCACTGTGATCTGGTTTCCATTCTCAACTCTGCACTCAACTATGCTCACAAGATCCAATGTACTCCTGGAAGAAACTAACTTTGGATATTGCAGACTGTAACTACGTGTAAAGTTTATTTAAGAAGAAAAACATGGAAATCCAGTGTGCCCATTCTTGAAGGAAAGGTCTTTACATCAAAACATTGGCAAGTAAATGTGTATTTTATATCTTTTAGGTTAAAATAGAACATTTAATGTGGATAATAAGCAAATAATCCAACGGAGCCCTTTCATTTCATATGTGACCTGTTATCTCTGCAGCATGGCCCCTTTGGCTAGAATGTCCTTTCTGAAATAGTCTCCCTTATCTTCTATGCCACCACCCTCTCCTGGTCTCCCTCCTGTCAGCTCTAGCTTCTGTCTTTCCCTTAGCGTTGATGCTCCTTAGGATTCTGCCCTTACCCTTTACCTGGTGATTTCACTTACTCACTTTTCTTTACTTATCTTCAAGCAACTAATCAATATCTCTCAAATATCTAACTTCTGCCTAAATCACTGGCTGAAACAGACTGCTATATCCAAAGTCCTGATGGATATATTTGCTTGGATATTCCACAATTCCTGCAATTTGCATGTATTCAAAAGAGAATTCGTTATATTTCAAAGAGAGCATCTCCTTCTAGGGTAACATTTCACTGAATTGCACTAGCATTTGCTCAACAGCCCCAGAAGACTTCTGATTCTTCTGTTTCTGCTCATGCCCTATTCAATCCCACTTCCTTCTGAATTATTCTCCATTCCATAGTTACAGTAGCCTGTCTGAAATATAAGTATGACTATGCCACTTCCCTGCTTAAAGATCCTTCAATGACTCTAGTATCACCAGGGTGAAGTCAAGGCATTGGCTGGGAATACCCCAGTGAGCACATCCTTCCTGCTCTGAATCTCCCCAAGCACTCCTCATGCCCACTCTTTTCCACTTCAGCCACTTCAAATAGGAAATCACACCATGCCTACATCCATGTCTTAGTCTTCAAACAGGCCCTCCTGACTACAACCCTCCTACTCGACCTGACAAACTCCTCTGGACCTCCATGCTTCAGTTCAGAGGTGACACAATCTCTTTTGCACATCTGATATGGTTTGGCTCTGTGTACCCACCCAAATCTTATGCCAAATTGCAACTTCCAATGTTCGGTGAGGAACTTGGTGGGAGGTAATTCGATCATGGGGGCGGAATTCCCCCTTGCTGTTCTCATGATAGTGAGTGAATTCTCATAAGACCTGGTTGTTTAGAAGTGTGTAGCACTTCCCCCTTCACTCTCTCTCTCTCCTTGCCACCATGTGAAGACATACTTGCTTTGCCTTTCTGCCACGATTGTAAGTTTCCTGAGGCCTCCCCAGCCAGGCCTCCGGTATAGTCTGTAGAACTGTGAGTCAATTAAACCTCTTTTCTTTATAAATTACTCAGTCTCAGGTAGTTCTTTATAGCAGTGTGAGAACTAACTAATACAGAAAATTGGCACCAGAAATGGGGCATTGCAATAAAGATGCCTGAAAATGTGGAAGCAACTTTGGAATTGGGTAATGGACAGAGGCTGGAACAATTTGGAGGGATCAGAAGACAGGAAAATGAAAGTAAGTTTGAAACTTCCTAGAGACTTGTTGAATGGTTGTGACCAAAATGCTAATCGTGATATGTACACTGAAGTCCAGGCTGAGGTGGTCTCAGATGAAGATAATGAACTGGAGTGAAGGTCACTCTTGATATGCTTTAGCAAAGAGACTGGCAGCACTGTGGCCCTGCTCTAGTGATCTGTGGAACTTTGAAGTTGAGAGAGATGATTTAGGGTATCTGGTGAAAGAAATTTCTAAGCAGCAAAGTGTTCAAGATATGGCCTGGCTGCTTCTAAAAGCCTCTGTTCATTTGCATAAACACAAAAATGACCTGAAACTGGAACCTATATTTAAAAAGGAAGCAGAGTGTAAAAGTTTGGAAAATTTGTAGCCCAACCAGGCAGGAGAAAAGAAAAACCCATTTTTGGGAAGGAATTCAAGGCTGCAGAAATTTGCACAAGTAATTAAAAGCCGAATGTTAACAGCCAAGACAATGGAGTAAATGTCTCCAGGGCATTTCAGAGAACTTCTTGGCAGCCCCTCCCATCACAGACCTGGAGGCCTAAGAGGGAAAAATGGTTTTGTGGGCTAGGCCCAGGGCCCTGCTGCTTTGTGCAGCCTTGGTACATGGTGCCCTGCATCCTAGCTGCTCCAGCTCCAGCTATGGCTAAAAGGGGCCAACGTATAGCTTGGGCCATTGTTTCAGAGGGTGCAAACCCCAAGCCTTGGTGGCTTCCATGTGGTGTTGGGCCTGTGGGTATGCAGAAGGCAAGAATTGAGGTTTGGGAGCGTCTACCTAGATTTTAGAGGATGTATGAAAATGCCTGGATGTCCAGGCAAAAGTCTGCTGCAGGTGCAGAGCCCTCATGGAGAACCTCTACTAGGGGAGTGCAGAGGAGAAATGTGGGGTTGGAGCCCCCCCAGAGTCCCCACTGGGGCACTGCCTAGTGGAGCAGTGAGAAGAAGGCCATCGTTCTCCAGATCCCAGAATGGTAGATCCACCAACAGCTTGCACCGTGTGCCTGGAAAAGCCACAGGCACGCAATGTCAGTCCATGAAAGCAGCTGTAGGGGCTGTACCTTGCAGAGCCACAAGGGTGGAGCTGCCCAAGGCCTTGGGAGCCTACTCCTTGCATCAGTGTGCCCTGGATGTGAGATATGGAGTCAAAGGAGATTATTTTGGAGCTTTAAGATTTAATGACTGCCCTCCTGGGTTTCAGACTTGCATGGGGCCTGTAGTCCCTTTGTTTTGGCCAATTTCTCCCTTTTGGAATGGAAGCATCACCTAATGCCTGTAGCTCCACTGTATCTTGGAAGTCACTAACTTGTTTTTTATTTTACAGGCTCATAGGTGGAAGGGACTTGCTTTGGCTCAGATTAGACTTTCGACTTGGACTTTTTTGAGTTAATGCAGGAATGAGTTAAGACTTTGGAGGACTCTTGAGAAGGCATGATTGTGTTTTGAATTGTGAGGTCATGAGATATGGGAGGGGTCAGGGGTAGAATGATATGGTTTGGCTCTGTGTCCCCAACCAAATCTCATGTCAAACAGTAATTCCCAATATTGGGGGAGGAACCTGGTAGGAGGTGACTGGATCACGGGGGCAGATTTCCCCCTTGCTGTTCTTATGATAGTGAGTTCTCATGAGACCTGGTTGTTTAAAAGTGTACAGCACTTCCCTCTTCACTCTCTCTCTCCTGTCACCATGTGAAGATGTGCTTGCTTCCCTTTATGCCACGACTGTAAGTTTCCTGGGGACTTCCCATACAACCTGTGGAACTGTGAGTCAATTAAACCTCTTTTCCTTATAAATTACCTAGTTTCTGGTAGTTTTTTTTTTTTTTTTTTTTTGGAGACAGAGTCTCACTCTGTCACCAGGCTGGAATGCAGTGGCGCGATCTCGGCTCACTGCAACCTCTGCATCCCAGGTTCAGGCGATTCTCCTGCCTCAGCCTCCTGAGTAGCTGGGACTACAGGTGTGCACCACCAAGCCCAGCTAATTTTTGTATTTGTAGTAGAGACGGGGTTTCACCATGTTGGCCAGGATGGTCTCGATCTCTTGACCTCATGATCCGCCCGCCTCGGCCTCCCAAAGTGTTGGGATTACAGGTGTGAGCCACCGCACCCGGCCTCTGGTAGTTCTTTATAGCAGTGTGAGAACTGACTAATACAACATCCTCCCTGGGCACCACAACTAGCCACAGGTCTCCTGGATGCTGAGCAGTGGCCATACTCACTGCACCATGATCTTGTGCTTATATGTCTGCCTCTCCCATGAGACTGGAGCTCTCAGAAAGCCATGGTGGTGTGTGGTTCAGGCTCACCATTTTTACTACATCATGAAACAAAACTATGTCCAGAATAAACAAAGCAAACTGAGAAAAAAGGCACTTAACATTCCTTGAAAAGATAGCTGAGGGTTACTCTTTTGAAATTTTGTAAAATTAATTACCTTGGGCCTCTTAATACTATTTTATGGTTATTATAAAAAAGACAAAAAATAACAAAGGTGAGGAGGTGGAGAAAATGAAATTCTTATATACCATTGGTGAGAATGTACATTAGTATAGCCATTATGGAAGACAATATAGTGGTTTCTCAAAAACCTAAAAATGGAACTACCATACAACCAACAATTCCATTACTGGGAATTTATCCAAAGAAAGGAAATCAGTGTATCAAAGAGATGCCTACACCCTCATGTTTGTTATAACACTATTCACAATAGCCAAGATACAGAATCAATCTAAGTGTCCCTCAACAAATGAATGCATAAAGAAAATGTGACATATATACACAATGGAACACTATTCAGCCATAAAAAGAAATGAAAGCCTATCATTCCACAGCAACATGGATGAACTGGAGGACATTATGTTAAGTGAAATAAATCAGGTACATTAAGACCAAAATCATATATTCTCACTCATTTATGGGAACTATTAAGAGTTGAGCTCATAGAAGTAGAGAGTAGAACTGTAGTTACTAGAGGCTAGGAAAGGTGGGGGTGGGGGAGGAAAAGAGACTGGTTAATAGCTACAAAATTACAGCTAGGTAAGAGGAATAAGTTCTAATGCTCTATAGCAGGAGTCCCTAACCCCCAGGCCATAGACTGGTATTGGTCTGTGGCCTGTCAGGAACTGGGCAGCACAGCAGGTGAGCAGTGGGCAAGTGAGTGAAGCTTCATCTTATTTACAGCCACCCGCCATCGCTCACATTACTGCCTGAGCTCTGCCTCCTGTCAGATCAATGGCAGCATTAAATTCTCATAGGAGTGTCAACTCTATTGTGAACTGTGCATGCGAGGGGATCTAGGTTGCGTGGTCCTTATCAGAGTCTAATGCCTGATGATTTGTCACTGTCTCCCGGCACCCTCAGATAGGGCCACCTAGTTGCAGGAAAACAAGCTCAGGGCTCCCACTGATTGTTTATCATAGTGAGTTGTATAATTATTTCATTATATATTACAATGTAGTAACAACAGAAATAAAGTACACAATAAACGTAATGTGCTTGAATCATCCCCAAACCATCCTCCCACCACCTGGCCCGGTCTGTGGAAAAATTATCTTCCACAAAACCAGTTCCTGGTGCCAAAAAGGTTGGGGACTGCTGCTGTAAAGTACTGTAGGGTAAATACAGTTAACAACAGTTTATTGTGTATTTCCAAAACACTAGAAGAGAGAATTTTTCAATGTTCCCAACATAAAGAAATGATAAACGAGGTGATGGATGTACGAATTACCTTGATTTGATTATTATACATTCTACACATGTATCAAAATATCACTTTGTATCCCATAAATGTGTACAATTATTACATGTCAACTAAAACTAAAAGGAAAACATTATTTTAACTACAGGATAAAAATGTAATGATGAAGCTCAGTAATCATGATGGTCAGTGTTCCGAAGCCTCATTATCTGTCATTTAACTAACACAGAGTTCTCTTTCAGCCTAGGGATACTTACAATATCACACTCCTTTTTGCCATCTCGTTTAATTGGCTCATTCAGATCTTCCTGGCTTCGAAAACTAAACTTTTCAATGGCTTCTGTAACTCCACGTAGAGAACTATAGATTTCTTCAGAGTTCAGGTTCTCTGTATCATAGTCCAGCATGCTAAAGATAAAAAATATTTTATTTCTTAAATCGAGGCATATACATAGAACTGAGATATGGGCATAAGTTACTTCCCACAACTTAAAGAATAAGATATATTTATAGTTTTGTTTAATGGGTGATTTGGAATGAAAAGGAGACATCTTCTGTTAGAGTACCACCACCAGACAATTACACATCTTCCTTGTTAAATCTGCCAAACACATTACATCAGCACTCAATAAAAACCAGTGGGAAACAACAGTAACCACGAGAATGTAGGAACTCAAAGAGTGACACTGGTGACTGAAGGCACGAGATAATGGAAGTGGAAAAATAACTTTCTTATTTCGAAGATGGAAAAAAGGAGTTTGGTTGTTACTGGTCTCAAATGTACAAACTTAAGAGGAACGGGCAGTTGGAAATAAAGCTAGTACTACAAGCAAATTTCAAAGGAGCAAAGTAAATGACCTCACAAGGCTAGGTTATAATCCCAGGTATCCAATCCAGAAAACAAATAAAACCCTACAAAAAAACAAAACAAACCAAAAAACCCTAGACTCAAAGTCAGATCCACCCTACGAACAGGCCGGCCCAGAAAGTCTAACTCTCACATCATCTCACCCCGGAGCTTGCTATTAATATCAGACTCTTCTACATGCTTCTATTTGGAGTTTTGTAATCAAAGCAGATTTTATAAAAAGTCACATTCCTGGATAGACATCTAAAAATCCTCATAAAAGCAAGAAATATTTGTTGTTCACAAAAAAGTGTTACTGACTGCTGTCTTTATAGACAATGGGCACAGCAAAACATGAAATGAAGCAAAAAAGCCAAACAATCCTTTTTGGTGCACTGCAGTTTGTCAACAAGTGCCTTTTAGATGTCTGGAAAGTGCACTGAAACAGGGAGAATCCTGAGAACAAAAACCATCCTGAGAATATAAAAGAAAGGCATGGGATGGATACATCAGCATAAAGCAAGCAAAACACGAAGCAACAGTCAACCAAGGGCAAGTTAAAATCTTAGTTTAAATGTCATTTGTTTCAAGAAAGTTTCAAGAAAAGATCAGATGAATTCGTCTAATTTAATTTTTAAAATAGTCCTGAGCTATACTGAGGATTGCTAGGGACACGCAAAGAATCCTTGGCTGTATATAAGTAAGCATGCAACACTGTTTAAGGACTAAAGAAAAGCAATCTTCCTGTTCTTCAAAAGAGTAGTAACTGAAGAAACTAAGTATCCTTCCTAAGGGCAACACAACCAATCCTGTACATTCCCAAAGTGAGGTTCCTGTAATGTAAAAATGATGAACATTTACTAAATACTCTTCCTTAAGTATACTGCCTTAAAAAAAAAAAAAAAAAAAAAGAAGTTTGGGCAGATGAGCAAGATAAGATTTGGAGAGCTCTCGCTTGGAGTGGCCAGATCTCTATTGGCTTGATGTTGCAATGATCCAAGTGTTTTCTAGGGCTGGTGCTGGTAGGTTCTAGAGCCCAAGAGCTGACCACAATCTCAAAGATGGGAGCTATTTGTCTAGAATTGCAAATATGGCCCAGATAAAACCCACCTTTCCTGATGAATGAAAGAAAATACACAACCCAATTGTATTTGGAGAGTTCACAAAAAAAAAAAAAAAATTCAACTCAAAGATTGACTTGACTGTCAAACAAAAAGAAATGTGAACCTTGAACAGGTTTGCTGTTAAAATTCCATGTCTAAACTGACAGGAGGTAGAATAAAAAACCTGAAGAGAATTTAAGATCTCAACCTCTTCTATGTTCACAAGGCTGTCTGTCAAAGAGGCAACACTCTTTAGATGTGAGGAAGGCAGGACCAAGGGGCCAGAGGCTCCCCTCCTCCTTCTGAGGACACCACAGTACTAACTTACGTATGGACAAGGCATTTATACATCTGGCCAGTACACTATTTTTTATATATAAAGACTGAGTATTATGACTCAAACAAAAAATATATATACAAGATGTAAAAAAATGCCTTAAGATACTTTTAATCACAACAACCAAAAATAACAGCATAGCCCATGCAAAAGAAAAAAATCCAAAAAACTGAAAGAATGATGGGATGGACAAGAGGAAGTCTGGCGGAACGTTCAAGTTTTTTAAGGGATGTCACAATATTATTTTCCATATGTCGCTTCAGATAATGTCAGCTTTCAGATAATTCATCTCATTATTCTTAACCTGAACTTTCTTAAAAATATTTCATTTCAAATCACATCACTTCACTATTATAATAGCCTCTTTTTAAAATAAGAAAATAAAGGATTCTGCCTGGTAATTTCCTCCTTCTCACTTTCAATTAATAAACCAACTCAAACTCCCAATTCAGGAGCACCATTTGCAGAACTAAGAACAATTAAAGGTGTCTTCTTTTAGACTCACTAGCCTGAGGTTTGAAGTATCTCCTTGGTATGAAGCTAAAACTGTGAGCTGCAGGTGAGAGGCATAACTGCTTACCTCTAGGAGGAAACGGACCATGCTACTTTCTTTGCTATTTTTATGCTTTGGCTTGAATTGTATTTTTTCCAAATCAGTATCTGTTAAGCTCTCACCTAAAGGAAAAAGGAACTTCCCATGAAAGCCATCATCAGGGAGGGTAGATATTGTGTCCTCACAAGCAGTATATGAGGGAGCAGCAGGACGGCCTCAGAAGCTGACTGAGAAGAGACCTGGGGAAACCTCAATCTGCCATCTGCTCCACAGCCTGTCTCGTTTCAGCCCTGAGACAACCCCAGGACATAATCCTTGGGTTAGAGTCAGGCTCTGATCACCTGTAAATACTCTGGTTAGACTCCAGAAGGGCTTTCTTAGGGTTTTTTAGATTAGAGAGAATTCCTTAATCAGCCAATAGTCATTGACCTAAGGTTAGGCCATGCCACAAACACGGAAGCTGAATGTGGCCCTGGGCTTGCCCGCTAAAGGATCCATGTCATGGGGAGGGAAGAGAACACGGGGTCAGGTCTCCAAGAGAGAGAAACTGGAGAGAGAAGTCTGCCTTCTTTGTCATTTTGTAGGAAAAGGGTACAAAGTATAGAATAAGGATAGTCATTCTTTGTTATGGAATCAACAGGATTTTGGCACAGAGCAAAGAGACAGACATACAGATTCCCTCTTAATTTTATGTAACTGATAGGTTTTCTAAATGTAAAAGTCTCTAGTCAACTATCCCTGCCTCCAATGGGCAACAGAAGTTATAAGTAGTAAGCATTCTCTCTTAATGAGTTAGGTCAACATGTATCGTTGTGTACGTATGTGAAAGATGATCCTAGGAACGGGATGTGCTCTGGAGGGGCAATCTTGATGGCTGGCTGGCAGTGAAGCTGAGTGCCCAAGAGGGCATATAGGTCAACATACTGGGAGACAGTCAACCAACTGATCTTACACTTGGAGGCACAGCTAACCTTAAAAAAAAGGAAAAGGAGTGACCTGCTTTGTTAACATTGAAGACAGCAGCCGTCTCCTCACCTGCTTGCCCTAACCTTGTGTATCTAGAAACATTCATCGCAGAGTTCTCTGTACATTTTAGAAATGACTTTTAGAGGTATAACAGCTTCAAAAAGAAGGTGTTGTTAAAATATTTCATTTACTGTTTTTGGCTTCACTATGTAGATTATTTGTATTCCACAAAAGTCAGAATGTAAATCTGCGCAAAAGCTATCTATGAAGCATTTCAAAAGTAACAGGCCGTTTTTGTTTTTTTTTTTTTTAACCCTTTTCCTATCACACCCTCTATCATAGAGGGTAGAAACTCATCTCACAAAGCGCAATGACAGCTGGACTGCCTGGTGCTCTAACAGGTTTCTAGGGAAGAGACTCTCTGATCTTCGGACCTTACTTATAAAAAGCATCCCCAAGAGACCCTGAAATAGCCATCTGCAGTATTATGTGGACCCTTCTTTGTACCACAGATTTACCATCTGTCAGCATCTGAGGGAAGCCCACCCCACATTGTTGCATAATCAGTGTCCATGATGCTGTACTCAGCATCAACTGTGGGGGTGTGTGAGGTGACTGACAGTTCTCCTTCTTAGAGGCAGGGCATCCTTAGTGAGCTGTAACAGTTATCCTGCCTCTTGGGGATTCCTTTCTGGATCTGTGTGCTCAGACTGCCCTCATAAGACAGTATGTTAGGAAAGAAATCAGCTATATATAGTCAAGAGCATGGCTGAGAATGACAGGTGTGGTTTGGGAAAGAGTAGGTCTCTTTGGCTTCTCAGGGGAATGCCTTCTGCACTTTAGACGCATGCTAAGGAAACTGCTCCCACTATTGCCCACGCTGACCTCACAGCATTTCCTGAGATCTTTCTAGGGGCTGAGCACTGTACTGTACAGAAAGGCCCACAATAATGGGCGGTGATGAATCTGAATCTGATCAGGTTATAAAGGGTCATCTGTCCCTGTGACACAGCAGGAACCATATTTGTGAGATTTGGCAAAGATCACACACCTGCTCACACTTCTCACCAAGGCTCTACTCCTGCTATGTGACACCAAGGAAGGGACCACACTGGAGGCAACTTAGAGGCTTTCCCAAAGACCTGAGACGACCTTGGAAATGCAATAATATTGTGACACCTCAGACAAGTTTGACAGGTAGCTTGTTACCTGGGAGAGTAAGAGCGCCTGAGAGCCTTGTGGGAGGGAGCGGTGGGGATGGAGTTAGGCTGAGAAAAGGGAGGTGGGTGCTTCGCTAACCCGTCGGCACTCCAACCCCATAACCGACTGCAGTGATCAGAAGAGGAAAATCAGAGAGAGAAATACAAAAAGCAAAGGGGAGGGGAGGAGGAAAGCACTACACACTAAGTGTCTTAGTCTTCTTTCCTTGACAACGTTATATTAAAGTTAATCAGAGCAAAATTTGCACTTCATCATACAGAGAAAGGAACAAATTTTGTTTTACAATTTGGTCCTCGACAAGACTACTTTATTCTTTCCCCTCCCAACCATGGAATGTGTTTACTACTTAAAATCACATGGGATTCCAAGAGTGTCTATGCATGAGACTGTGTGTATATGTGAGTATGAGGGGGTGTGTGTATCTGCATGCACTGGGAAGGACATAACACAATACACAAGAAAATATGGATGCTCACTTTCAGTTAACTCATCAGTTATTTTAGAAAGAACCAAAGAAGTATCATGGGGCCTCAATTCAAATGAGACCAGAGGGACTCCAGCAGGAGGACTCAGAGACTGTGCTACTCTGACCAGAGCTCTCCAGCGTGGAGCAGTGCATTCTTTGAGGCTGTGATCAAGTTGGATGGCATTCAGAGACAGCACAAGCTGTTTCTTCTGAAACAACAGTAGCATCACTAGAGGGCTAGCGTGTTAAGTCTCAGCTGGCCAGCTCAGAGTCATAAAAACCAAATCCCTCTGCTCATACCACCTAGTATGAGAACTGAAATTCTTTGGGGAACACAAGTATTCATCTTCCCTTCACAAATATCACTGGGTGCCTGGGCTTGCAGAGGCCCTGAAGGAGAGTTCTAACAACTGCTGCAATTCAAAAGGATGGAGGGAGAGACTGGGAAAGTAGGGAGCTGGGCTGGCTGGTGATGTGGGGTAAGGCCATGGGTGGAGTCCATGGCATCAGTGCCAGAGCACCTACAGAGCAGCCCTGCCTGCCACTGGCATTCATTGGCATCGTCACAGCAGGAACCTCTCTGCATGCTAGTCTCCCCTGAGCACAGGTATGGCTCTGCTTTATAAGGAAAATAAGGCATTGAGATGCAAAGTCACTAGCATACAGAGGCCTAAAGACACACTGGCCTCTGTGTGGGGCACACACTGGGTCAGATGCACACACTGGGTTGGAGGTGAGGGCACAGGAGGGATGCAGGTGACACCTCAGGCTGGGCCTCTGCTTGGGGAAGGAGCGGCAGACACATCAACCTCCGAGTGTGGGGCGGGGTCTCCCTGTTAAGCCCCACTTTGATTCTATCCATACTCTGGATCCTCTCACAAGAAGATGACTAAAAATTACTTCCTATTGCTAGGGATATACATGCTATTTACACAGAGTCACCCTGCTCTATGACATGTTTGCCAAGAACATACGGCACACCAGAGCAAGGACCACCATATACTTTTTTTTTCTTAAAGGAAATGGACTTCAGATGACTTCTGAAGCCCCTTGCAACTCAGTTTTTCATTTACCATAAAATCACATTGGGTAAAATATAAATATGTATTTCACATATTTATAGCACATAGATCTCTTCTCCAAATACCAAGTGGTATTTGGGTATTAGTTGGGAATAGGAAGTTTATTCCTTCACATAGAAATGATGTCTAACGGAATGTTTTACAAAAGTTTAACCTATTATCTTACAGCATCTCTACTACTACTGGGTTGATAAAAAAAAATGACTTCCTCACTGGTGATATATATATATATGTACTTTTTTTTTTTTTTAAGACAGGGTCTCATTCTGTTGTCCAGGCTAGAGTGCAGTGGCATGATGGTGGCTCACTGCACCCTCCATGTCCTGGGGCTCAAGCAATCCTCCCACCTCAGCCTCCCAAGTAGCTGAGAACACAGGTGTGCACCACCATGTCCGGATAATTTTTTAGTATTAAAAAATAGTGAGATAGGATCTCACCATGTTGCCCAGGCTAGTTTCAAACTCCTGGGCTGAAGCAATCCTCCCACGTTGGCCTCCCAAAGTGCTGGGATTACAGGCATCAGTCACCATGTCCGGCCACTAGTGATATTTTTAAACAATTATCAGATTTATCATTTTAGAATAGTTTCTTACTATCATCATGATCCAAGTATAGAAATTTTGGACTAAAAAAAAAATTTATTTTGACAGTTAAAATTAGACTTAAAACAGACCAGGTGTGGTGGCTCATGCCTGTAATTCCAGCATGTTGGGAGGCAGAGGTGGGCGGATCACCTGAGGTCTGGAGTTCGAGACTCCGTTTCTACTAAAAATACAAAAATTAGCTGGGTGTGGTGGTGTATGCCTGTAGTCCCAGCTACTCAGGAGGCTGAGGCATGAGAATCGCTTGAATCCCAAAGGCGGAGGTTTCAGTGAGCAGAGATCATGCCACTGCACTCCAGCCTGGGTGACAGAGTGAGACTTAGTCTCTAAATAATAAATAAATAAATAAATAAATAAATTAATTAATTTGACTGAAAACAAATAATTGGTAATAGCTTTTCCCTTACAGAATAAAAGGCTAACACTGTCTGGTCAAGACAACTCAAAGGAATGGCAGGTCACAGAAAATCAGCATTTTAAGAGCAATGCTCAGAAAAAATAGCTGAGATTATATACAACAGATCTGTCTATCTGTCTATAGTCTCCTTAAATGAGGTAACCTAGTCAATTCTATTTAGTGCAATAATCCATTTCTTTTACCATTTTCCTGTTAGAAAATATGTAGCCTATTTGAATATTTCTAGTGACATGATAACATGAAGCAGTTTCTCCCACTGCTGGACAGTTTTAGTTGTGAGAAAAATCATTTCTTCTGTGAGCTCAAGTTGGCTAAGGCCATCTGGCTATTTATGCACTGAATGATGGCAAGTTAAAAAAAAAAATTTCCCAAGAAAGAAACTACATAATTTCCTAAAGAAGAATTTGATAACAAGAAAATATTTAGACCACACATGAACTACTGAATATTGAAAATAAATCTCTTTGTTTCTTCCATTGATCTGTAACTATAAATAAAAATTAAGATGAGGCCAATTAAGAAGGAATAATGACCTTGAAAAACACAATTTTTAATGACTTGAGGACCCATGGAGATTGACTCAGACAGTTTTAGCTCTCATGAATGATACTAACAGCACTATCAAGTTTTTACTTAGATTAGTCCAAATAATAATAAAATGCTTAATTTGAGTTATATCTTTTGACTTACTAAAGAATGTGCCACCCTAAGAATGCAATAACTAAAAGATAAGATGTATGAACTGTATATTATGGAAGAAAAGACTTCCCAATTAATGTTGCATAACTATCTCTTCTAGACAGGGCAACAATTTACAGAAAATTCAAGTTTTCCACATAATTTTCTCCACTAGGAAAGATAATTTTATGATTTTACTGTCACCACTGTACCATCATATTCGAAAGTCAAGCATATTTTCATTAGTCTCTGGTATCAATTATTTAATTGTAACAGCCTGTTGAAGCCATGACAACACAGACCAAATCTGGAGACATAATATCACATTGCAGTCTACCTAAATATAGTCCAGAGGGACATTTGGGGGAGTAAACATAAGGGCAATCTAAACAGCAAGATAAGATAGCTATAGAAAATACTTTGTTTCACGAAGAGGAAAATACAAATTTCTTATGTTCCAAAGTATTTAAAGGATATGAGGAACTGGAAACCTTCAGTGATAAGGAAGAAGTGTGGGAGATTCTTGATCATTTAAAAAACTAAATGTAAAAGCAATTATGTTTTGATATCTTCCTAGTAACAAAGTCCCATTAAAGGGAAAATAGCATACTTGTGGTATTTTCATTTCATTTTAAGATCCTGGTGTCAGCAGCCCTCAGGACAAAAGCTTACTGGTTTGTGTTGTTAGTGATCCCAAAGAGTTAATCCTGTAGACAAACAGAGCATGTGTGCCCCTTGCTGGTCCAGACACTGGCCCTCTCCTAAAAATTTTGGCCTGTAGGGCAACTACTTTGAGTGGGGCCATGGGTAACTCCCAGCCCATGTGAGGGGGTCACTAAAGCCACCGTGCAGGCTTCTAAAGCTCTCGTCAGACGGTGAAGTATTATCTAAAGACCTCAAGACAAAGCAGTTTCTCTTTTTAAATCACTGCCTCAGCTTCTATAGGGCCAATATTTGCATGATCCCAACAAGAGTATGAAATGTTGATCCAATTTTAGTTCCCAGATTCTAAATCACAGTCCTTCAGAGCAGCATTCTGCTTCAAACATGATAGCAACTATGTTTAGAATGATTACTTGGTTGAAAAACTACCCAAGACTTGGTGTAACTGACTATAACAAGTTGGCCTGGATGACTAAATACCCTCAGGTTCTACCACTTGCACAACAGGTAATGAGCTTCTACATGGATTCTATGTAAAACAGTACCAAATGCAAACTTTTAGTTGTAGGTACTGTTAGGTACTAGTGAGTGTTTAGAGCTACAAGAACCACAGAGAACATTCAGCACACATCACTCATCTTACCACAGAAGTTAACCCCTTTGCATAAAATTATATAGTTACAATTTGAGTGAGGACTAGAACCCACGGTTCTTGATACTCAATATTCTTTTTGTTATTTAGCTTAGTCTAAAAATCTAGAAATAGGCTGCACAGCAATTAAGGTGCTTTAGTTTCTTTACTTCTGTGGAAAGTAAAGAAGTGACCTTACCTTGGAGACAGACCCCCATGGGAACAGTTGGTGGGTGAGGTCAGGGGGCTGGTCCTGCTGCTGGTGTGTCGGGAGGGCGTTCGGCCAATCGTATTGCTTGGAGAGCCCTGGGGTGAAGCAGAATAGGCATCCTTATTCAAGGGCTGTATATAGAATATATTCTATTCTTTCCTTGGTCTTTTAACCCACATGTAAATAAATGGGTAGAATCTGCCCAGGATGTTTTTTTTTTTCCTTTAGAATCATAAGGCCAATTTTAAGTGTATATAAACCAAAAATGAATAATCATCATACAGGCACTCCTGGAGTCGAATGACTGATGTTGGGTGTGCTAGACTGACAGACAGAATTGAGCATTTGCATCTTTCCAGTGTTGAAAAATAAGACCAACTCAGTGAATGAATGACTAACTGGATAACCTAGTGAAAATGTAGCTGACTGAACAACCTGAGAAAAAACGGCATATTTAAATTTCAGATTCATTCATTCACTGGGGCTTAGGATGGCCCCATCCTCAGGATGCTCGACATTTCCTGAAAGAGGACAAGGAAACGGGGTATTCTATTAGAGTAGGTTCTAGATAAGGGCTACGCAGAGGTCATGGACATCACATAGGCACCAATCGTGACCAAAGCACTCACCACACTGGTGTTACTGGAATTCTTGAGGTGGTTGTGCAGGAGTTTGGTGGCACCATCCTGGAATGTTTTTGGCAAGGCACCAAGTAACATGGTAAATTCAGGAGTATTCAATTCAAACAGAGAGATTAGCACAATCTGTGCTGCCTAGAAAAAGGAACCATGATTAATTTATGTAATGTACAATAGGTTCTTCATCAAAATGTTGATTAAAGTTGTTTTTAAAAAATATTTTATAAGTAAAATCACTAATAAGAGGGTATTCTAGGCATCAAAAACAAAAAAGCATCTGAAGAAAATAATACCAATCATAAGTAGTCTGACTTCAATCTGGAAAATAAACTCTGGCTTCATTTTAATGCCCTGGCCTTGGAATTCCACAGCACACTAATATTAAATTCCTAGAACTTTTCTTTTGTTGTCTGGTACTAGGAAGGAAGCTGGTTAAGTAGGTAAATGAAACAATTAAAAAATTTTTAAAAGTTTAAGATTGATCCCACTTTAATAATTCAGAACTGAACAGGGATCTCAATGTACCCTGGAAAGCACATATTTTTAAACAAGCTGCATTAGGTTATCTTGAGAAGCCATACTCCTCTTGACTAAGAAACATGAGAAAACAGGTATAAATACCTCAGAAAAACTTCTACTTTTACACCTATAAACCAAGGAGAGAGACTTTGAGAAGCAAACCAGATTTCAAAGGAGTCTACATTAAAAACATGCTCTTCCGCCTTTTGGAAAATGTTCTACTTTTGCTTATTAATTGAGTCAACACACTGCAAGCCTGCTTGTAGTGACTGTGGTAGCGAGGTAGGCAAAGCAATGAGCTGGAACAAGAGTGGTCAATGAGACTCGGGCTTCTAGTAAGTGATGTGCTTTCTATGGATTTAGTAGCAGGCAATCTGAGCTTAAAGCATAATGCCTGAGGAATTAATTACAATAGTTTTCATTTACAAAAGCTAAGCCAAAAAAAATTTAGTAAATACTAATTGGCATTTCTAATTAATTTCTAAAAGTCAAGAGAAAGAAAAAGATACAAAAAACTGTCTGTGAATATAATCACTTCTTTTTCGTTTTTAACCATAAAGACTTTGCAAACATAAGGTCTTTCCAAAGACTGCAGTTTTTAAGATTGCAGTAATTATTCAGAATTTTTTTCCATGACATAGAATATTACACAAAAAATGTGCTTGCAGAGAAATTCTTTTGGAAATAAACATCACAAAATATTTCAATGCTTTTACAATGCTAAAATTAATTATAGGTCCAGTTAGGACAAAATTACTATTTTGTGCATGGAGAAGGAAAAGAAATCCAAAAACCCAAAGGTATTTAACCAAAAATAAGAATTATGAATTTAAAAATATAATCAAAAGTTACTTTTTTAACATTTTGAAATTAATTCATTAATTCATTAATCACAGTATTAGGCAAAAGTACATTACTTTTTTCCCCTTTAATTTCAAATACAGTCATTAATACCTTTTCCACCCAAATAAAATAAGTGGTCATAATATTTTTATGACATGGGCAAAAAGCACTATTATTAATTGTACTAAAATATACTTTTCTACATTTCATTTTGGAAACATTTTAAATTATCAGAAGGAATCTATTTCACCAACTTAATGTACTGTTAATTTGATATGCATATTTGTATAATAGAACAATTTCCAAAACTCATGCAAAGTAACCTGCGTATTTTTAAAAAACATTGTATTAGGTGTTAGAAAAAAAAACAATGCGTGCAGAAAAATAATGCACTACAAGGAGGAAAGAAAGCAGCAGCCTGGAATTGTAGCAGGAAAAACACATCAATGTCATCAATTTAATTAAAAAATATTGGCACTTAAATTTTGTTGATTGAAAATGGCATTTGAAAGTTATAAAATATATGATTACATTCTTGAACAGTATGCTTTTTATGTGAAATGTGCCACCGCCTTTATTTAAGAGACAATATTTCTTCCCAGAATGTTATCTAATGTCACAAGCTAACTTGAGGCTTTTCATGATGCAAATTATTAACTTAGAAGCTTAGAGTGTTTCCAGAGTAAAATCTTTTAAAAATAAGATCCAAGTTCTAGAAACAGTAGAAAGTATCATTTAAATATACATTTTTTTATTTTTAAAGAAAGAGACGGGGGTCTCATTGCCCAGGCTGGAGTGCAGTGGCCGTTTACAGGTCCAATCATAGTGCACTGCAGCCTCGAACTCCTGTGCTCCGAGCAATCCTACTGTCTGTCTCTGGAGTAGCTGGGATTATAGGCATATGCCATAGTGCCTGGCCCAAGTATCCAATTTTTAAAAGATTTTACATCAGAGTTTTGCAAGGAATTAGACTGTTACTGTTTTCAAATATTTTATCTCCGACCCTCTGAATTAGTGAGAGGTTAAAACATGGAATCCAAGCAAGGAAGAAAACTGGGTTATATTTATCATTACCATAATATGATCTCATTAAACAAGTAATTCCAGATATGGAACTGGGCTGGAGAGATGCCTTAAAAAAGCCTGGGGCATAGCTCATGTTCACTAGTGACTCAAAAAGTGGAGTACGCCACTGTTCTTGTCTGCGTATCTGAACTGTTGTCTTCGTAAGAGGCAAGACCGTTAGGCAGCCAGATGAAAAACTCAAGAGTACTGCTGACTTTTTCTAATGGGCAACCCTAGGGCAATTTATTTTAAGGATCACATGGCAACTTAAAATGAAATGGTTCCCACACATACCCTCATAGAGGAATTTGAGAGGTGGGGTTTGTAAAAGGTTCTTCACATCTCACTGCTACCATTTGAAGAGAACTCCCAAGGACATCAACTGTCTTGAATGTTGCACATCTTATAGCAGAAAGGAATTCTTCCTAGCAGATCAGATCAAAACAAAGCTTTGCCAAACACTTCAGTGTTGGTATTAATTTGGGAAAACAAAATTTGAGAGGAAAGGCAGAGTTTTCCAATTTATTAAACAACTCACTGCTTCCTTCAGACTCTCATTAAAAATTGCTTCATAAAGTCACCAAAGAGAAACTATTTCAAAACCATCAGACGTTTCTCATTTAGTATCTCTCCTTTCTTTTTTTCAAGAGATGGGGGTCTTGCTATGTTGCCAGGTTGGAGTACAGTGGCTATTCACAGGCATGATCACCGTGCACTGCAGCCTTGAACTCCTGTAATCCTCCTGCCTCAGCCTCCCAAGTAGCTGGGACTACAGGCGTGTGCCACTGTGTCAGCCTAATATCTCTTGCTTTTACTATTCTATTAAAATATGGTAGCAGTCGACACAAACATGGCTATATCACTGAGAAGGTAGTTAATCATAAAACACACCACAACACAAACGTTGACAGGCACACATACACACGCTCATATATTATTATATTATTTTAGATTCTCAAAAGCTTCCCAGAGCCTTCACAAGGGCAACTGGTATTAATAATCTAAAATGCAAACAGTGAAGTGTGCTGTTTGAAATTAGTACACAGTTTTCAATCTACCTGTTTACAACTTTCTTCCAAGTTTCCTTCTCCAGGCCCAGAGCAGGTTGAAGCTGACCTAGTGGGGAAATCCTCACCTACTCGACTACGCTGAAGCGAGGACTGGCAAACAGGAAAGTTGGGAGGATTGAATCAGAGAGAAGCAGAAAGTGCCTAAACACGGCAATCTGTTAGCTGTAAAAGCATTTGGCTTCTTAGATAAAATCAGCGAGACACACATGATTGAAAGTAAGGAAGAATCAGAATAATAACAGTAGCTGCCAGTTTTAACCCTCAGTAGTATCACTAGGTCTTTTACTTAATAATCTTGAAAGTAGTATTCTTGCTTCAGGTGATGAAATGGAAGATGTCCAAATAAGACTTGAAAGAGTCTGGGCGTGGTGGCTCACACCTGTAATAATCCCAGCACTTTGGGAGGCCAAGGTGGGCAGATAACTGAGGTCAGGAGTTTGAGACCAGCCTGGCCAACATGGTGAAACTCCCGTCTCCACTAAAAATACAAAAATTAGCTGGGTGTGGTGGCACGTGCCTGTAATCCCAGCTACCCAGGAGGCTGAGGCAGGAGAATCGCTGGAACCTGGGAGGTGGAGGTTGCAGTGAGCCGAGATCATGCCACTGCACTCCAGCCTGGGTGACAGAGCGAGACTGTCTCAACAACAACAAAAGAGACTTGAAAGAGACTCGCAGTCACAGCTAAGCTGAGATCCAGTTACTTGATAGTAAAACCCTTAGCTTTCAGACTAGAGGCATGCTGCCTTTATAATCATATTTTTTAAAAAAGTCAACTAGATATCTCACCTTTTCAAGGCAATTTATGTATTAATACTTCTCCCTGCTCTAGCCAACAGCATCTTTATACTTCCAGGTTTCTTTGCCATGCCTTTGTTGCCCACACTTCTCAAAACAAGGTTTGGGGGGCTAAATCTGTTGCTTCATTTGACAAAGAGAATCACATGTGATAAGCAACATACAGGCATTGTAAATTCCAAAATGTAAACATGTAATTAAAATTCTATTGCCATTACCACATTCCCTTTGATTGATCACAAGGCTTTCTAAATCTTAGAAAAAATTCTGGTACTCAGTTTATTCCATAAATAACAACAGCAGCAAAACCAAAACAATCCTCAAACAATAATAGGGGAGCTGCAACTGCAAATGAAATGTCTAAGTTTTAATATACTTTATGAAATTTAATCCTCTCAGTAATGCCTGAGATAAGTGTTATTTATATATTTTAGAGATAGGTCTCTTTCCGTGGGTGCAAGCAATCCTCCCAGCTTAGCCTCCCAAGAAGCTAGAACTACAAGCATGCGCCACCATGCCCAGTTTGAGACAAGTATTATTATTCCCATTTTACAGATAATAAACAAGAACTCAGGGATTAAATTACTTGCTCCGACCCCAATGAGTGGCAGAGGCAGAAGGTCAAACTCCAGAACCCACCTTCTATCGGTAATATATACTATTATCTTACGTCAACACAGTGCATTAACAAAGGTCTAGTGTACGTCTGCATAGTTTCATCACACAACTAAACTAGTCAGGGCTCCCACACAGAGAAAATGGAAAAGTTTACTTTTGGAATAAAGCAGGCTAGTTACAGACTGGGTTGAGCTTTTTCATCTTGTTCAAACCAGTCTCAGTGTGGTAAGCACACCTCACTGGTGATTTGTTCATGTTTTGATTTTAAAAACACCTTAACAATTTAAGCACCCCTCCCTCCACAATGTGAAACACCCCAATATACTGAGCTAAGAAGGAAAACAAAATATTAAAAATGCTAAAATCAATGAATCTGGGTTATATCAGCTTGTTATCAGTTTAAAATGCTTCAAAAGTGCTTTCACAAATATGGTTGTATGGACTTAAGAGAATGAATTATGTTGTCTGAAAAGTCCCCAGGTACTGTTTACATAAAATATTCTCCAGAGATGAGTCTAATATGAGAATTTACTGTATAAATTTCAGACTGAAGGACTCCTCTGTATTTAGAATACCTACCCTAAAAAAATTAAAGCAGGACATTAACAGAAGAACTTGGTTTAAGATCACAAAATGCTTTTAAATCACCAAGATTTCCATAATCCCGATATAACCTTTAAAAAACTCTGGAAATGAAGGATGAGGCAGAACAAAGTTTATTTATACAGATATGTATTTTATGTTTAGTGTGTTAAATGATCTAGATAAGAATGGTACTAGTTTTTATACAGTTTAAAATAATTTTGAATCTTATCAATTTTAGATCTTAGAGTAGTGATATATACTACATCACAATTCTAAGTATTTTAACTTATTTAGGCACTACCTTCATTTTGACAGTGCTTCAAGAACGTCTCATATTCTTGGGTAAGGCAGCTGCATCACTTACAAAAGCAACTATATTTATAAATGTTCAGTGGATGGTGCATCGAAACAGGGAATTTAAATAAAAGTGAATCTACCTCCAAAAAGGATTAATCTGCAGTCCCCTAGAGTTTGAGGACATCTATTTTAATACTGTCCTATGATACACCTATTTGAATCAAAAGTAATGCTTTACTAGTTAGTGCTGAATGTTACTGAAAGCCAAATAGTTTAGAGCCACAGATATCTTGGATGATTAAAAAAAAAAAAATCTAGAGGGTGCCAGAATACAGACATGCATCTGCTAAGTTGAACCACATCACAATTTGCATAGATAGGTAAAAAAGCGCCCT
This sequence comes from Hylobates moloch, assembly GCF_009828535.3. Classification (NCBI taxonomy): domain Eukaryota; kingdom Metazoa; phylum Chordata; class Mammalia; order Primates; family Hylobatidae; genus Hylobates; species Hylobates moloch. Next base: position 26,971,586 of record NW_026652299.1, read on the forward strand.
CCTAAAATAAGAGCCAAGGAATTATCCAATAATTTTGGAAGCCCTCTGCCAACCCCCTAAAAGAGACACTAAAGCCCTGGTAGTCAAGACACTAAGATGGCCCCAAGATTCCCTATAACGTATTACACCCTATATAACCTCTCCCACCCTTGGAGTGAGCGGGACTTGTGAATATAATGGATATCACTCCCATGATTGTGTTACACGGAAAAAGGGATTTTCAAAAATGTAATTATGGCCCTTAATCAGTTGACTTTGAGTTAATCCAAAGGGAGATTACCCTGGGTGGGCCTGACCTAATCAGGCAAGCCCTTAAAAGGCATCAGGGAGATTCAAAATGAGAGAGATTCTATGGCTGGCTTTGTTTCAATTTCTCCTTCATTTTTGAAGAAGAGTTTTGCCAAACAGTGAATTCTTGGATGAGCGCTTTTTTTCTTTCAGCACCTTCAATGTCATCCACTGCCTTCTGTCCGTCGTGGTTTCTGAAGAGAAATGAGCTGTTAATCTTATTGAGGATCTTGTGCATGGGATGAGTTTCTCCCCTCTTGCTGCTTTCAGGATTCTCTCTTTGGCTTTCAGCAATTAGATGTTACGTGTCTAGGTGTGAATCCTTTTATTACAAAATCTTGGCTGGGTGCGGTGGCTCACGCCTGTAATCTCAGCACTTTGGGAGGCCAAGGCAGGTGGATCACGAGGTCAGGAGTTCGAGATCAGCCTGACCAACATGGCGAAACCCCTTCTGTACTAAAAATACAAAAATTAGCCAGGCGTGGTGGTGTGTGCCTATAATCCCAGCTACTCGGGAGGCTGAGGCAGGAGAACGGCGTGAACCTGGGAGGCGGGGGTTGCAGTGAGACGAGATCGCACCACTGTACTCCAGCCTGGGTGACAGAGCGAGACTCCGTCTCAAACAAACAAAACAAATTTTTTTAGTTTACTAAGCTACTTAGATGTGTAATGTTTTTTGTCAAATTTGGGGAGTTTCTTAGATGTTATTTCTTCATGTATTCTCCTGATAGCTTTGAACAAGCAAACTTCCTAGGAGCCTCTACTAGCTGAGAATGGCTCCCCGTTGACAATCAGGAAGAAAGTAGGCAGCTGAGTTCCACACCTGCAAGAGACTGAAATCTGCCAAGAACCAATGAGCTGGAAGAAGACCTCAGCCTCAGATGAGACTGCAGATCCAGATGACATCTTGTTTCAGCCTTTGAGACACCAACCAGAGGACCCAGAAAACACATGTCAGACTCCTGATTTATTACTGTGAGATAATAAATCTGTATTGTTTCAAGCTAAGTATGTGGTAATTTGTTATATAATAGAAAACGAATAAAGAAGTCAAAAGAAGGGAATTTTCAAAACTATAGTTTTAAAAATGATGGCTTCAAAATATCATTTGAAATGAAATAATTTCCATATGGGTGTTTATCATTCATTAATTCATTCAAAACATATCAATGCCTAGTATGTTACTCCAGGTATATGCCAGGCACTGAGCATGCAGAGTGAGCAAAACAGTCCCCTTACTGCTCAACTCCAAACCCTCTGCTTCAGACATACCAGTCTATTTCACTGTTCCCAGACAAACCTCGTTTCTTAAACATGACTACTGTTCTTCCCCTAAACTCATCACTTATGCAAACTGCATCCATACTCCACATCTGAGAATGAATCTTATCTTCTCTAGGAAGCTTTCTATGATCAAGATAGAGTGCACTGAGCTTACAATATACAGGAAACCAGGCAGGTATTCCATCAGTTTGAAGGAAACTGCCCAGGGTAACAGGGCCCTAAGCACTAAAGTGGGTTTAGAGGAAGCACAAACACTCTAGGTCCAAGGAAGGGAGGTGGGGAAGATGCCAGGGAACAGAGAGGACAAGCCTAGTCCTGAAGATACTGAGGAGCAACACTGCGTAGCAAGAGAATTTGCAAGAACCAGATCAAGACTGTATCAGTAGTCTGTATGTCTTGAGGTTCATTCCAGGGCCATGGCCCAAAATACTAGGCCTTGTCTGTGTATTAAAAATCAGCCAAGAGTGAAAGGAACCCCAGTCAAAAAAACAAGAGTGTCTAGGCTCTGCCCTATACCAATTAAATCACATTACTTGGGAACAGAGCTCAGAAATCTATGTTGATTTTAATTGCAGCCAGGACTGTGAACTATTAATCTAAATCTTCTGAAATTCCTCTGAAGATCAGGATTATTGTCCTAGAACCTGGGTATAAGGTAGGTGTGAAGGTGAGAAGTACACCTCACAATGGGAAAGGAGAAGTAGGGGGGCAGGCATGGAAAGTAGCACGCCAGTGGAGATAAAGCTTTGTGAACTAACACTGTATAACCCAAAATAACTGAAAACAAGTGTTGAAGCTCATTCAAACAGTAAATGAACAAAGTGATTTCTGGCAATATATCTAATGTTCTATTTATATTTGGCTTGAGCTAGTATTAAAATAAGTTGAGGTTTTTGGAGCCTCAGGCTAATAATTCGAAATTATCTGTAATGTTCTGATTAGAATAGTAAGGACAATAAGTCCTAGTTCAAATATTCTAATGTGCATGTCCACAGGGAGTGGGTATTATGACCAAAGCTAGTTTGTCCCAAACAGGCCCTAATCGAGGTAATATGCAAATATAAAATATGTTTCCGCACATAGCAGGCAATACTTAAGTAATATTCCATTACATAAGCACATACTCACATATCACACATATACTTACGTGCTATGTATTGAAAGATGTTTACTCTTTTTTAAGCATCTATTACATCTTATCAAACTTTTCAACCACATTTTATGATCAGGGACCCTGTAGCCAGCTAGCCCTAGATCTGCAATTTTGACTTCAAAGTACATATTACAAACTGATATAAGGAAAACAAACATCTGTGTAAAAGACACTAATTTACTAGTGATTTCATATTAGAAAATATATAAAATAGATACCTGGGGAAACCATAAGCCCATTGTGCAAGATTTCAGATTTCCATTTTTATATTCAAAACTGGGCAGAGCCGGAGAGAGAAAAGGGCAACAGCAGAGCCTCAGTGACAAAAGTTTGTGGGTGGGTGGCATGGTTTTCAAGTTTCTAAATACATTTCTCTAACACAAGCCCAGGAACAATCTGTAATTACACATTGGTTCCCTTGGACATACCTTTCTCACGTCTGAACTCTTTGGTTCTGTTGTCCAGGTTATGATTCTAGAAACAGCAAGCCTTGTCTCACTAGAGTTTACAAAATCTGTTGGATCCATCTGTCTGGCCAGAGACTCAATGTACTTCAGGATTGCAACTTTGACCTGAAAGAGCCAATAATTACAAACATTAAGTATACATGATGAATCTTTGAAAACAATTCTTATCAGGTGGCCAGAGAAAAGTAAACCCTGTTGAGGGGGATCTCCTTCCTTTCTCCTGTATTGATAGTTTCCACATGGAGCGACGTCCAACAGGGGAAAAAGCATGAAATGGCTGATGGGTAAGTTTGGGGACAGGAAGAGGCGCATGGCTCAGTTTTCTTCATTTTTAGCTGCCTGTAGAGAAGATTGTTCTGCTCCTCATCTATGCTGCAAGACACTTCCAGGGCAGGAGCCCTTGCGAGGGGCCCGTGGGACTTCCAGCTCTGCCACTGACTGCAGGGCATGTTCAGCTCTAGTTTTGTCACATGTGCTAGGCCATGTTCTGTAAGGCAGCATTTTCAGTAATGAAGCTGATGCTCTGCCCTAACTTCACCATCAACTTCTCAACTAGCTTTGACTTCAGGAGAAATAGGTAATTATTTGTTAGGCTCATCCTAAAACCTCCAGAAAGTTAATGATCAAAGAACAGATGATGAATGTGACCTAATTCAAATTAACATACATCCTCCCTGAAACTTGGTCTTCTTATTACAGGTATGATTTTCCACAACATGTAACGATTAACTTTCACAGCTTAGAATGTTAATATTAAACATTCCAATAAGATACCCATCTCCACACACAAGAATGTCTTAATTTTCTAGTTTAAATATTAATTGTGAAAAAGACTAGTACTGCCTAAATGCTGGTGAGGATGCAGGAAAACTACAGCTCTCATAAACTACTGGTAGGAATACAATATGGTATAACCATTTTAGTGGTTTCTAAAAAAGCTAAACATATACTTACCCAATGAACCAGCAAATACACTACTAGGTACTGAACCAAGAGAAACAGGAACATGTCCACAAAGAATCAAACAAGAATGCTCACAGCAGATTTATTCACAATAGCTAAACATGGGTCATATATAAACAAAAGTAAATTTAAACAAATGTGAGTTCCAGGGTTGAATTGTAATGACAAATAATTACTGACCTTGAGGTTTGGAGTTTGAGTTTGATCCACAATAAATCTCATCAAAATGTTAAATTGTTGATCAAATGGAAAGGAGTCCCTAGGTTGGTGGGAAAAAAGTGCTTATTTTTAAAGAAATTTATTACAAAACAATGTAAAACTATTTAACAAAAGCATACCATTGTAAGTTAATGTATGTAAAACCCTGTTCACATTTTTAATAAATAGTGCTTTTCGTTTTATGTAAAGTAATACATGTTATACAGAAAATATGGAAAAAGGAAAATCTTTTTCCAAGTCCCCAAACACAAACTGAACTTACTTTGAGTGGCTATTTTAAAAATTAAGACTAAGCAATAAACTAAGAAAGAAATTTCTACCTGCCTTTCTAGGGATTCGCTCATTTTCCCTCCAGCTACCTTTCTGGATATTGCTTAAACATAAAAATCACTTCTGATACCCAAACCTCATTTTTACATCCTGACTGGGCTGCTTACAGCTGACCCTGCTTAAACTAACCATATCGTCCTCCTTGGTCCTGGTCACTGCTTAGGGTCCCTGCACACGACAGAAGAATGCCTGTGAGAGGCGACAAAACATTTCCCATCCAGCTACAGATCACACACAGAAGCCTGGAGTCCCAGGAGCCCCTTCTCTCTCTTGGCCAGAGAGTCAGTGCTCTTTCTGTTAAAATGCTGTAATTACTAGTATGAGTTTAAAATTGCACAATGCGGCCCACGTGGAAAATGGTGATGTAACTTCCATATTAACAGGAAAGATAAATGCAAGGCAAATATCTACACTGCTTTCTTTGGACTCTCTTAGAGATTTTTCCCAATCTACATAAATGTAGTAAAATAAAGAAGTAGGTTTGACTCTCTAAAATGAAGTAAATAGAACTGATTTGAAAAATAAAATGATACAATAAAAATAAAAAGCACATGGCATATATCAGGTGCCAGTGTTATCCTACATATGATTACTAATAAAAAGTAAACTTGATCCAATAGTACCCTGGAATCTTTGAAGATCACTTACGGAAGGAAAGTATACTTTAGTATACCTGATTTAAGTGACTATGTCAACAAACTACCCACAAAATGTCTCTCCCTTCTTCTGGCAGCATGGGGTGGATGGAGAATACATTTCAGTAATGGGTGTGTATAATCAGGAAATACGCCATTGTTAGGCACAGGCAAAGGAAAGGAAATTGAGGCAGATTAGCACTCAATTCTATAAACTGAGAAGCAATTCTCAGCCATCACTAAACCTCCTATTAGCAGTCACTGACTATTCTAGATCAGCTTAAACAGCTGTGCATCTCAACTGCTGAGAAAAAGAAGGGAATATTAAAAATGCTTTAGGCACTCAGACCAAATCTACTGAGATTAGGACTCTTAAAGGGGCATCCAGGAAAACTAACAGGAGGTCACAATTGTATTCCTTAATCACCAAAGTTTAGGAACACAATCTTAATACTCCTACCATTCCTAAAAACATGAAATAGATCTGGTCATTGGTAAATTCACCTAAATTAAGTGACCTATAGGCCAAGTCTGGCTCACATGTGTTTTATTTGGCCTTCACAGTATTTTAAAAAATTCTCGAGTATGTTGCCCAAATCCACATTTCTGACCTTTCTTGAAAAGTCTGGTACTACTGAGCCCATGTCCCAATGTGATCACAACCGGCCCCAGTCTATCAACAGCCCTCCTATCTACTCCACTCAATGATACCAGCTTATCAGCCTAGCCCCTCAGTCAATCTTGGCTAAACCTTTATAATCCATTGGTATCATGGTGTACCGTAATGCTCCCTAACTCCACTAAGTTTAGCCATGAAAAGGAATGACGAAGTTTGAAAGCTTTATTGCAAATTTAGTATATTACTTTGATTCTTATTTATTTATTTATTATTCTTTTTTTATGTCCTCACTGACAGACGCAAGTACATTACTTTGAGTTCATTAAAAACCAGAAGGGAAATCTCTCTGGATAACAGAATTCTATAGCAATGCAATTACACAGATTGACAGGGTCAAGGGCCAAAAGAAAACAGCTGGCATCATGGTGTAGAGGAACAGATGCATTCTTTGAAGTCAGAGTCATGTAACAGCTGCACGCATAGGGATGCCGGCAGGGCAGGATGTGCTACTGCGCTAGTCAAGGGAGCCAGAGAGGGAAGAGAAGGTTCCAGTGCTATCCATACCCCCCCCCCGCCCCCACAGGAGGTGAGGACACACACCCACAAGACAGCCTGCAACAATAGAAACAGACAACAGTGCAATCATCAGAAATCCTGGATTTGTGTTTCCAAACAGCCACTAACAAAGTCAAGGCAAACTGTTTCTCACTGATAAAATGAGCATCATCTTTAAGGTCCTTCCGTCTTGAAATTCTATGATAACTAGAATTATTCCAGTTTGTAGTAACTTATAAAAGTTATTGCCCTGATAATTTTCTGAGTGACTTGGAAGTTATTCCTTTGTTCTTTAAAAAAGTTCACCAATTTGACATTCCCCCATCCATCTTCCACCAAATCACAACCAAGACATTATTGCAAAGTGTCTTCTGAGACGTTTCAACTTTCATACTTGCATACTGAGGACCCACAACTGCATAGACAATAGAGAAGCGGTTTCTGAACAGCAGCAGCATGTACTTTTTCTAACTTTTCTGGGCTTCAGCAGCTTTTCTTTTCTCATTAACAGCCAGAAGGGTCACAACTACTGCAAATGTGCTATTAATCTCTAGCCAATGTGCTATCAATTTAGAGAATTTTCCTGGACCAATGGAAACTCTACATCATACACCGATAGAAAAATTTCTAGTAAGACTTGTAAGTTGAAGTAATAAAAATACTAAGGTCTTCAGAAAAATGTAAACAACTATTCTAAATGTTCCCTTTAAATGTTTTTTAATGAGAAGAGAATCAATTTCCAAAGTTTTACATTTGTTGATTATATATGTCTTAAATACTCACAAAAGTAATATCAACACAAGGAAGATATGGTATTTCATTTCACGGACTGGTGGGACATGTCAACAAGTATGTCAACAACAGAAAGTGAGAACTGAGTAAAAGAGATATTCAAGTGGGTGACAAAGGCCATGGGTAACAAAAGAGAATGGCAAAAAGTCACTTACAAGTAGCCTGTAACATCAAAATGGACCTAACCCTTAAACACTTACCTTGTGACATCTAGAGCCTTTTGAACCTTTGCTTGCACAGATCCAAGTAAATCTGCTCCCATTTTCTTAAGTAATTGTGTGAGAAGAACAAAAAGCCAGTCTTGTAAATCATCCTTATGAATTATTATAAAATCCACAAGAGTCTCCAAAAACATACTGAAAACCTAGACACAAATGAAAACCAAGTACTTCACATATTGAATTCACGATTTCCTCCAAAGTCTACAAAACATTAAAAATGCCCAAACGTGCTTTGCCCAGACTCTTGTAACTTAGGTTAACACTGTTAACAACTGTTCGTAGTACAGAAGGGAAATGTAGTGCAGAAAACAGATAAAGGAAAAAGGAATGGAACTTACTCTCTGTTGTGAATTCCACCGCAAACGAGGCCATGCAACAAAACAAATTCCATGTTAGTTGGCAGTGAATTAATACCATTTTCATGCGTTTTTTTTAAGAAAACCTGAAAAGGCTACAAACCAATGAAATATTCTCTCCTCCATCAATGTAAGTCTTTAAAAAGCAGTACAGAGAGAAATTAACTTTTCTGAGTTTAATCCTGAAGGCTTTTCTTTCTTAAACAACAAATCCTCTTGTCCTAATTCTACAGTATTCTTATTCACTATCTAGCAGTCAACAAATACTATTATAAAATGAGCCAATAAAAACACCTACTCACTGTTGTGTAGCTACTGCTTTTCACGTCAGACATTTTCATGTATACCAATTTCAGATATCATAAAGTAATAGATTACAGCTTAGAATAAAATATATAAAAATATTAACATAATTATCATGCTGTTGTGTAATGATTTTTGCTAAGGTGAAATAGAGAGCACAGTGGAATATCTCTGAACCAATTTCAGAGAGAAAAGTAGCACTGGGTATCCCTACCTTGTTAATGAAACTTGTTCTACTTGGACAAACCACGAACCTTATACCGCCTCATTTCTAGCACAGCAACTATTCACCACCAGGGGTCTCCCGTGAGACAGCTCAGGAAAAAGTCATTCAGCTGTGTGATTCCTGGCTTTGCTTATAGGCAGCTAACAAATATTAACTAAACTGAGACCTCCAAACTCACTGTACAAGAGACTTCTGATGGAAACAAATTTCCTTCTTTATCCTCACATTCTGCTTCTGAATCAGCAATCTAGGGGTGACAGGTAACAGAAATCTATCAATGTTCTAAACCATCTAATAGTGCTTCTGTTATAAATCTTAAGAATCTAATTATGCTTATGCGTTAAATCTTACTGCTTTTACCACTACCTTAGAGAAAAATCTTGATAAATTTTATCTTTGGATATCTATGTGGCCTTTAAGCTCAGTCTTTCTTGAATTTTTATTGAGACAGAGTCTCACTCTGTTGTTCAGGCTGGAGTGCAGTGGTGCGATCTCAGCTCACTGTAACCTCCGCCTCCCAGGTTCAAGTGATTGCCTCCCAAGTAACTGGGATTACAAGTGCCCGCCACCATGCCCAGCTTATTTTTATATTTTTAGTAGAGACAGGGTTTTGCCATGTTGGCCAGGTTGGTCTCGAACTCTTGACCTCAGGTGATCCGCCCACCTCGGCCTCCCGAAGTGCTGGGATTACAGGTGTAAGCCACTGTGCCCAGTGGATTTTTATTAATATTGTTAATGTTGACTTTGCTGTGAGGGTCATAGCAGAAAGTTTAAAGACATGCTTCAAGAATGACACTGAGTTAGGAGAGCTGTTGTGGGGGGAGGGGAGGAGAACCCTTGCATTCACTCCCCTTTACTCTCACGAGCACCTCAAAAGGCTGGGACCATATCTTCTTTTCTATATCCCTGCCCCAGAGCAGGTACTCAGTAAATGTTAAATGACTGGGTGAATGAATGGGTGGATGGATGTTTGATATTACAAGGATAATTCCTATGAGGAAGCAAGGATAGGAAAAGAAAGAAGATGATGATGACTAACTGGCTAGGCTCTCTGGCTGTCACAGGTTTCTTTCTTCCAGCAAGACTTGAAGGAGCCCATCTTTACTAGGAAAACTGTAGTTGAGCCTGCATGTCAGCATTAAAGATTTGCTTCTGCTCATTTAAGGTTCTATCCATTTCCATACCTTACTTTCGTCCACCAAAAGCATCTAATAGCCTCTAAGGGCCTTATCCCTAACAACAGTATTTAAAATCTAGACTCCAAGTAAACTTCTGTAAAAATACCCTGTCTCACGTCTTTTCCACCACCCCTGGAAAGTGTTCTGTCCCATACTCACGGGCGTTTCCCCCTCAGCTGGGACTCTCTCATCAAAAAAAGCATTCCTCAGGCTTAGTGTTCCCTATGGCCCTCAGGAGGTGTGGGCACCAACTAAGTGATCCCCATTCAGCAAGTTCTTGGGAACGGCAAAATCCTATTTTACGAAATAACCTGGTATTTTTTCTATCTTGCCCTAAACGGACATATTCTACATGGGATACAAAAATAATTACATACTTATTTTCTTCACTACTATAACATTAAAAAATGCATGATATTATAATATAATCTTATACCCTAGCACCTACCTCACTGTTTGGCTAAGAGGAGACGTACAAAAATATTTGCTGAATATAAGAAAGACCATCTGATTCTCTCCCTGATAACGTTTACTTGAAACATACTTATTTAACTTGAAATTTTATGCACATTTAAGTTTCCAAGAATTCTGTTTTTAAAAGATGTAACATACACTAGTGCTGAAACTGGTGTGACTCCGTAAGGTCGGAACTGCACTATTGGGAATTCTCTCTCATTCTTGGGTAGTATATCACACAGAACACACAGACATGCAGGGGGAAAGATAGGGCAGGCATGACTTCCAGACTTACCTTGCTATGAGGGTCAGCAAACATCCGAGTGAAGATCTCACATAACCTTTTCAGTTCAACTCGACTAGAAGAAATAAAACAGAAATCAATGAATTTACTACTTTTATTATTTTTGAGACAGGGTCTCACTCTATCACCCAGGCTGGAGTGCAGTGGTGCAATCATAGCTCACTGCAGCCTTGATCTCCCAAGCTCAAGTGATCCTCCCAGCTCAGCCTCCCGAGTAGCTGGGAGGTACACACTACCACACCTGGGTAATTTTTTTGATCAGTCAACTACATAAGCTTTACATAATTCATATCTACATAACAATGTTTTTTCACAAACTCTTAATTTATAGCTAAATCAAATAGGAATATAAAACCAGAGATTTGCTGTCATTTTAAGATGAGGAAACTAAGACTGAGTGATTTACTCAAGCTGACACATCTGGAAGTGACAAAGCCATGCACCAAATCCTTTTCATTTTATCCCAGCTGTGTTTTCCACATGCCACAATTGAAAAGCAATGGAATAAAGTTTAAAAAGCATGTTTATCCTGCATTGTAATGAGAGGTACAAAACAAAAAAGGGAAAAAACAAAACAGCATGTGTTTCAGGGTCAGACAGACCTGGATTTTAATCTCAGTTCTGCTGTGAATAAGGTTCTCTGGGCCAGGTGCAGTGGCTCACACCTGTAATCCCAGCACTTTGGGAGGCCAAGGCAGGTGGATCACCTTAGGTCACCAATTTAAGACCAGCCTGGCCAATGTGGTGAAACCCTGTCCCTACTAAAAATAAAAAAATTAGCCAGGCATGGTGGCGGGTGCCTGTAATCCCAGTCACTCAGGAGGCTGAGGCAGGAGAATCGCTTAAATCCAGGAGACAGAGGTTGCAGTGAGCCGAGATCACGCCATTACACTTCAGCCTGGGCAACAAGAGTGAAACTCAGTCTCAAAAATAAATAAATAAAATAAGTAAGTACTGTGCTATCTTTAAGCCTGTGTTTTTCCTTATTGGTCAAACAGGATAAGGACCATGTCACGTGGCTGCTGAGAGGATTAAAAAAGATAACACATTGTACCTTCTACTGTACCTAGGACAAAGCAAACACTCATTTCACATTGGTGCCCTTTGTCTTTTCTGATCCTTGACTACCACCAAGTCCCATGTTTAAAGTTTGATAGAAGGGTCCTCTCTTCCACAAATCATCCCTGATTAATGCCCTCTTATATGGATGAGACAGTTGGTTCAAGGACCCTTCAATATTGTTAACGACGTAACCTAGATTAGACCAATGCCAATCAACAGATTCCTAGAAATTATTCAATGGGTACTTGGTGAACACTAAGAATCTACAAGGTGGGACCACCAGGGATTAAACACATTCTTGAGGAACAATCGCGACAAGTCATCTTCTGCTTTGACAGGTCACCAAAGTGTCACAGGATGCCTGCGTTTCAGAAGGCACATGACAAAACTTTCTGTATCATCTTCGTGAACAGACAAATAATGGGGGCAGGTATGAGTACAGGAGGGTGGAGTCAGACTGCCTGAAGAGCCACAGTGAGAGCTGAGCAACTTATCAGCCAGTGCTCGGCCTTACAGAACCCAAGAGGGATGCCCATCTATGACCGTTAACTTATCTTATAAAAATTATCCAAAGGATAAAGTAGACTGCATTTCATGTATTCTAAGTTGCCCATTTCTTAATTCCCATTCACATCTCCTTTCTCTCGTTTTCACATCTCTGTAATTGAGTCATCTTATAATCAATGACATTTTTGTACTGTTATGGTTTAATATGCAGCATTAATTAAAGGGCTAAAAATAAGGGTGTGTCTATGGTGCCTTAGATTTGACAAAATATGATATGACCACATACTTTTTTCGTATGTGTAACACATGCTTATTTTAGAAAATTTATAAAACAGAAACAAAGAAAAAAGCAAAAACGATCCATCTAAAAGACAATGCTGTTACTATTTTCGAGTGCTCCATTTTGTTATCTCATCATGTACGTTTATAAGCTACATATATGCACATGCGTATCAAAATTTTCCAGACTAAGACTGATAACATTTAATCCAAGACCCTAAAGTATAATGAACCATACTAACCTGCAGAGTTGTTTTATTTTATTTTTTAACCTGAATTGCATACTGTACACCAAGATTTCTCAAATAACATCTACTGGACAAATATAAAACAGAAGGGAACCAAATATGGGGTCTTTTTTTTTGAGACAGGATTTCGCTCTGCCACTCAAGCTAGAGTGCAGTGGTGTAATCAATAATGCACTGCAATCTCCAACTCTGGGCTCATGTGATCCTCCTGCCTCAGCCTCCGAAGTATCTGGGATTACAGATGCATATCACCACATCTGGCTAATGTTTTAACTTTTTTGTAGAGATGGGGTCTCCCTTTGTTGCCCAGGCTGGTCTCGAACTCCTGGACTCAAGTGCTCCTCCTGCCCTGGCCTCTCAAAGTGCTGGGATTACAGGTATGAGCCACTGTGTCTACCCTAAATCTTTTATCAGCCTAATAAATTATAGAATATTTGCCAGATGGGCTGGGTGTGGTGGCTCATGCCTGTAATCCCAGCACTTTGGGGGGTGAAGGCAGGCAGATCACGAAGTCAGGAGTTCGAGACCAGCCTAGCCAATATGGTGAAACCCTGTCTCTACTACAAATACAAAAATTAGCCGGGCGTGGTGGTGTACACCCATAGTCCCAGCTACTCAGGAGGCTGAGGGAGAAGAATCGCTTGAACCTGGGAGGCGGAGGTTGCAGTGAGCCAAGATCGCGCCACGCATCCAGCCTGGGTAACAGAGAGACATTCCATCTCAAAAAAAAAAAAAAAAAAAAAAGTGAAGAAAAAAAGGATATTTGCCAGATATTTCAAAGCCTCTGCATGGCAAGGACTGTGTCTTAGTCATCTTGGTACCTTTAGTGCCTGTTCCTGCAAGCAGACCTCTTGAAGACTCCATTAATTATAGGAAATCCCTTTAAGCCCCTGAAGAGTCCAACAGGGGATTCAAACTTAGCTCATATTCTTGCTGTGGTCCTCACCTCAGTGTTCTTTGGCTCTTCAGTAAGTTCTGCAGGCCCAGAAGCCCTTCTTTCCTTTCTGACCAGTTTGAACTAGCACAGTGGTTGAGAACTTCTGCTACATCCTCAGTCTGCCGCAGATAATGGGGAATGCCACCATTCCTGGAGCCATATGAGCGCTCAGAGCAAACACTTGAGGCATCACTGTTGGCATCATCGTCAGAATACATCCCATACGGCTCATATCTCCTCCTCACAGGCTTCTTCTGACAGGTCCAATGAGGGATGGGAGTGATTGAGGAAGAAACAGAAAGGTGAAATGACTGTGAGTCATACCAAACAAAATCGACAACGAAGAGTTAAGTGTAAAAAGACACATGCACACACACACTTTTCCTGTGCTTATAGATTAGGGAAATAAAAACAGAAAAGCAGTTTTCCATTAGGTACAATAGCTAATAAGCAAAGCACTCTGTAGTAGAGGGGAAAGAGTATGGCCTCTAGTACAAAGTGTGTAGACTTTACAGGAAGACAGATCACAATCTTGGTGCCAACACTGACTGGGCTGCATGACTTCTGAAATCCTCCTAGGCCTTTTGCTTCAGTTTCCCCATCTTTAAGACAACAATAATTAAACCTATCATACAGGCTTGTTGTGAGGATTAAATGAAATTATATGTTAAATATTTCAGCTGGGCACCTGGCACAATGTAAATACGTGCAGCCAACAGCCCCTCCCCAGTCAAAAGCAATATATCTTGAGCATGGTCTATGGGTAAACTTGTGTGAATATTTATGTTTCCTAAAAAAGTCAGAATTTGAAATGTCAATGGCAGAAGCAGCCCACGTAAAAGGATTCCTAAGTCATCTCCCTCTGTTGCCCAGGCTGGTTTGGAACTCCTGGCCACTTTTATTAAAGACTTAGGGTTTTGAAACACAAATAGGCTTCTTTGAAAGTAGACTGTAATACCCACTTTGTTCATTTCTCTGACCCTGAATACAAAACTGTTACACCCACAAATATGATAGAGCAGCAACTATAGAAAATTGATAAAAACAAAACAAATAGCTATTGGCTTAAACCATACAAATACACTTTTCTAATAATATGGCGTATTGTTATTAATCCAACTTGCTCAGGACTGTTCTGCCTTAAGCCTATTGTCATAATTATTAATAGCATCCCCCTTTTAATCTCAAAAGCATTTTTGTTTGGATAATAAATTACATGGTCACACAAAATCCAGATTCCTAAAATAAGAAAAATGTTGATAAATCCATTCATGAAATCATGACGATGTAAGAATAGGCACAAACTGAGTTAATAAAATGAAACACTACTAGGCAAAGGAGCAGAGCTTGACATTCAAAATAAATACTAAAACAGATGTACATGAAAGGTGGCTGACTCCACCTGAATAAAGACAACAATGACGGTGAATCACTGTTATGATTCAACAAAATCATATTTCAGACCAGAATTTCTATACTACATTTTTTGGTTTTCACTAGCTTCTAAGAGAAATATACTTGCAACAGAAGAAATAAAGTTGTAAAACAAAAGTTAAAGCACTGGTACCTTGCTCCTGGAGTCTCCTAACAGCTGTAGGCAGGAAAATATTGGAGGATGGGGAAAAAGCATAGAGAATTATGTCAGAAGCATATGTAGGGATTGCTCTTGCAACACAAGTGTACAGCAAAACATATCTTAGCAAACCAAAAATACAGGTTAGCAAGCGTTTCATATCAAGCGAATAATAATAAAGAATGCTTTCAAAATGGCATTTCCTAACCCTCCTCCATGTCTCACAAGACCTTCTGGTAACTTGCTGTAATTCTTTGCTAAAACTTTTCCCATATCGGTGAGGCAAATCTCTAAGGTCACCATTAATTCTACTATCTATTCCTCTGAGACATTCTGTCTGGCGCCGTGGTGTCTATTCAGTGAGGCAAAGATTCTGTACCATTTCTGTGTTTTCTCTTCAGAAGCAGGTCACTTGAAGAGACTAAACAGTTTGGACAAAAAGTAACAAGGGCAGCATGAATCTAATGGGAGCTAGAGCTCAGAGAAAAGCTCAAGTCAAGTTAAGCCAAAGCTCAAACTCTCAAGTCCTATTCCGCCTCCTAGAACTTTATACACAGTCCCTTATGCAGTTCTTTAAAGAACTAAGAAATTCCCCTGCCTTAAGGGGAAGTCTCAACTAAGGGTTTCACATCCATCATTTCCCACCCCTTTGACCTCCACTTCCCAGGGTCTCTGAACGAGTAAGATACAGATTCTAAATGCTGCAACTTGGAAGGACAAACAGCTTCAGATAATTCTGTTCCAGCTCTTGACTCTTAAAGCCATGGTTAGAGCAGTTATCCTGAACTCTAGCACCTGCTGGAAAAAAGTCTTTCTATACATAAGGCTGAGGAATACAGGTGGCCAGGCAGCTTGCCTACAGGAAAAGCATTATTGGAGCAGCAAACTGCTCACAGACACTTGTCAAAGAACCTGACTGGGCAGGAATAAATGAGGGCAAGACAAGAAGGAATGAAAACTGGAATCACCATAGCCATAAACTATAAAATGTTGATCTGACAAAACATGGCTGGATTAAAAACTTCAGAGTCTGAGAGCAGGATATTACATACTTTTTTTCCCTTACAAGAGAATAAATCTTAAAACATCAAGAGCAAGGCCAGTGATCAGACAGTTCTAAAGAACATCCATTTCAAATGCTGAGCACATAAACCAGAATATGCAAGAGACTTGTGACTAGCTGAAATGCATCTTTAAAAAGCAATCTGACCACAAGCTGATTCTACTAAGGAACTTTTTGGTATAACCAAAAAAATTAAAAGATCCATGATCATTTATGTTTTTCAGATATTACACTATAATGATGCAAAAACATATTCCACCATTGCTTCACATCCTCAAAGATTTAGGAAAAACAACATAAAATCAAACAGACAAGATAATAGAATAAATGCAAGATTTTCAAACCTCAAACTCTATTACCTATTATAATAATAATATGTCTAGGTTATGCCATCAAAGTCTGTAAAGCAATAGAAGCAACAGAATGGAAAAAAGGAAACGCCAGAAAAAAAAAAAAAAAAACATGGTTAAAAAGAAAAAAAGAAGCCCAATGACATCTGAGAAGTCCAGGGTCATCAAAAGCTCCTTGATACTGAAGAGCACAGATAAGAAATACTTGACGCTAATATTTTCTGTAAAGTCCATTTTCACTTATATTTGTGCAGAGGTAAAAGTTTAAGGAGCAAACAATAACAATATAAATTTACCCAACATTAACACAATTTTAAAGAGTGTCAAAGATGATTTAACAACCTGATTTGGGGGCAATTTCCTGTTAAGACAGAGAGAAATGCAGATGAGTATTTCAAAAAGACTCTGTGTACATACATACTGTGCCTCTTACCAAAGCATCGGCAACAGCAGCTTCAAGATCTGTACTTGTGCTCAGAACTCTCATGGCATTCACAGAACCAGGTATTCTTCCTGGCTGGCCAAGCCCAAACCGATCTATTTAAAAAACAAAAGCAAAAGATGTGTCACTTTAATTCAAATTATCTCAATTCCTTGCAAGGACTACTGCCTCTTCCCACCAAGTAGACAGAGGCACTGAAAAGTCTCTAGCCAATTTTAACTACACTTGACTTGTTTACGAGTGGTAGAGGTTAAGCTGTTCACATTTAATGCTATCGTGCCACAAAGCACTGTCACTTGAAATTGTCCAAACATGGTATTTTATTATTGAAAAGTTTCTGAGATATGAGAGGGAAGCGGGAACTTATTATAAAAGGGAGCCGGGCTATGAGTTGAGTCTTTTAATCTATTTAGCTTTCCCTGTAGAGGCAAGTGGCCTTGATGTTTGGTCAAACTAATTAGAAAGCTTCATGGTTTCATAAGAGTTCTAATGCAATGTGTGGTAAAAACTTAAAATTTGAAACAAATGAATTAAATGGATTTCTGTGCAAATTTTTATTAGTGTCACTACTGTTTAACTATTGCTAAGCTCATTTAATTTTAGATCCTTGTTTGTCATGATGCCTGTGTCAACAAAAATTACTTAAAAATCAATTTATTAAAATTATTTAATAATCACTAAAAAAATCTAGCACTTTCACTGAAGAACATTAAAAATTTAGATAATATTAGCATAAGTTTTACCTGGGTTCCTCAAATAATTTAGAATGGCAATTTTTATACAGATAAACAAATAATAGAAAGAATCCAACGAATTTACAACAAATTTAGTAGTTCAAACAACTATTTTAAGCTTATTTGTGATCATGGAAATGAAAACTCACTTTTTAAAGTCCCATTAAATCAGCTGACCAACCTTCCTTAGGAAGTGCTGGAGATTAAAACTATATACTAGGAGAAAGGCAGCGTGAGTCGTATCTTCGTTAAGTGTGTTGTACATTATCTACTAGTAAAAAATTTCTTATTTAAAAGTCTAATGTATAAAAACCTTTGGAAGAAAAATGTTAAGATAAAATATTTTCTCTGTGTTAACAAATAAGACATCGTTTGGACAAGGAAAATCTCTATGTTAGCTATATTCTGGAAGCATCTAGACTAAAAGGGAAGCTAATATCTATTTTACATGAATTGATCTTTCCTATAAAACAATGTATTTAAAATTTTAGATATGTAACAAGACAGTGCCTACAAAACTGGTGAACTTAAAAAGTGAATTGTTATTTAGCTTTTTTAAAATGTCAATTTCAAAACATTATACCTTCCACCACCACAGAAAGGGAGAAAAATTTAAACACTGCTAATCAATAGTTATATAGTCATGAATTTTTAAAAAAGAAACAAAAACTGTATGTTATACTACCCCCTTTTTTAATGCATTTGCTGGTCTTTCCAACTGTCATCTTAACCATTATGTTTAAAAGGTAATGTGCCATATAAACTAAAAAAGGCCATTAAAAATTACATTTATCTATATTTATCAGTTGAAATATGAAACAAGTGTAAATGTGAGATTTACTATGCACACATAGTTTTATAGATGATCTTTGTTCAAGTTTTTTTTTCATTAAAAAAGGGTAGATAGTAGGAGACTTATGAGTAACAGAATGAAAGTAATTCAATTATAAGCCATTAAAAAATTACCCAGCATAAACTTAAATAAAATGAAGTCTAATAAAATTAAAAAAAAAAAAAATCTCATGCCAGCAATTCTTGCTCCAGGGAATATACAGATTTTTTCAGATACAAAATTAAAACTATAAGAACAATGCAATTATTCTGTGCTTCCAAGATGCATACAGCTTTGCCATACACAGTGATTATAGATCATTTGATATATATCACAGACAATTTGAATTTCAAATCTTAAGGGGAAATGTTTATCTGTATCTAAGCAAAACTATAAGCTTTATGTTTTCACCAGAGCAAAATCTGTTCCATATTCTCAAGGCTCTGATACTATTACGAAGTTTGATTTTTCCAAGAGATGAATACATATGACTGTGCTCTCAGTCTGGCCCCTAATCTTCAGGGAAATGTACATAATCAGAATATATAGGAGGCTGGGCATGGCGGCTTTGCCTGTAATCCCAGCACTTTGGGAGGCCAAGGTGGGTAAATCGCTTGAGCCCAGGAGTTTTGAGACCAGCCTGGGCAACACAGTGAAATCCCGTCTCTACAAAAACAACAAAAACTAGCTGTGTATGATGGCATGCACCTGTAGTCCCAGCTACTTGGGGGGCTGAGGTGGGAGGATCGCTTGAGCCCAGGTAGTAGAGGTTGCAGTGACCCAAGATCACGCTACTACACTCCAAGCCTGGGCAACAGAGTGAGACCCTGTTTCAAAAACAAAAAACAAAAACAAACAAACAAACAAAAGCATAGGGGGCTTCATTTAGAGGAAGAAAAGAGAAAATACCAGACTCGGTGAATTGGTAACAATTGTCACCATCAATGGTCTGCAAATTCATAGATTATGCCTTACTCAATTGAGAAAATTGTAGTCATTAGGGACTGTTAGCATATAAAAATAGTGCCAGTTAAATCTAACAAATTGATGTATTACTGTATGCTTACTTTTTGCCACTGTGGCTAACCAGTGGATGTTGAGTATTGCTAAACAGAGCCGCGAGAGCATGTTTGGGGTTTGCAGGCTACAAAGGATACCTCTGGCCTGACTTGATTACCTGAATCCTGATCTTGTTTTTCCATAAAACTTTGAGAACAATACACTTCTTTTCATACATATGAAATTATGTACGCTATAATTTGCAGTGCTGTTAACTAAATGGTACCTTAAAAATGTGAACTTGACATCAATAACTAGCATTAATATTTGACAGTTTATTCGGAGTAAAGACTTTGGAAGGGAAAGAATCTGTTGGGTGATATCCATGCCCCCTTGCCCCACAGGAACCCTAAATAATACCTAATTTTGGTTATTTTCCTGGGGACAGAGTGGCAGGAAGGGAATTACTTCCCTGTTGTTTTAACGTAAATATGAACACTGGAGAAACGATGTTGTCAAACAGGCTATAAAGCATCTACAGCCTATTAACAGAACTATAATCATTCAATAACTTAAAAAAATTAAAGCACATTGGGGAAAAAATATGAGGTGCATACATGCCAAGTGCTAGCCGACACAGATGAAAACAAATGTTAACATGGGTGTGAAACTAGAACATATGAAGAAGCCAAGTCATGCAGTTAGCACTTGTTCACCTGACTGCCCAACAGATTCAGCAGTGGAGAGAGCACTAGTGGACCTGGAATGACGTCGAGAGGCTGCAGGTAAAAGGAATGGCAACACCCACAGGATTAACACAGAAGTACCAGAGACAGAAAATGCCACAGTCCAGAGGAAATGCAGGGACTGCTACCAACAAGGCCATGTTTTCTCATGAGAAGAAATGGTGCTGGATATGAATGGACAGCAAGTGCCAATCCCCAAACTTTACAGTGGCCAGCTGGCTCTCGCACAGCTATTAAACACACAGGCACAACAAAGGCTCTCTTAAAGGTGCTCCAAACTAAGTATGCATCAACCAACTCGGACTCCAGGGTTATATTCACGCCATGAAGCGTCTATCAGCCAGTATGGACATATGCAACATGAAGAACAGCAGGAGTCACAGAGCACCATCTACATCCCAGAGCGGAACGGCAGTAAGACGGATTGTTAACTCAGCTCACGAGATGTTTTACCAGTATGTGATGCATATGCAACCATGCACCAAAAACAAGCATAGAAGTTCATAATGTTACTTCAACGGAAATAAAATAAAATCACAGGAAGGGGGTTCAACAGTTGGAATTCCATTTTCCCCAGTCAAAATGTTTGTTGTTCTGTTGCATGAATATCCTAATTATTATTATTACTATTGTTTTGAGACTAGGTCTCACTCTGTTGCCCAGGCTGAAGTGCAATGGCACAATAATGGCTCTCTGCAGCCTTGATTCCCCAGGCTCAAGCAGATCCGCCTGCCTCAGCCTCCCAAGTAGCAGGGACTACAGGGATGTGCCACCACATCCGGCTTTGTTTTTTTTTTTTTGTAGAGACGAGGTCTCCCTATGTTGCCTGGCTGGTCTCAAACTCCTGGGCTCAGGCAATCTGCCCGCCTCAGCCTTCCAAAGTGCCATATCCTAATTATTAGTACTTGTGTAATTGTTGGAATTTAGCTGTATTAAGTTTAATGATCTTCCTTGGAGAGGCAGTTACAGTACACTGGTTATGAGTACCAGCTCAGTAATGCAATTGTAAATGCTCGTTGGATCACAACTAGCCATAGGACTGACCTTGGGCAAAGTACTAAATCTATCTGTGTCTCAGTATCTTGTTTGTAAAATGGTGCTAATAATGGTTAATGGTACCTACCTCTTGGGAGTTACTGAGTGGATTAAAAGAGACTATAAAGCACTTAAACACTGGTTAGTAGTGTTGGGTGGTGCTCGTGGTGGCAGTAACAGTTAAGAGCAACCTCCAATTTACAATCTGACATTATAGTACCATTTTATTAACAAGTATTCTTAACGAGCACATTACTTCATCAACCTGAGGAAACACATGCTAAATTCTGTCCTCGTGGAGAGAAAACAACTTTTAGAAATAATTATGAAATAAAGACTTGGTTCAACACATTAACTTATTGACTGGAGTTCCATGCAACATATGGCTTTTCCTTAACCTCAGGAAAAACAAAAGATAATATGCTTCCATTCATTACTCTGAAAAATTCACAGTGATTATACCACAGAAAATTTATAGGTTTAACAAAATAATACTGAGCAGTGCTACATTTTATCCGTACTACTAAAGTATTCTGTACATGTTAACGCTCTCACATTCAGTCATAAAATATCAGTACCTCAAATTCTTCAATATAATTCTTAAGGTCCATGTTACTTTATGAAATGTGCATCTCTATGGTACATGTGGTATTAAATAGCAAAGATTACCTGGCAATTTTTACCGGCTTGCAAAAAAAGGAAAATATCCCTTTCTCAAGATTCACAAAAATTAAAACTAAATTGGCAAAGAATATTATAAAATTATCACTTTCCCTAAATAAGGAAGTTGGTAAAATATCTTGTGTTAAGACTGAAGCAAACTATACATTTTTGTACAAGCACATCACTATCTTGATAGTTCAGACTGAAATAGTTTTTAAGCAGTACCTGATATGTAGGTTCCTTATAAAGTGGTCCTTTGGTTCAGTTTCAACAGAATATTCTAAAAAAAAATCTGTCATGCCATGAGTCCTCTGTCACATTCACAAGTTAACACCCAACACTGGAATCCAAGGTAGACCCACTTATGTGAAAGCCTAATTTACAGCAGCCCTAGAGCCCTTAATTTCCCTTAATCAAAAATTATCACCATAACCATATATACTCATACCATCAAAATGGTCCAAAACAATAAAAATGCAAACTTAAAAATATATATTCACTAGAATATAAGTACTTTCATTCTTTTTTTGCTGTTTTTGTTAAAGAGTTGGCTACATAAGTGGATTCAAAGAAGCACTGACACACAATCTCACTAATTTCCAAAAAGGGTGGGAAGAGATTATTAAAATGAATGAGCTAAAGAAGGAACCTTCAGAGGATGTGTAGTAAGCTCCTCTGAGGACAACAACCTTCTGGGATATATCTTTGAGTTCCCAGGTCCTAAACCCAGGCCTGGAAATAAATGACTCAGAAACATCTTCTAACCCCCCACCCCAAGAAGCCTCAGAACAAGCATTTAATATATTTTCGAGGAACAGATGAAAGACATTGAATTATCCGAACTACTTCCAAATGAAGCAGGCTTGAAGTCAAACCTGAATTCAAACCCTGGATCCACTATGTAGCTGCCTGATCTTGAGAAAGTGGCTTATTCTCCCTAAGACTCTGATGATGATAATACCTGTCCCAGAGGATGAACAGCGACCACAAGGCATTATGCCTGCTGACTGCTCCAAATGGTGTGCGTACACATGAGCAATGCTGTTGTTCTTGCTGGACACAAGTTTTAGGGTTAGGTTTAACCCAAGGTGGGGAAAAGCATGATACAAAAATTTTAGCTCGAAGAACTTAACTATTGCCCTGACCACAACAGAAGACATGTGCTGATGCTAGAGTTTTTGAGGACCCACACCTTCTGCCTTGGTAGTGGCAATTACACATTTCAACATTCTGGGTTGTCACCAAGACAGCTAAACAGATCCATTTAACCAAACAATGTACAAAATGGACAAGATTCACTCAACCACTTAGAGTTCAATTAGGATCTCAATAATTCAGCACACCTTGCCTGCTCCACATGCCAGATTCCAAAGGATGCTTCCATGGACAGTATCAAAAATAACAGTACATATTTGAAAGGAAAACACTGAATTGCTTCTAAGTGACAAAATAACCAATAAAGGATTGTTTACTCATAAATAGGTTGTTCAGAAGGTCAAATAGTGAGCAAGGATGCAAAGATATACAGCCTTAATTTAAAAGGAAAAATCACCAGTTCATTCAGAAAAAAAAAAAAAAAAAAAAACATCACTGCCACCTCTGATTATTGAGAATTCTGCTGTAATGCTTCAGACTGCTGTGGAATAGGTGACATGCAATAGGTAAGCTGCCCCACTCAAGGGCTCATGCTAACAAGGTGGAACACCTCACAACAGGTATTGCCTCCCTAAATCACGGGGACCATCTAGCAGGGCTTTGGCATCTGGTTACCTGTTCTTTTTCAGAATCTCATAAAGGACAATGGGTCATAAAGAAATATATCTAGATTTTGATTACCGATACTGACTAGGGGAAAAAGATCAGAAGAAGTGAATAACATTAGAAGGAGCTAGGTAGAGGCAAATATTAAGACCTTATGCTTTTGATTTAACATCACTCTTTCGTAGTGACATGTATAGCTTTCAAAAGACCAGTTACATAAATACATAGTTAAAATTAACAGACTGCTGGAGTCCACAGATCCACATAATTTCAGGTTTAGGTCTAATTATTATAAAATGAGTTCTACGTTTATGCTTATCAAGAGGAAAATGGACATCTGTACAGCACTTAACATGGCAAGCAGCCAAAAATAATTATTGAAGAATACAAAATATTCCCTTTCACAAAAGTATGTGTTGACAGATGTGACCGATGTTTTTTGGGGATCGACACTTTATACTAACTAAAAAGGGTTTATTATGTGTTCATTTTAGAGACGGCAGGACTATTAACTCTAAAAAGAAAACTCATTTACTTTTCTAAACATTACCGCAATTGTACTTTTGTTCCTTCTTTGAATTAAATTACATATAGACTGATCTGTAGTAAAATTAAAGATAAATTGTAAAAATTCAATGACTAAGAATAAACTTTGGATTAACTTTACTTTTAAGCAGCAACTAACTTCGGCTGAGTTTTGCCTTAGGTTAGAAATTACCACACAGATGGGCTTGCCCGAGAGCAAGTAGTCATCAATGACAACAGTACAGAGTGAAGTGGTGTTTTTTTCCTCTAATATATAAAAATTCGAAGTTGCCAAAATTCAAGCATGCAGAGGGGGACAACAAGGGGTAATTAAGGAAGAGGAAAGAAAGAAGAAAGGATCACAAGGACAGTAGAGGAGGAAAAGCAGGTCATTCCACCTAGCAGTGTCTCGGACAAGCAGGGAAAGGAACTCTTTGCTCCTCAGCCAGCGCCTACGTGTACTCACCAAGTGGAGGAAAGCCCCGAGCAGGGCTTGTATCTCGGCTGCTCTCACGGCTGGTATCGCGGCTGCACCCCTGACTCATGCTGGGTCGAGGGATACGGCTGCTCCGTGCTAGTGTGCAGCATGAAGGGTTTCAGAGAAGGTGAACAAGTTTAATGAAGACAGAAAAACTCACAAAATGTCAGTCACATTTGGTTAATGTAATTACGACATTGTTTGCGCTGGGGAGTTCTGATGACTGAGCCACCTATCCATGCTGAGGTCTCACTGACTGACGTGACAACAGGGGAGGGTTTGGGCAAAATGTGATTATGCTCAATACCTCAGAAAGCTGTGAATTTCAGTATGAAGGTGAAATTACACCTAAATGTAAGAAGTGAAAAGAAATCTTTCCGAACAACAAACTGTCATCAGAAAATACAAGATCAAAAGCCTTTTAGAAACGATCAATTTTTATGAGTTTAGCAAACTTCTCAACAAGAGGACAAAAAACCAAAGCTGTATTCATATGCACTTGTTTCTTAGAAAGGTAACTTAATTTGGATTAACAAACAGAATAACCACACTGGTCACTGAAGTCCATGAACTTACCTAATGATAAGGAAGAGGGCTCACTGCTCCCAGGCTGGCCATCTTCACCAAGAGAAGCCATAAGAGTTGACACAACCAGAGAGAGAGCCTACCCACTCCAAGTAAGTGTGTAGATGCTTCAAACATATCCAATTCTCGAAACCAGCAGATACAAAAAGTGGGGACTGTTATCCTTTCCTTTACTGATCCCAACATTTTATCCCTGCTTTTTCCATGAAAATCCAAAAAGATCTGCCTGTGCTCTACCAAGCACCGCCACTGACCCAGTCTTTCACACTGCGTCTACAGCAAGTAGATCAATACGCTCAGTATTTGGGGAAAGATCTCTCCACTGACCTGAGAACAGCAAATAACTTTCTGATTATCTACGGATGAAGTCAATCATTCTCATGTTATAAAACACCGAGACTACAAGACAGAATTGCATGAATAGCCCAGGGTCTCATAATAACTGGGCTGTGAAGCTCAGAAAAGACTAGGATACCCTTGTTTCTCCATCTGAGAAAATGGAAATGCATTACTGGCAAAATATTCCAAAACAACCTTGTATACTGAATACATGTAGGTGGAATGCCTAATGTAATAGCTCATGCGGACAATATACGCTTCCATCTTGAGAGGATGGACTGGAAAAAATGTCAAGATATTTTAGAAACAATCAACTTGAATCACTGATATAAAAACAAGTATGTTTCTATACTGCAACAAGCATAGTCTATTATTTAAGAGCAAAGATTTATTATACAGCCAAAGTATAACAAGAATGTCTTATAAACCAGAATCATAACACTCCCTGATTAAAAAAAGAATACGAAAGGGAAAACTAAAGCCAACTTTCTATTGTGCTCAGCTGCTCAGTGCTAGAGTGGAACTAGACTCTGAAGGCATTTAAGTAATATCCAAATGCTTAGTACTGCTCAGGAAAAAAAAAAAAGAAAGTCAAGCGCAGGAACGTAATCTCAACAATCTAGACATAAAGGGCTTTATTGGGGGTTCACCAGAAATTCTTAAGCTCTCCTTAATTTTGCCAGAGTGATGTGAAAGCACTGAATTTTCACTCAAAGTCGTAGTGACTATTTAGTCAGCAATTCTTGATGACATTCTAAACAGCTCCTACAATGATGACAAAAGGAGATGCCAAATTAAATGCTTAAAAAACTAGGGAGCGTGTACTGGTTCTAACAATATGGACAACTTTCCTAGAATGCACACAGCAATACCACTCATCCTTAGAGAACTAATGCCAAATCTGAGTCAAAAAATGACCATTCCAGCTCCATGCTATCTCACTGGTCCAGCCACTTGGCCTCTTTGGGTCTCAAGCCTCCCATTAGGAAAACGAGGAAAAAGAACACGTCCCCTCATTTTAAATCAGCAGGTTACTGTGAGATAATGCACACACATAGGTATTTCCAAGTCCCTGGCTGAAGAGCACACGTGAAAATTTTGTTGTATTCCACTGCCCACTCCAAAACAAATAATAAAAAAGCTATAAAAGGTCTTGATAGTTGTTTAAACAAGTTCATGCTTAGCTGAGCATTTTCTTAATAGTTCTTGTCTGATTATTTCTGAATTCTTCCCAGCCCCATCCCCTTCCTTAAATTCATACACATGCTAGAACAACGGGGAAAAAAATGCTCTCTTTTTGGTCTGAGTCTGTTTCGTGAAGACAATAAAAAGCATTAACAGCAGTAAACAGATATGATCTGAAATAACACTATGCATAAATTTCTTAACAAGGTTTACCCCCCTCCGGTATTTCACCCAGAGAGAGTTCTTTCACCCATTCCAGCTGATTTTCTCGTTTAACATATGGCTAGTAGCAGTATAGAGAAAAATAATTCTGTCCATTTATGATTTTGTGAAAATATGGCCATAGTTATCCTAAACCTCAAGGGCTTTGGCATCATATACTCATCAAAGTAAATCTAGTGGTGACATCCATGGTTCAAATGTTAAATAATTTAAAATACAAGAGAAATACAAACTCACTTATACTACTACTTTAAAAGACAAATCTAAAAGGATTTAAAATAAGTATATTTATTTATTTAATTTCTTTTTTTTTTTTTTTTTTTTTGAGATGGAGTCTCACTCTGTCACCCAGGCTGGAGTGCAATGGCGTGATCTCGACTCACTACAACCTCTGCCTCCTAGGTTCAAGTGATTCTCTTGTCTCAGCCTCCCGAGCAGCTGGGATTACAGGTGCACGCCGCCACGCTTGGCTAATTTTTTGTAGTTTAGTAGAGACGGGGTTTCACCATGTTGCCCAGGCTGGTCTCGAACTCCTGAGCTCAGGCAATCCACCCGCCTTAGCCTCCCAAAGTGCTAGGATTACAAGTGTGAGCCACTGTGCCCGGCCTATTTTTTATTTTTGAGACAGAGTCTCCTTCTGTTGACCAGGCTGGAATTTGGTGGTGCAATCTCGGCTCACTGCAACCTCCGCCTTCCAGGTTTAAGTGCTTCTCCTGTCTCAGCCTCCTAAGTAGCTGGGATTACAGGCATGTACCACCACATCCAGCTAATTTTTGTATTTTTAGTAGAGATGGGGTTTTGCCATGGTGGTCAGGCTGGTCTCGAACTCCTGACCTCAAGGGATTCACCCACCTCGGCCTCCCAAAGTGCTGGGATTACAGGTGTGAGCCACTGCACCCGGCCTAAAATAAGTATATAAATGACTTTTTATAAATGAATTTATTAGGTGATCAAAACTAAAAGAAAAAAACCCACCAAAATAACTTGTCTCTTTAAGTGCCAAACTAAATGTTCTATGTGAAAATATGTTACAGAGGAGAAGGCATAAGAGGGAGAGACCAGGAAAACATACTTGTACTGTGAACTTCCTAAAAAAGCAGTATTCCTAGGTACCTCTGGGGTCTTCTGCTTACATGAAATGCTGGGAAGCCATAAGATACCCATTTGATTGGTTTACATTTCTTGATAGACACTCTACCCTACTTCAGTGTTTTAATGGTAATCTTGACTTCTACATCTTAAGGAAGGGTCCAACCAGGACTCATAAAAGCAGAATATAAGAGAATTAATAAAAACAACCAGAAGTTAAAGACATGAAATGTCTCTCTGGTCTAGACATTTTCATGTTTTGGTCTTAGACAGTAGTCTAATTTCACAGTTGAAATGAACTATTATTAATGTTTAATTATTTCAAAGTATTTTAACCAGAAAACCTTAACATTTAAAATACACACCCACAGAATGAAAGCTGCAAAAATATCAAATGTGTTTTCATAGCCTTTCCATAGAGGAGTGGGAGAAGGGAACAAGAACAAACTTCCAAAATATAATCACTATAGATACTAGTGATTTATGTGGCTTTATTGTATCTATAAAGTATTGTCTTTAAGACACACAGAAATAAAACTTAAAAATATATTTTCCTACTCAGATAGCTTATGAGGAAATAAATCACCAAGAAAAAAGAGTATCAGGGATATATTTTGCTTCTTGAATATTCAACAGGAATTACAGGCTGTTCTGCTTAAGAAAACCTAAATGCCAAAGAAGAGCCTTGGCATCAGTTTTAAAACAAATGAAAAAAGAAAATTTGTTAAGAAGTATCATTTCAAACAAAAAGAGGCATAGTTGAATCAAACACAATTTGTAGATAACTACGATTAATTCTCAGTGCAAATTCCAAACCTAGTTTAGCTATCATTAAAACTGTTGAATTTGTTGGTTTAGGAATTATAGAAAATATTCCTAAAAGATGTTCCTCCCCTTTTTTTCAACAATTATATTGAAAACTGCTATACAATGAGTCAAATGTTAAGAAACACAGGCATATATCCAGTATATACTAAATGATAATAGTAATATATAATCTATTACTGAATAATGCTATTATGTCTGCCACCCTATTAAATGCAATCTCTAAGCAATACCACAGGAAAAAAATGAAAATACATTTTATTCATATATTTTTCTTTATATGCATATAATCTCACAATGTGTGGAAATTTAAAGAAAATATCTTCTTTAATATAAGCTGTATGTATGACCTCAAAGCTCTACACGTAACTGATCCCTTTAATTAGCATCAAGGAAGTAACTTTCTTCAAATAATATTTCAAATAACTCTTTGGAAGGGAACAGGCTTAAGTTCCTACTGATGCTCCATAATACCTGTTTTAAAAACGTATAAAATATTGTCTTTTCAACTACACACAACACAAACTTCTTAGTTAAAACCATGGAACACATCAGAATTATGTTAGATAAACGAAGTTGGGTTATTCCCCAATTTCAAGAAGAAGATTAAAATGGCATCTTTAATAATATAAAAAGAAAAAAATCTCAAAACAGAAAAGAATCTTTAAATGTATAAAACTAACATGGATTGCAAACGGACATCCTATAAACTTAAACAATTAACTATGGAAAAAGACAGCTAAAACATAACACCTAGATTTAAAATCAAATGCATTTTCCAAACACAAATATGTTACAGCATCAGACATAAAATTCAGATATTCCAGCTGTGACCTTTTCTATGGTTGTATCCACATCAACACCCAAATAACCTGTCAGCTAAGACACCACACTATGCAATGCCAATAAAAAGTTGGCATCATAGAGATTTACTAAAACAAAGAAATACTTTCTACTTGCTTTGGAAACAGGATTTCAAATCAAATCTTATCCATTCTTAAATATCTTCTCCTGCCTTCTCGTAGCTAAGGTGGCCTTCAAAGACTTTCATGAGCTGGACTCTACCAGTCTCTGCCCCCAACTCCCACCCACTCTGACTTTCTTTACAGTAGCCAAATGAATTACGTATGGCTGCCTCTTGCCTGACTGCTTCTGCAGATGCTTCTCTCTCCTCTAGAAACCTTTCCCCTCATCTCCCCACCCGGACCAATCCCATCTTGTACTTCATAAAAACAGAACCCACTCTGGGCAGCCTTCCCCGGCAAGAAATCTGGGGTGGCCAAGGGTCTAAGATACTCCTTTTTTAGGTCATAGTTTTGATTATGTGAAGCACCCAGTCATAGTATTTGTCATACTGTCTTACATTTCCACCTCTCTCCAATAGATATCAAGCTTTTTGAAGTCAGAATCTAAATCTAACTCATGTATCTTCTAATTCTCAGGTCTAACAAAGTGCCTGGTACATCATAGTAAACATTGTTGATGAGATAAATGAATAAATGAGAAAGATAAGCCAACACAATTTAAGAATACAGTAGTCTGATTTTATATTAATACATTTTACCCTTAGGAAGTAAAGAAGTCATAGAGTATGAATTTAGATTTTTTGTATTATATCACAAAGACTTCTAAATTTTATATTTAAAAAGGTAGCGTATGAATTAGATTTTAATGGAGTAAAAGGTATTTAAGCTGCTGACAGTAATTCACATGATTCTGCACACTATTACAAAGAAACTAAGTAACACAAAACTAAATATTATATATTGGTTTTAATCAATTCCTAGCTTTTATGCTTAAACAAATCTATGTCAAAAGTAACTATACATATTTTTTCACCATGTTTCACCAATTAGATTAGAGAAGATCAGAATTCAAATAAATGTGGACCCTAAATGTTGTTTTTGAAAAATTCATATAGGTTAATGTCTACTTAGTGCTAATCGGTAAAAGGAAAATGAAAAGCAACACTGCTTCTAATTGTGGGGGAAACACCCTGTTATTTCCCCAATTCCAATGCTTTGTACAATGACTGCAAAACACAAAAGCCTATAATGACATAATTCTTTCCCATCAATTTGAAGGGTTAAGTCCCACATATTTTTCTAACTGAAACCTCAATATGCCATAATCTGTATAAAGCACACCCAGGCAAAGTGACATCCTCAGTTCAAAAAACAGATCTATATTTCCTACATTAGACATAGTCATTAGATTATAATCAAAACTATGACCAAGCTGGGAATGGTATTCCAAGATCTTTGAGAATCCTTACCTAATCCTATTCGGTTTGGACTTGTTTCCCGGCTACATCCCTGGCTCCTGGGAATCTTGCTTCGCTTTTCTGAAGACGGTGTCACAGGTGGGCCTCGTGAGGAGCCCCCAGCAAGTCCACCATAACCACTTCCCAACAATTTTCCTGGGGAACTTGACCGGCTGCCAGCTAAAAGTGAAGCAAAATGACAATGAATAATAGATGTAAATGTAGGAATGAACTATAATACTTTTAAAAGCCAGGTTTTACACATTAATTTGGCTAAAATACAGAATTTTATATAAAAATAAATTTTTATTTGGTAGTAGTAATTTTTTTAAATGTAGGAGCATAAAAGACAACTGACTATCATAAAAGAATATTCTTAGAAGAATTACTGTGGAATAGCCTCCTTATTCCACAGTAAATATCTACAAATATCACAAAGGTGTTTATTCTTATTTTGGTTTTTTATTCTGTAAGAGCTGATTATGTTAAAAATTTTAGGTGTCACTGCTAGAAGAGCAGAAGTAGAACTAAAACAATTTTCTTAGCATTAGCTACTGAAAATGGATCCAAAAAAACTCTATTAATCTGACAAATGATATAAAAGGGAGTAGGGGGATAAAATAATCAGAAACCTGGTAAATAAAAATCACAAAATAAGATAGAAGCTCAAACATATTAGTTAATCATAATAAATGTGGCTGGTTTAAATTCATCGATTTAAAAGAGATTAAAACAAGCCTGGGCTGTGGCTCATGTCTGTAGTCCCAGCACTTTGGGAGGCCAAGGTGGGAGGATCACTTGAGCCCAGGAGTTTGAGACCAGTGTGGGCAACAACAGGGAGACTCCACTTCTCCAAAAATTGTAAAAATTTGCCAGGCATGGTGGCACATGCCTCTAGTCCCAGTTACCCAGGAGACTGAGGTGGGAGGATCACTTGAGCCCAGGTCAAGGCTCAAGTGAGCCATGATCACACCACTGCACTTCAGACCTGGCAACAGAGCAAGACCCTGTCTCTTAAAAAAGAACAAAAAAGAAAATGCAAAGTAAAATAAAATGAAATTCAGCTGTCTGGTATTTTTAAGAGTCAAACAATACACCACAAACAAAAACAAATAGAATAAAACACAGCATTTAAAAAAGACAAAGAAGGATATTTAATATTTATGAAAGAACAGTTGTCCATGAAGATATAATAATCACAAACCTTTATGCTCCAAACAACATAGTTTTGAAATATAAAACTAAAAAAGGATAAAAGTACAGGGAGAAATGGAAAAAGCCATACTTACCGAAAGACCTCATGGAAAGACTAATAATATTGAGAAACTATATACCTCACAGAAATTGACAGAGCAGTCAAAATTGTATCTCTGTGTATATATGTATGTATAAAAACACACACTTCCCACATACACATACATATCCCAACAGATAGAACACACATTCTTTTTACCTTGCCACACATGAATATTAAAAACAAGAATTGTGTATTAAGCCTCAAAGTAAATCTCAAAAAAAAATCTACAAAAGTAGAAATAACATGGACCACATTCTCTGAGAAGTATGCAATAAAACTGGAAATTAAAAACCAATAATATGGCTGATAATTTTTATTAATAGGTAAGTAGCTAGATACATATATTACTATTTCTTGTGGGACCTAATTCTCTCTCAGAGAAAACAACAAAATGTTAAGCATCACACCAATACACTCAAATGGCAATCATTTGCATTGACAGATTACCTCCCTAAGTAGAGAAGGCAATAAATTCTAAAATATAAAGTATACATTTACTATGTACTAGAACAGAATGACCCAGAGGAAGAAAGCATTTGAAGCAACACTTACCTGTAAATTTACATGTGTGTTTATTTTAAATATATATTATTTAAAAATACATATTATATAAATCAAAACCACCATCATTCAAATGAACCACTTAGGTGAATACTCACAAAAATTAATAGTTTATAATGATTTAACTACAAATTGAAGTGAAAAATCATTATAAAAACCAATGAAGAATTTGTCTCAGGACCTATTAATTTCACCCATAAAATTTGAGCTATATAAACTATTAAACTATGTATAAAGGGGAAAGAAATCCATTTCAAACTCTAGAATTTGAACACAAAGAAAAATGCAGAAAGATTAACTAAGCTTACAATAAAGACAGAAATTAATATTGTGCAAGGAACATGGGGTCGGGGAGAATGCCAACAACAACAACAAAAAAGGCAAGAAGAGAAATGGCTTACCACCAGCAGGATTAGCAGATCTGGATCCTTGATTATGAGAGCAGACCAAAGGACAGGCAAAAAGTGGATTAAAAGACAATAACACAATACAGAGGTCAGCATGCAACACAGCACAAAGGTCTTCGTTCACAAATACATTAGCAAAACAGCTATATTTCCTAGGACTTGTTCCTCCTATTTTTGTACTTATGTTTATCTTTGTCATTCTACATTAGCATTTATTTCAGATCTGTTCATAAAACACTTTCAAACCTACAATGTGCCAGGCTCACATCTGCTTTCTAGCTTTAAGCAACCTGAGGGAAGTGATTGTAACTTACTCATCTGTGTATCACTACCATCTTCAAAAGTGCTTACCACATAGTAAGTGCTCAATAAACATCAACTAACTGAAAGAAACTGCTGTTAACCAGTTTCACCGGTCCTGACTTCCCGTAAACCTCAAATATTTAAAATATGCCAATTATTAAGAGCCCTAAATCTAATATTAATGAAGCCTACTTAGTATTAAATCAGGACTATGAATACTAGTATATCTACATTTGTGATATATATGCTTATATTTACCACTTATTAAAATAATTTTTAAATATTTAATTTATATGCATAAGCTTAAGGTATAGGCTTGATCACTGGCTAGTGTGGTCACTCTTCCTGAGTACGATTTGGTGAGTGAAGTAAAACTAAGGAGTTTTAAAAGGGGAGCCCCAAGGCTAGGTATAGTATTTTTATAAGACTGAAAAATTAAAGCTCTATTATCACCCTAACCACTATTAGAGAAGGAACTGTAATCTTCACCACCTGCCAAGGTAACCTACACATTCCTAAAACCTACAATATAAGAGAGAAAATTACAGCACTGACCTAGCTGGGGCAGGGAACCCCAAAGACCCCAATGCTGATAAACAGCATTAGAAAGAAATATGTAAAATACTGTTCAACCCTCAACCTCCACAGAGGGAAGCAATGCTGCATAATTACATGCTTAGACATTTTTATTTGGCTTAATTTCATTATATTGACCTAGATTCTGAGATTTGAACACTTTTTGTCAAGAATTCCTTTGCAGTAAAATTTGACCCATATGTATGAGTCAAATATCCTTTTGTGTCTCCAGGCATCACTAGGGTTCAACAGAATAACCAGAGCCAAGAAGTTGTTCCCAAGACAGACACTTCTGGGCTACACCTGCACCCTGGATCTGAATGAAAATCCAGTTTAAGTTCTACACTAAGGAGGGCATTCTTGGTCTTAATGGACTCAATCTATCCTGAACTGCATCCCTCATCATGTAAATCCATTCCTAGCCTTCTCTCCTAAACCTACTGAAGTAGACAGGGATCAAGGAGGCTCAGCTTCAGCTAGGATGGGAGTCTGCTGATCTGAAGCAATTATGACTATAAAGCTTGCGTCCATTCACTGTCTATCACATGCTAGGCTCCTAATGCTCATTAAATCCTCATGAAAACCCCATGAGTGTGGGAATTGTTATCACTCAATTTACAGACAATGAAACAATGGCTCACAAAGGTTAAAAGACTCACCCAACATCACACTGGAGCCAGGATACAAACCCAGTTTTGTCTGACACTGAAGCCCACGCTTGTAGTGTATCACACTACACAATACAACCTAGGCCACAGGAAGGTTCTGTAGCCTCAC
The DNA here is from genome assembly GCF_009828535.3 of Hylobates moloch. NCBI lineage: Eukaryota > Metazoa > Chordata > Mammalia > Primates > Hylobatidae > Hylobates > Hylobates moloch. The sequence goes on from NW_026652299.1 coordinate 27,006,598, forward strand.
CAAAGGCAGCACTATAACTGATCTTCTGCTTTCTTTGCGGAAATTATATAACATGAGGACTGCAGTTATCAAAGGGAAAAGAATTTAAATTCAGAAGGTGTTGAACAAGGCCATTTTCTATACTAAGAGAGCTCTTAAGGTTTGGTGCAGACTGAGCACTCTCTACAACAGACAGACAGTTCCTTGGGCCACAAAGGAGGCAGGCAGATGTCAGCTAGTGAGTGCTGTGCTGTGGGACGGCATGCAGCTCCTGGGGACAGGAAGACTCTTCCTTCCCATGCTCACCTTGCCCAGGAGCACTCTGCTATCCAGCTCTACTCGACATGCATAGAGGGGAAGCGGGCCCCTTAAAGTTTATGTGTGGCTGGAAAGTGAGACACCAAGGGAGGATCTGAAGAGTGACCAGAATAAATTCATTCCAGCTGTGGCTGCTTTCATGGCTAAGGCTAACAAACCAACTGACTTCACATATACAGAGATGCAATCATGGAAGCAGCTAGGCAAAGCAAGAGCCCACATGGCAGGAAAAGAGGTGCGGGCTGCAAATGTTAGAGCGCAGAATTAAAGAGGGAGAGCTTTTAATGGATTTACTTATTTACCACTGGAAAGAACATAGCATTAATAGTTTTCTGCCCACGTACTGTTCTAAAATTACATCAGAAGGATTCCTTATCAATGCAAAAATGAGTCACAGAACAGATAAGTTACAATTTGACAGGCTTCAAAGGAGGGAGAAAAACTACATTTTAATGTTTAATGCTTAACAATACAAAATGTAAATCACCTGGACAGGAGACAAATGTATGCCTGGAATGTTTCATTTTTTAAGCTTACCCAACAAACAGTAAAATTACTCACAGTATCTCAGAGCCACAAAAAATGTGTTTTTCCCTCTGAAGTCAATATAAACATTGTAAAATGTTCAACTGCAGAATGAGCTGTTGAATAAAACTGAGATAAGCAAGAGCATAAAATATGTTCCTTACGCTGGGACTGTGAAACCACTTTAGCGCGACTGCGGCCCCGGTTATCAGGCGTAGAGGCGACATTGGTGGCACTCCCAGAGCTTTGCCGTCTTGTGCGGATCCGACCTGGAGGACACAGCAAAAACAGTGTTTCACAACATTTCCAGTAAGTGCCACCTCCTCAAGAAAAGAACTCATGCCCCAAAAGAGGGGCACTGACCAGCCAACTACATCGGGAGCAACAGCTTCTGTGGGCGGATCCTCCACACGAGGTCTGCCACGTCTCCCTGTGTGTGCATGCACACATGTGCATAGGATCCGCGCACAATTCCTGAGATGGAGCCATGGACCTGCAGCTGTTTAGGTTCCAACTATTTCAGTATGTTATCTCTTCAGACGAGGAAGTGATATCCATTTGAGGACATTTCCCATAATTTTTTCCAGATTAAATTTTCTTTTTTATTGTCTATAAATCTGACAAATTTCCAAAAACAGAAAATACTAGCTGTCACTGTAAAAAACAAACTATAGAAAATAAGAGTAATGCCAAAAAAAAAAAACCCAAAACAAAAGTCTACCTTCTTAACTCAGCCATCATAGAAGCTATAGCTCCCCAGTGAATAAACGTGTTTTTGATATGCAGCATTAAATTTCTATTTTTAAAGCATGTATGTCAGTAAGTTTCTAAGATAAAAAAAAAGATAAAGCTAAAAAGAGAGATACAGCTAAAAAGAATCAGTATTAGGAGTACCAAGAGAAATGATGGCCCAAAGATAATTCAATGCTGTAGGCAGTTATGAAAAAATTACAGCAATTATTGAACCATGAAGCCATAAAAATAAAAATGAATTCAGAAACACAAAATCATTAGTGATCAGACTAGTATGATTAGCGATTAAACTTTTTTTAAAAAAATATGGGCCTTTTTGGTTTCGAGGGAGCACAAAATGCCTCTCCGGCCATAATTCAATGAGGATAGGAAAAACACAACCAACTTGAACTCCCACTGGCTTTTATGTTGTTCAAAATCACTTCTACCCCCGCAAGCGACAAAGCTTACAGAGAAGTAATGCAGGAAGCAAATCCTTCCAAGTTTGAAAAAGGTTCAAGAAAGCAAGGTAAAGAGCAATGAAAGAAAGCTGGCATTAAAAAAATAATAAAACTAGTTAAGAATCAATGACTTTTCAGATTAAGGAAAAACTTATACACAAACTCTATAATCTACACAGAAGTGAAAAGCTGTACCATTTACTAACAACTATATATGAGTCCATTCAGAATCTTCACAGCATATAAAGTAATTACTCCCATTTTACAGATGAGAAAACTGAGAAACAGGGAAATAAATTAATTTGTTCAATGTGACACCACTGGTCTAGATGCCTGTGCCTGGCTGACTGACAAGCCTATGAGTGATGACCTTTGATTTTCCTAAGGAAGTCACCAAGCTAAATCAAGGCAGTCACAAAGGCAAAGTGAACATGAAAAAACCAACTGAATTTAAATTCTTAAACTCATTATAAAATATTTAGGTCACAAAAAGATTTTTAAATGAACATGTATACTCATTTAGCTTAAAAAATAAAAACTCTCTTTGCTAACCCTCTTGTATTCTACTTTCCCGCAACATTTGGTAACATGATCCTAAACCCAGTGTTCAGCATTCCCTTTTTTTTTTTTTTTTTTTTTGTAAATACATGTTTTCACAACCAATAACTCTGTGGTTTTGTTTTACATATTTAGAAAGTTTTAAAATTATAACACAAGGTCTATATTTTTCTAAAGCTTACTATTTTGATAATATTTTATTTGAAAAGTCACTTATGTATGGATAAAGAACGAATATGCTTTATTTTTTCCATATAACTAACCAATGTTGAAATAAATTTACTTAACGCTTTTCTTACTGATTAAAATGCCACTTCATTGTTTATCAAGCAGCACTTATGTGTATCTGGGTTTCTCAGCCTTCTAGTCTGTCCCACTAGTCAATGTGTCCATACCTACACGACATCACAATACTGTGATTAGCTTTTTATTAATTACTTAATTAGTATATGAGGCAGAGTCTCTTTCTGTCGCCTATGCTGGAGTGCAGTGGTGTGTGACCTTGGCTTACTGCAACCTCCACCTCCTGGGATCAAGCGATTCTCCTGCCTTAGCCTCCCCAGTAGCTGGGATTACAGAACATGCCACCACACCTGGCTAATTTTTGTATTTTTAGTAGAGTCAGGATCTGACCATGTTGGCCAGGCTGGTCTCCAACTCCCGACCTCAAGTGATCCACCCGCCCTGGCCTCCTAAAGTTCTGGGATTACGGGCGGGAGCCACTGTACCCAGCCTGTGATTAGCCTTTTTTAAAAGACATCCTGCTAATTGGCAGGACAAGTAAATTCGCCTTTTCCTAAGCCCTTTGCTCTCTTCCATATGTATGTGCAGCCACAATAACAACGCCTGTTGAAATGTTGACTGGCATTATATGAAACTCTGGGTTAAGGGGAAAAACTTTATAATATTGGTCTTCTCATTCATTATATCTTCTATGTTTATTTAACTTTTTAAATATCTTTTGATAAAGTTTGATCATTTTTTCAAAGTTCTTACTCAATTTTTATAGACTTATTTAAAGTTGCTTTATTTTTATAATTTATTAAATTATATTTTCTGTTCTTGGCAGGTAAGAATGGAATCATTATATTTTGATCTTAACACTCTAGGATTCTGCTAAACTTTTATTAATTCCACTAATTTGTATACAGATTTGGGGTTATCTAAATAGAATAACACTCACAAATAACTCATCAGCTTATTACCCTCAAATAATTCACTTTTACTTTGCCTTTATTGTGGTGTCTTGGTCATGTAATATAATGCAGAATAGAAGCAGTGAGGGTAAGCACTGTTGACTCAAACAAGATTTTTTAAAAGAATTTCTGAAATTTCACAGAAAGTATATCTGCCAACAGGTTAAGAAAATTTGGCCCAGCGCAGTGGCTCATGCCTGTAATCCCAGCACTTTAGGAGGCCGAGGTGAGCGGATCACCTGAGGTCAGGAGCTCGAGACCAGCCTGGCCAACATGGAGAAACCCCATTCTACTAAAAATGCAAAAATTAGCTGGGCATGGTGGCGCATGCCTGTAATCCCAGCTACTTGGAAGGCTGAGGCAGGAGAATCTCTTGAACCTGGGGCGGAGGTTGCAGTGAGCCAAGATCGTGCCACTGTACTCCAGCCTGGGCAAAAGAGCAAAACTCTGTCTAAAAAAGAAAAAAAAAAAAAAAAAAAAGGAAAATTCATTTCTGTGCCTAGTTGCCAACAATTTTTATCATAAATGTCTGAATTTTTTGATGTTTTGATCTTTTTAGATAAGAGAGTTTTTCTCCCGAATTTGAACTACATTAATAAATTTTAAAGTAACAGGCAAGGCGCGGCGGCTCACGCCTGTAATCCCAGCGCTTTGGGTGGCTGAGGTGGGAGGATCCCTTGAGGACAAGAGTTTGACACCAGCCTGGCTAACACGGCAAAACCCCATTTCTACTAAAAATACAAAAAATTAGTTGGGCATGGTGGTGCAGGCCTGTAATGCCAGCTACTTTGAAGGCTGAGGCACAAGAATTGCTTGAACCTGGGAGGCAAAGGTTGCAGTGAGCCGAGATCGTGCCACTGCACTCTAGCCTAGGCAACAAAGTGAGACTCTGTCTTAAAAAGAAAAGAAGAAAAATTAAACCTGGGCTAAACCTATGTGGTCATGATATACACACTCACATACACAATGTTTGTAGGTACTCTGGTCATACTAGCTGCATAAAACCAGCAAGGGAAATATTCCCTCTTTTCCTATTCTCTGAGTTTACGTAAGACTGGAATTATCTAATGTTTTTATTATTACTTTTTTTTGCATCTCCACTGATAAACTGACAATGCAATTATCCAATGTTTGATACAACTTGTGTGCAGAACCATCTGAGCACGGCAGGAATTTTTGGAGTATCTTTTCCATTTTTATTAAGTTTATTTTGGCAGGGTGGGAATAGAGCAATGAACTTTTAACTACTGATTCAAATTGTTTAATGAGCAGTCTTAAAACTACTCACATTGCTTGTTTCTTTGAAGAAACAGTTTTGGGTTTTCTTGAAACTTGTACAATTTGTTTTTGAATTGTTAACAAAGCTGTCATAGATTTATCTTACCTTAATTTTAAAAAATTATTTTTTTTTTCTTTGATACAGAGTCAAGCTCTGCTGCCTAGGCTGGAGTGCAATGGTGCGATCACAGCTCACTGATGCCTCACTTCCCAGGTTCAAGCTGTCCTCCCACCTTAGCCTTCTAGTAGCTAGGAGCAGCTGGGACTACAGGCGTATGTCACCATGCCATACTAATTTTTAAATTTTCTGTAGAGACGGGGGTCTCACTATGTTGCCCAGGCTGGTCTCAAACTCCTGGCCTCAAGCAATCCTCTCACCTTGGCCTCCCGAAGTGCTCAGATTATAGGTGTGAGCCATTGTATCTGGCTTACCTTTAAAACTCTACTGATCCACATTTATGCCTAATTTGTTATTCTTAACAGTTAATTTGTACCTTTTCTGTATTTCAATTGACATTTTTCAAAAGTTTGCCTACTTGATTAGTATTTTCAAAAACTGAAATTTTGCTGGGTGCAGTGGCTCAAACCTGTAAGCCCAGCACTTTGGGAGGCTGAGGCAGGTGGATTACTTGAGGCCAGGAGTTAGAAACCAGCCTGGGCAACATGGAGAGACTGTCTCTACTAAAAATGCAAAAATTACCTGGGCGTGGTGGTGCACGCCTGCAATCCTCTTTTACTGGCATGAGCCACCATGCTCAACTTTAGTGTCTTTCATCAATTACAAATTTTTTTTTGCCTTTGTTTTTAAATACTCTTCAACAGCTTTCTTCTACTGATCCTTTGTCTTCTATCTGTAGTCTTAAGTTTTAGATTTCTCTCTTTAAATATCACATTGGGCTGGCCGTGGTGGCTCTCCCCTGTAACTTCAGCACTTAGGGAGGCCTAGGCAGAAGGACAGCTTGAGGCTAAGAGTTTGAGACCAGCCTGGGAAACATAGCAAGACCCTGTCTCCATTTAAAAATATTAATAATAAATAAATATTATATTGCTAGAGCTTTAAAATAAATCAAGTTTGACAATCTTTCTCATTTAACCACAAAGTTGGTTTATTTGACTTTATTTTTACTTTTTTTTCTTTTTTCTTTTTTGAGGCAGAGTTTCGTTCTCGTTGCCCAGGCTGGAGTCCAAGGGCACAATCTCGGCTCACTGCAACCTCTGTGTCCAGGGTTTAAGTGATTCTCCTGCCTCAGCCTCCCGAGTAGCTGGGAATACAAGGCATGTGCCACCACGACTGGCTAATTTTGTATTTTTAGTAGAGACGGGGTTTCTCCATGTTGGTCAGGCTGGTCTCGACCTCCCAACCTCAGGTGATCTGCCCGCCTCAGCCTTCCAAAGTGTTGGGATTACAGGCGTGAGCCACCGTGCCTGCCCTATTTTTACCTTTTTATATGCATGCTTTTGTCTTGATTTTTCATTTTCCTTTTATCCTCTCCTTCGTTTCCTTCTTTTGGCTTAATTTTTTAAAGATGCTTTACTATCTTTAAATAATATTATTAAAAACGCAGCCATTAAATCACACTTTAGAGGAGATACAGTAGTTTTAAGGGCTCCCTCCTTTTAAAATTAAACCTCTTTGAGATAATTATAGATTCCTATGCGGTTTTAATGAATAATAGACCTGTGTGTTCTTTACGCAGTTTCTCTCAATGGTAACATCTTACAAAGCTATAGTATAAAATTAGAAACAGGACATGAACACTGATATGCTCCACTCTTCCTATTCAGACTATTCAGATTTCCCTGTTTTCTTTGCAGTTAGTCTTTGGCTTTCCTTTGTAGGTAGTTTCTTTTTCTAGTGGCTTCTGTGCCTTTCGTGTTCTGCAATTTTACTTTTTTCCTTTTCTTGAGACAGGATTTTACTCTGTCACCCAGGTTGGAGTACAGTGGCATGATCTCAGCTTACTGCAACCTCTGCCTCCCAGGTTTAAGTGATTCTCGTGCCTCAGTTTCCCAAGTAGCTGGGATTACAGACATGTACCACCATGCCTGGCTAGTTTTTGTATTTTTAGTGGAGACAGGGTTTTGCCATGTTGGCCAGGCTGGTCTCAAACTCCTGTCCTGAAGTGATTGGCCCACCTCGGCCTCCCAAAGCATTGAGATTAAGGCATGAGCCACTGTACCTGGCCTTACTATGATATGTTTAACTGCGGATTTTTTATTTTTGTCTTACTTGGAATTTACCGGGTTTCTTCAATCTGTGCTTGAGTGTCTTTTTTTTTTAGACAGAGTCTCACTCTGTCGCCCAGGCTGGAGTGCAGTGGTGTGATCTCGGTTCACTGCAATTTACCTCCTGGGTTCAAGCAATTCTCACACCTCAGCCTCCCAAGTAGCTGGGACTACAGATGCGAGCCACCACGCCCAGCTAATTTTGGTATTATAAGTAGAGACGGGGTTTCACCATGTTGGCCAGGCTGGTCTCAAACTCCTGGCCTTCAGTGATCCACCCACCTCAGCCTCCCAAAGTGCTGGGATTACAGGCGTGAGCCACTGTGCCCGGCTTTAGTATCTTTCATCAATTATGAAAAATTCCCAACCATCATCTCTTCAAATATTGTCTCTGCCCCATTCTCCCTCTTCTTCTTAAACTCCCATTAGACATGTTAAGTTTCTTTACTATCTTGCACGTAACTTAACAACTCTGTCATATTTTCTAACTCTGTACTACAGTCTGGATAAGTTCTTCCTTGCTCTCTTAATTCATGAGTTCTCTCTTCAGTTACATTGATTCTACTGCTCAATTTACCCATGCAGTTTTTTATTTTTATTTTTTTCAGACAGGGTCTTGCTCTGTTGTCCTGACTGGAGTACAGCGGTTATGATCACGACTCACCGCAGCCTCAACCTTCTGTGCTCAAGCGATCCCCCTGCCCCAGCCTCACAAGTATCTGGGGCTACAGTTGTACACCACCATGTCTGGCTAACTGTAAAAAAAATTTTTGGTAGAGATGGGGTCTCACTATATTGCCCAGGCTTAACTCCTGGGCTCAAGCAATCCTCCTGCCTCGGCCTCTAAAATTCCTAAGATTACAGGTGTGAGCCACTATGTCCGACCAGTTTTTGATTTTAATAATGTATTATATTTTCATTTCTAGAAGTTTCATTTGTTCTTTTTCAAAATCTGCTTAGTCATTCTTGATAGCCTCTTACTCCCTTCTAAAATTTCACTTTATTTCTTTAACTGTTAAGACAATGAAACGATCACTTTTCTTGGAAATTTATGGGAATTCTTTAAGATCTAGATTAAAGCTGAATTATTCCAAAGAAGATCTCTGATTTTGTTTGTGTCCTGTGGACACAAGTAATCCACAGCCAACTTAAAATGATTTATCTATTTGGGTTTTTCAGGCTACAAAGGTAATGTAAATTCTGACCAGAATCCTGCATCAAGATTTTGGTTGCACATTCTCGAGGGAGATTACTTTCCTCCTCTAACCAGTACCAGAGTTAAGATGGGCAAATTTCTCTGTTGTTCTTTTCAGTTTAGTAAAGTTAACTTTTTGTTCACTAATGACGATGCAGGTCTTAAGTGGGCTTGGGCTTTCTGTCCTTTATGTCCTGCACAATCATCACATCAAATGCCCAAGGACCCCAGGGTTTAGCCAAAAGCCTCAGGGTGACGGCCAGCATTGACCCTGACATAGCAGGGCTCCTGCCATGCTTAGGTTTGAAGCTGTGTGGATTCACTGCTTTTACTCTAGAACAGTAATGTATTCTCAACTGGGAGGATTATTCGGGCTACTAAGTTGTATATATCCTTAATGCGAGTTTCTTATTTCTTTTAAACGCTTTATTTTACATTTTGTAACAGATCTTTAAGGGTACATTCTGTTTTTATTCTTTTTCTCTGCTGCCTCTCACTCATAATGGATGTAACACAGAGTATGAACTCTTATTTCGCTGATTTCCATCTGCATGAATCCCGAGGAATTAGATTTGAGAGAAGCTTCCTCTACAGAAGTTTAATGTTTGTTCCTGGCAGGCACCCTTGGGGGCTATAAACACAAACTACTTTAATTTATTAGCTTGGAGTCTTCCAAACACCACAGGTGAAGTAAATCTAAAACCACAACTTGTGTGAGTAGAGAGCTTAGTTACAGATTACGAGAAAAGATTAGGGTTTTTTTCCCCCCCTCTGTCTAAGGCAAAGTCAAGACAGACATTATATCAAGAGGATTTTTGATATTGAAGGATAATGAGGATTTTTGATATTGAATCTTATATTGAAGATAAAGAGGATTTTTTGTGTTGTTTTTCTCACCTGTCCACCTTGTCATGGATATACAGCCCCCTTGTCTATGCTGGCTTAATGCCAACTCTCAATCTTCACCTTGGGTCAGCTCAAGGTCTTGTGCTCTGTGTGTCTAGCTATTCCCATCAATAACTAAGCTCTCAGGGACAGCCTTAAAAATCAGTTCAAGCTTGTCATTCCAGTCTGTGATCCTCTTGGTTTTGAACATTTCCTTACTTTTTTGGAAACACAGCTATGCAGCTTAAAGGGCCTCTGTTGTGTTAAACTCAGATATATATTTATTTTATAGGAAAAGGTGTCTTTTGTTTCATTTTGTTTTGTTTTCAGTCTATTGATTTGGCAATATTACTATGAGTACCTGTGCATGTTTTTAAAAGATGATATAAAATGCTCTGTGGTAATTAGGGGAAAAAAGTTTCAATAAATGCAACAAGCAGGCTGGGCGCAGTGGCTCACGCCTGTAATCCCAGCACTTTGGGAGGCCAAGGCAGGAGCATCACTTGAGTCCAGGAGTTCGAGACCATCCTGGGCAATATGGCGAAACCCTATCTCCACAAACATATACAAAAAATTAGCAGGGCATGGTGTTGCACACCTGTAGTCCCAGTTACTCGGAAGGCTGAGGTGGGAGGATCACTTGAGCCTGGCAAGTCAAGGCTGCAGTGAGCCATGATCATGCCATTGTACTCTAACCTAGGTGACAGAGTAAGACTCTACCTCAAAATACAAATAAATAAATAAAAATAAAGCAACAAACAGTAAAAATATACTTCAGTTCTGTATTATAATCTATTAAGTGACAGAGACAAGTAGATAGATGTGAAGGGAGAAAAAAAGTCAGCACAAGTAACAGAAAAAAAAAAAAAGAGGTAAAGAACTGTACAACAAAAAGAATTTTGGAGGGAAGGATGAGCAAGATATGCATCAACAAACAAACCTAACCAGAGCAAAACCAGACCCAGAGGAAAACAAAGACTTGTAAGAGGAGCCCAAAGCCTTCGACATTCATGGAATAAAGAAAGATCATTCATCTCATGACTTTTAAATACTGCTCCTAAGGATTCTTTTTCACTCACATTGCCATTCCTTCTAGAAAAGACTCCAAACCAGGAGAAATTCACCCTGTGTACCAAGTGTAGTTTGTAGACCTGGTTTTCCTAGCTTCTTGTTAGGCAAATAAAAACCACTAGATAGCCTTATGTCACTAGGGGTTTTCTGTTCCCTACGTGTTTCAAATTTTCTAGCAAATTCCCAAATTACAGATTATAAAATTAAAAGGTCTTCAAAGTAAATCTCCGTTCTCATTACACTGGGACATTTTGGCATACATATCCGCTGTACACTTCACTGCTTGGGGGCATAATTAAACCAGCCTTTACTCATACACTGACATCTTTCATAGAACCAAAACGGAGGAACTTGTTCATTTCTACATTTCGCTACCTACAACTATTCTCCCCAAAAGAATAATTTCCTGCCGGGCATGGTGGCTTACGCCTGTAATCCCAGCACTTTGGGAGGCTGAGGCAGGAGGATGACTTGAGCCCAGGAGTTTAAGACCAGACTAGGCAACATAGGGAGACCCCATCTCTACAAAAAAATTTAAAAATTAGCCAGGCAGGTGTGGTGGTGCACACCTGTAGTCCCAGCTACCCTGACGGACAGGGTGGGGAGCTGAGGCAGGAGGATCACTTGAGCCTGGCAGGTCAAGGGTACAGTGAACTGTGATAGCACCACTGCACTCCAAAGCCTGGGTAACAAATGAGACCCTGCCTTAAAAAAAAAAAAAATTTCCTTCATATTTTAAAAATTTAAAAGAAGCTTAACACTCTTTTACTTCTATATATAGACATGCATACTTTTTCCATCTTGTAAAAAGACCAATTACCTAAAATTCACAGTTCTTGGATGATTTTTTACATTTTATTTCCCAGTAAAATTGTACTAAAATCTAAGTTCTTTTTCCTGAAGAGAAGACAAGGCTATATAGTTTTTATTGTGTAATCTTAATTAAAATCACTGAAAGTTAAGTTGACATGGCTTTTGACTACATCTTAATAAACATGATTATTCCCCAAAACAAACAATGGCTGTCAGCCCCACAGGCCATTCAAAGCACTGTAACTTTTCATTTAAAGTTACTTATTTTGGGAAAAACATGAATGATTTTCCTAAGCATACTAGCTTTTTAAAAAAAAGTATGAGAATGCATTTACCATATGACATCTAATCATAAACTTCCTCATTTGCAACATAAAAGACATTATGTTTCCCTCATCAAAATCTCCAAAAATTACTGAACATAACATACTGAAGATAATAACCTGGAAATAAACTTTCATCCAAAAGTTGAGTTTTTCATTCTTTACAAAAAGTATTTTTCTAATTAGCCATAAATGTTAGGATTCCTTGATGTGGACAGTGAATAACTCCTAAGGAATATATATTTTTCTCATTACTATAGTAATAAAATTGCCAGTAAACTCAAACCTACTGCCTAAATTTCTTTTTTTTTTTTGAGACAGAGTCTCGCTCTGTTGCCCAGGCTGGAGTGCAATGATGGCGTAATCTCCGCTCACTGCAACCTCCGCCTCCTGGGTTCAAGCAATTCTCCTGTTTCAGCCTTTTGGGTAGCTGGGACTAGAGGCGCATGCCACCACATCTGGCTAATTTTTGTATTCTTAGTAGAGACGCGGTTTCACCATGCTGGTCAGGCTGGTCTCGAACTCCTGACCTCAGGTGATCCACCTGCTTGGCCTCCCAAACTGCTGGGATTACAGGGGTGAGCCACTGCACCCACCCTCTAAATTTTTAATTTAGAGCATACAACTGTTTTAAAATCATCTTGTCTCAGAAGCTAGATTATAAAATATTTAAGAGACTGATTAATAAATTTTTAAAAGGCCCATAATGGTTCCAAAAATGCAAGTGGAAAACTCATATTGAAAAGGCACCAAATGACATCTCCTCCTAAAAAACCACTGTGGTTTTTCTAAACAGAACAGGCTCTCTCAGTCTCACTGCTGAAATCAACAGAACAATGACAACCCAGAAGTGTTCAAACTCACAGGTCTTTCCAGGCTTTGACTAGCCAGTGTTGCCACAGCCAGTGCAGCCCCAGTACACAAACACTGACACTCCCTATGCTTCTTCAGCAACGGTCTCTATTGTCAGAGTCTGAGCTCTCTATAAAAACAATTTCTCCCAGAAGAAGGAAAAACCAGAGAGTTAGTCTCCTGGACAATAACTGAGAGGGCAATTCTGACCTTACTCAGGACTGTGGAACTGATGGGAAAAAAAAAAAAAAGTTAAAAAGTCCTAGGGCTGTATGGAATAACAGGCTGATTTCAATTCTGTTATATAGGCATAGAAATCAGGGCATTCTGGAAAAACATATAATTTCCCATGTAATGTCTTTGCTTTCCATTTCATCTACATTATTCTCTTCCACTCTCCTCCTTCCCTCCCAGCAAGGCTGAGAAAACACTCAGGATTGTTTCTTTGGACAAGAGAAACATAAAATTACCCATATCAGCTTAAGAAATGAAGAAAATTATCAACCAGCTTCCCAATCACACCAGCCTCTGCCTTCTGCTGTCAGACATGACGTCCTCATCAGGACAGAGGTTTCTTGTCCTTATTTTAACTCTGGAATTTTTTTGTTTTACAAACTTGTCCGACCCTAAGAACCACCAAGGAGGCTTATTAGAAATTCAGATACTCTGGTTCCTTCCAAACTTAATCAGCATCTTCAGGGTACAGAACCTAAGAGTATTTTTTTAGTAAGTATCCAAGTAATTCTCATGATGTGATAAATTTAAGAAACACTGCTCTTGGGATCATGTTCACCTTTAAAAAAAAAATCCATTCCTATCTTTCTTTTATGAGTCCCTTAGAAAGTAACATATGGATTAAAAGAACTGAGCTGCACACATCAAGCTAAACCCAGCCAACTCTGCATGCTAGCCCTTTAGGGTCACTAAATAATATATGAAAATGAACTAGCTGTTCCTAATTGTTAAGTAATTATCCTGAAGGTTGGTGGGTCTAAGCCTCTATTTAGGCAGAGAAGGTTCCTCTGAATTTCAATCACTTAAAGCGTTATCATGCATTCTATCTAGCAAAGGAATGATATTGTCTTATATGCACTTATCAAAAACCTGCAAAGACTAAAACAACTATGTCTAAAATTTAAAAGGTAATACAAAAATAGAAAGAGCTTCTTGAGAATGGCATAAAAAAGAAAATAAAGTGGATCTGGATATGCCTATTTCTTACAGCATTACTATATCCTCGGTGTGTAGTACAGAACACGGTACATGGAAGGCATTCAATACATGGTTGATGAGGGGATGAATGAGAGTATATGAATGAATGGGGCATGTGTCCGTGAGACAAATAAAAAATAGCATCATATAAGTCAGTAGTACCTTTAGAGGAGAGAAAAATATATTTTTTTATTTCTTTAAATTACCTGTTAGAAAACGTTTACCAGCCTTTAGTCTGAATAATTGACATTGAAATTTACTTTCAAAACAGGAAAGGCAAATCCTGAGAGGCCCACAAAAGCACAAAAGGAAAGAAAAGGAAACAAAAGCTAAGGTAGTGCTTCAGGAGTAATTAAACCCAAGACAGGTAGTCCATGAGGACAGTAGCACACAGTGTGACATGGACGCTCCTCCCCAGAGTGTGGACTCAGCATTAAAAACCACGCGCAGCATACTTTAGTGCTAAAATTCACAAGAACAAAGACTGAACAAGAAAGGGAAGGAGAACTCAGGTAGAGGTAGGGCAAAAACCGAATGGAGACAGAATGAAAAGAGAGGAGGAGAAACAGCGTGCAACATCTCATGCAGGGACCTTGGTGAGGACAAGTGGGTGCTGGGCAACACTTGGTGAGAACAGAGGACCAGAGAAAGTGAGACACACCTCAATCACAGAAACAAACCGCTTACCCTCCGCTTTAGTGGTAGTACCATCTTTAAGCAAATTAAAAAACAAGGGAAGGGATAACAGGGAACAGTTAGTAACATTCAAAAAATTAAAAAGCCGAGTGTTATTAGCTACTAAAAAAGCAAAAGTACAATTTAAAACAAAATTAAAAGGGAAACAAGTTCAACAGCAAAGCAGAGTCTGAAGCAAGTAAGTGTGCCTTGTACTGAAATTAGCTTAACATAGCATAACGGTTTTTTTGCCTTTCAAAAATAAAACACAGAAGGGCAACCCAGGGTAGTGCCACAGTTGAAAGAAAGATTGTTTTTTGTTTTAGCCAACTCTCATCCTCTTAAGAGTTCCTTTTTCCTGGAAGAAAGTACCAGCAGAATAGGGCAGAGAGGAGGAACTAGAAGCTAAAATACTAAAGAGTTACCCAAAAGGCAGAGCCAAGTAAGAAGCTCAGAGAAGCTTGCTCTAGCAATGCCTATCCCAACTACACGTCCAGCAGCAAAAGCTGTCGAGCATGGTACCTGAGTCCAGGCCTATGTACTCCATGTCTTCCCTCATGTGTCTGGACTCTAGAAGTTTGGAAAAGGATCATCAGCTTTAATGCTACACTTTTGCAAAGATGTCATGTGTCAACCTAGGTAGCAACTGTAACAAATTCTCACTAAGATTGTGTTATATTTCAATTTTTTGGTGTTTTTGTTTGGGGACAAAATAAGGGAATTTGAGGTAGAATTCTCAGAAAACAGAGAATTTGAATACTCCAGTCTCTTTCTTTGAAGAGGTTAATACTGGACTGAAAACTTATCATCAGTGCTTCTGAAGGGTCAGCTCCATATTATCATACCAAAAGATGTGAGGGCTTTTACTAGCACTGGGGAAAGTCTATACCAGCCATATTCAAACACTCCAAATACAGACAGAAAAACAGAAATACTGAGGCTGATTTTTACTCACTTTTTCCAACAATGAAACAAATACTAATTACAAATACTAAAGGTGGATCTAATATACTAAAGCATAGGTAAGTACTGAAAAACTAAACTAAAATTAACAGAACTAATTCAGCATAGGAGGAAGAGTTGTTACTTCTCCTTTGCTCGATGGTTACATATGGACAACACTCCTACATAATGTGCAACAGTTAAAACGATTTTAAAAAGAGAGTTCTTAATGAGTTTCTTCTCAATTGTTATGGGTGTATGAGGTATTTCCATAAAAACAAGACTGACTGAGCAAATGTTCCAGAACACATATCTTTCAAATTAATAATGTTCCTATCAGAATCACACTTTCTTCCACCTTACAGGACAATAGTTTATAAAGAACCTTTATATAATTTCATTTTGCCTCATATATGAGTTAGGTGGCTACTGTTACAAGTAATTTGCAGGTATGGAAAACAGACTTACAGATTCCATGGCCTACTCCAGGTCACAGAGTGAATAAATGGCAGACCCTAAAATCTTCTCTGGGTGCTATTTGTTCACTGTGCTTCCAATGTTCAAAACATTTTCAGAACATTAGTTTTAGAATTGACTCTGGAATTTGTCTGAAAGTTACATGAGTAACTCCACCTTGATATTTCAGGAAGTTTAAATTTTATTCATTTCCTTAAAATCTAAAGTAGAACCAATCCAGCTAAGTCCCTAGATTTTGGCTTTGAAAGAATTGGCTCTTCCAAAAACAAAACGAAATAATTAGCCTGACACATAGTACGTGTTAAGCATCTGCTGAAAAATATGAGTAGCTGATCTATCACTATGTCAGATATTAAAAGTTTTGGAAGTAGTTTTTAAAAAACTTTTTTGGGCAATCATCAGAGTAAGGGCATGCTCCTCCCAAGGTGACACATGGAAGGACAACGCTCTTTTGCACAGACATGGTTATGCTGATTCATGAGCTCATCACATTCCTTCAGATTCCCCCTGCCATTCTCCACAACCCAATCCGATTATCCCTGCCAGCTCTGGTTATATTCTCAAATTGAGAAACACCTAAAAACACTGACTACCTTTGATGAATCCCTCACTGAACCTGCTGGCTCTGCTCCCATCAGTGTCAGAGGGGGAAAAAACTTAGCTTTGACAATATGGGAGGTGGCTGGGCTTGCCATGGAGGAGGAGGAAGAATTGAGGAAAGGATGTGCTCAGTGCCACACACCCTCCGAGCATGAGTGTATTGTGTACTTACTCAACACTAAAACGGATGATGCATCGAAGAAAGGGACACTCAACAAGGGTGGCTGGCTGATGAGCCGCAAGTGCACAAAGCTACTTAGATTTAAATAGTAGCCCCACGACAGTGAGACTTGCCTCAATCACGGGTTTGTATTTTGCTAAGAGGTAAGAGTCATCTCTCGAAGAGCAGTGCAGGAGGGAAAGGGTGACAGGGGTGTGGTTACCTAAGGATGCGTATGACCCCGGAGGCAAAGCCGCTGCAGAGCTGAAAGGCGTCGTGCCCGAAGATGAGGAGACTTTGGATTTGGCACTGGCTGCTGCGTTCACATCAATATCACTTCGAGATCGCTGGAGGGACCCAGTCGTTGACACAGATTTGGTACTAACTGTAGAAGCTTTAGTGATAAAGGAAGAAATATGAATAAGGACTACACAGAATTTTGAAAATACATTGCTAAAATTTGATGTTGTTTTGCTTTCCTGAAAACAAATACCAAGTTTTAACAGATGTTGGAGCATAAAAAACTGACAAACAGTTTCCCCTGGTCCCTGAAGAGAGTTCAGGCAATGTGAAGGAAACTAAAAGTGACCTCAATTGTAATGTATCAGTTACATTTGTTTTCTTGTTATCGAAGACTATAAACCCCAAAGAAATGGACCATGTTTCTGCTTACTACAAAAGAAGTGAAATAAGGAAAAAATGCTCACGTCTAGGGAGTCTCCTCATGAAATGACATAACTGTGCCATGCCCTCTTTCCTAGAGCCCTCCTCTTTCTGGAACATGCCACTCTCCCACCACTAACCGCCATCACGCTGCTGCTGCTGCTGCTGCTCAAAACGCCACCAAGATGTCTTCACTGTCTCATCAAAGGATCAGAGACAGGAGGTACAGTTTGTGGCAATGTCAACATGCAGGGGAGGTGGGGAGAAAAGGTCACAGAGCTTCATTCCTAAGTCACCCCGTCAATGTTGACCTCAGCAGCGAGTGGCCCTGACAAAGCGGAGCTCTGCTGGAGAGTCAGGGCAGGGCAGAGCAGGCTACATTCAAGCCTAAGAAGGAACTGAGGGCAGGCCGTCGGCCTCCTGTGCCTGGGCAGCCTCTAGCAGCTGCATGTACAGCCCACCAGAGCCGAGAACAGGCCTTCTCCACGGCTGTCAGTCTCACCTCTAGATGTGGTACTTCCAGTAGGACTTCTTTTGGCAGACAGCGGACGACTAAAAGTAAAGATGTATATTATTTATTACATGTACTTTATCTGAATTAATACAAATACAAACTACAACAGGAAATTATTACAATGAAGAATTATTTCAGAGTTTTCAGAATTTTTTGGGCAATGTGAACCACAATGTTATAAACTCCCTGATTCCCAACGAAGCTTTAGCAATCTATTTTGGACTGCCTTTCAAACACAGAGGTGAAATAGTAACTACAGACAGAAATTAGAAACACAGAGCAGAGATGATAATATATTAAGTCACAGAGTCTGAATGCCCTCCATTTCCAAACTTCTCTCCAGGTTCACACTTACATCCTGAGAGGACCCTGAAGCACTGGTGTGTATAGTTCACACTACTCCATAATTCACTTATGTTATTCTAGAACTGTATTCTAGGACTGCCATATACATTTAACTGAAAAACAGTATGGTAAAGACCAAAGCAAACTATTTCTTACCACTCCGTGGTGGTATCTTACTTTGCACCAGGATCTACCTGAAGTAAGAGGGCGTTTTAACAAGCACACATGTAAAAACATAGCTAGAATTTGTGTTTTCATGTGACAAACTTTTAAATACAAATTCTCCCATGAATGATAAGCAAAGATGAATCTCTTACTTTAGACTCTCTTGAGAGCTGGAAGACGAGCGGTCTGACTGAGGCAGAGACACTATGCTGTCTGAGTTCTTCAGGTGGGACTGCAGGGCTTTCTGGTAGGAGGACTCCAAGGTGTGGTATAAGTGCTCTGCTTCTCTGCTGAAGTGACTGTGGAAACCCCAGTAACATCTAGAGGAAACACACAGAATCCTGGTCTAATTCAAGGATCCAAACACATCTTTTGCTGAACTCTGGAGTACACCACAGAAGATTTTCAAGGACTGGAAGCCTCAGTTTAGCTGCTAATAGTAGCAGGAGGAGAGGGTAAACAAAGGAGACCTGGTACGAATCCTGGCCTCACAATTTTACTGTCTTTTAGACAATGGGCAAGTCACTTACCCCTCTCAACCTCAGCCTCATTTGTAACATGGGAATTAAAGAGCCTAACTTGCAAAACTGAGGAACCTTAGGGAAGGTGGAGCTAAACATCTAAGACTATACCTAGAACACAGGGCAGGCTCATTAAAATGGCAGCTATTATAAATGCAATTTCACATCTCTTGATACAAAGTATTTAAAATTGCCTTAGGTAACATATGTGAAAGAAAAATTTTAAAATGTTCAGAGCTACTTGAAATCCGAATCACATTATGATTAAAGACCAAGAAAAAATGGGCCGGGGGTGGGGAGGGTCCAATACAAGGATAAAAACAGCATAAACAGATCATTAACAAATCCATTCCTAATAGTTTTTAGCAACGATTAATTATGTCACTTATTTTGGTAGAAACTAGCCAAGAAAAAATTGGCACAAACACTTCATAGTTATAATAAGCTCAGAAACAAGAGAAATATAATTTAACTGTGAAGGCAGTCAAAGAGCAATAAGTACTAGATCAGGATGCATTAATGTAGCTAAGTAAAACCGTAACATTGCAGGCTAGTACAATTAGATTTTAGCACGTATCAATTAAGAGAGTTGGTCAACTGTGAGAGTAAATTAAAAAAAAAATCACAGATGCAATATTGGCAGTAGCTATCAATCCAAGAGAGAATGTCTTAATATCAAACTTCTGGTATTTACAGTCACACTGGCAAAAATTATTTCCAAGGCCGGACACAGTGGCTCACACCTGTAATTCCAGCACTTTGGGAGGCCGAGGCGGGTGGATCACGAGGTCAGGAGATCAAGACTATCCTGGCTAACACGGTGAAACCATGTGTCTACTAAAAATACAAAACATTAGCCAGGCGTGAGGGCAAGCGCCTGTAGTCCCAGCTACTTGGGAGGCTGAGGTAGGAGAATGGCGAGAACCTGGGAGGTGGAGCTTGCAGTGAGCCGAGATTGCGCCACTGCGCTCCAGCCTGGGCAACAAAATGAGACTCCATCTCAAAAAAAAAAAAATTTTTCAAGGAGGTAACGAATACAGAGGCCATGGCCACATAATTGGAGAAAACTCAGTCCTAATGGCAAAAGTACCTCACTTATGAGACAGAAACAACAAGTGATCACTGTGATAATCCCAGGCATTAGTCGATCCAACTCCCCTTAATATGATTCACACCAAGGAACCACAGATGCTTGCAAAGAAGTGACTGCAGGGAGAGAATTCCCCGTGACCAAGATTTTTCATGGTAAATCATTAAAGCAGCTTTGGATTACAATATGGCTTAATGAATAAAAGAATACATTGAGCATGTATACAACTGCCTTCCAGAGCTATGTGATAATTTGTGGTGAATGTAAAAACAAGCATTCTTTTGTCTCCCTCAGTCCTGTTTATTTACAAGGTTGAGTGATGTTATTAAAAAAAGAGAGAAATATTTCAAAATGGCCTTTTGGGGGTCATGTTTAAAAGTCACGGTTAACAAATATGTTCAAGTAGCTTAAGTTTTTAATAAGGCAATCCTATAATTCATGTGAAATATAGAAGACATTAATTTAAAAAGTGATGTACAATAAAAACTTACTTTCTGGCTTCTATTCTTGCTTCGGAATCAGCATCATGTATTCCCTTCTTTATTGTTTCAGCTAATACTGATATGTGTCTAGATATTTAGAAAAGAAAGCAGTAACAATCATAAATGTATGGTTTGATGCAGATGAAACCAGGTGGGAGAAATAACTTCCAAATGGCAACATGGAGCTGGGAGCCTCTGTACCAAGGCTGGTTAGTTCCCACGTGGCTGGGCAAAGCAGGGCACTCCTACAGTTCTTTAATTTCCAACCCTGTCCCAACATCCTAGCGCCACTCCAACCCACCCACGCCTAAGGACTTTGATAACCCTATTCTCTTGTGGGAATTTTTTAAAAAAACACAAGCTGATTTTTTTAAAATGTGCACTTATAGCTCAATCTTTTACGAACCCAAACAACAAAAGCTTGTGTTTTTCCCATCAGAACTAGTTTCTATGGAAATTGTGAGATAATCACCTTAATATTAAATAGGCTGTCTACATCAAATACAGAGGCAGAAAAAGAAAACTTTCAAATGAGTGAAATTCCTTGAAGGATCTAACACTTTACTAACAGCAACTTTAAACAGTTACCTCATGGGAACTGATGGGAATGTCAAGCAGCAGGGCCAGTGTCAGTAACAGTTTACATTGGCTCTGCAGCTGTCAGAATGCACATGGACATAGTAGTATTTCAACCAATGAAATTCACTAAAAGTGTCTGCGAATATTATGTGGCCAACATCAATAAAACAACAGATGTAGTCATGAAAACAAACGCATATATTCCTCCATTCTTACAGAAAGCCAGCTGGACCACTCACCAAAGCATTCACTCTAAAGACTCAATTCAGAGGGAAAAATGGTTTCAAATCAGATGCTCACCGTTCTAGTGAATGTGTCTGCCATTCTTGTAAAAGCAAATCTAAAAATTCAAAACAGCGCCTAAAAAGTATTAATACACAACTTATTAATATATATTTTAGTGAAAATGAAACAGCATTTTTCTTAAGTGACCCAATACTATTTTTTAAAATTAGTACATTTCTTCTGACTTTTATGATTAGAAAAACAGAACGTAAAGAATGAATCAGAACTGACTAAAAACCAAAGCAAATGAAAGTAATTAAGCACCTATTGGTGCCACAGGGTCACAGGGACAGGATCCAAGCATTTCTCTCCAATCAGAAGCTTGCACTTCATGGCAACATCACTGAAAGGAGTTACCACTGTCTTTCATTTTTATACTATCCTAAGTAATATGTTAACAGAGAATGTACACATGCACAGAAGATCAACAAACATGACAGAATCAGGTCTTTGCATTAATTTCGGAGAATGCTTTGCACAAAAAAAGTTAAAAGTACCTTGAAAAACTAAGTGCTCTCCATATTTTCATGCTAAGGCCCTAAATAGTGCTTAAAATGGATTTTCTCCAACTGCTTTGCTTTCCTCCAACCAACCTTTCAGCATCCTTCTTTAAGCCTTTTCACTTTTATGATTTTTCTTGGTCTGATTTGTACACAAAAACAATTTAGATTACATCACCACTTCAGGTTCTACCTCTACAAAATTTTCTTTTTCTGGCCAGGCACAATGGCTCACTCCTGTAATCCCAGCACCTTAGGAGGCCAAGGTGGGCGGATCACTTGAGGTCAGGAGTTCAAGACCAGCCTGGCTAACATGGTGAAACCCCATCTCTACTAAAAACACAAAAATTAGCCAGGCATGGTGGCGGGCGCCTATAATCCCAGCTACTCAGGAGGCTGAGGCAGGAGAATCACTTGAACCCAGGAGGCAGAGGTTGCAGTGAGCCGAGTTCGTGCCACTGCACTCCAGCCTAGGCGACAGAGCGAGACTGTCAAATAAACAAACAAATAAATAAATAAAAATTTCTTTTTCCTAGGTCTAGCATTTCTATTTTTGTATGAATAAATCCTAATAGTCCTAGGAACCCATTCAAGGACACACAAATCAGAAGTAAAATCTTTCTCTAAAGAAATGACCAGACTTTCTTTCCTACAACCTTCCCAATTCACAACTTATAATCCATACACGATCACTCAATAAATCAAGGCTGGGAGCAGCGACTCACGCCTGTAATCCCAGCACTTTGGGAGGGCAAGGCAGGAGGATCACTTGAAGCCAGGCATTTGAGACCAGCCTAGGCAACAAAGTAAGACACTGTCTCTACAAAATATTTTTTTTAAAAATTAGTTGGGCATGGTGGCATGCACTAATAAAGTCCTAGCTATTTAGGAAGCTGAGGTGGGTGGATTGCTTGGGCCCAGAAGTTTGAGACTTCAATGAACTATGATTGCACCACTGCACTCCAGTTTAGGCAACCAAGTCAGACCCTGTCTCAAAAATAAACAAATAAAAATAATTATTTACTAACCCTTTACCCCATACTAGATGCTAGAGATCCAATGATAACCAAGACACAGCCCAGAGAACATAAGAGACAAACAGTTACATTGCCAGAATGCAAGGGGCTCCAGCAGCTCACAGGAGAGCCATGCAGCTTGGTCCTAGGGCTGGCAGTGGTGGGGCCAGACTGGTGGAGCAAGCTTTTCAAAGGAAAAGACACCAACTACACACACACATTCCTCACCATCACCCTCCCCATTCCTGTCCCAATCCCCAATCTAGACCATGTTTATTCTACTTTCACCCTTTTGCCTGTGGCATTTCCCAATCTGGGTTTTTCTTGGCTCTTTACTGCACTTATTCCTACTCATCTTTCAAAATGTGGCTCATTTTTAACCCATCTATGAAGCTTCTTGGGAAAACATCAGCAAGCTTTAATCACTGCTGTATCTGAACTCTTAATTCCACAATATATATGTTAATGTCAGAGTGTGTGTAATCCATTTGTTACCAATTCTATGAAGCGAAGCTAAGCACAGGCTGAATATGTAACAGAAGGTGTACTGCCTTGCTTACACTGCCCTCTTAAGCTCCCTCTCCCTTTCTGAGGGCAGAGGGCAGAGGGACTGGGCAAGATGGTCCCTATTACTTCTCTCAGCATTAAGACATACAGTTCTGACTAATACCCACTGGCTAAATACGGAAGTAACAATCCGAGTGTGTGGTTCAGAAATTGGTGAGGGTGGCGGCATTTCTATTGTCACAATGACTGTAGGGTGGTACTCATATTTAGTGCCAAAGGCCAGAACTGCTAAATGTTATGAAGCGAATTTTATCTCCCTGCCCCCCACCCCCCAAAATTAATATGTTGAAGTCCTTACTCTCAATGTGATGGTTATTTGGAGATGGGACCTTTGGGAAGTGATATGGTTTAGATTAGGCATGATAATGGGGCCCTCATTATGAGATTAGTGTCCCTATAAGAGATAACAGGTAGCTTGTTCTCTCCTCCTTCCCACCCTGCTCTCCCTCTCTCCCATGTGAGGACACAGGAAAACACTGGTCTACAGGCCAGGACGAGAGTCCTCACCAGAATCTGACCTTGCTGGCACACCGATTTTGAACTTCCAGCCTCTAGGCCAGGGGTATCCAATCTTTTGGCTCCTCTGGGCCACAGTGAAAGAAGAATAATTGTCTTGGGCCACAAATAAAATACACTAACACTAACGATAGCAGATGAGCTTAAAAAAAATCTCATAATGTTTTAAGAAAGTTTAAGAATTTGTATTGGGCATTCAAAGCTGTCCTGTGCTGCATGGTTGGACAAGCTTGCTCTAGACTGTGAGAAATAAATCTGTTCTTCATGCCATCCAGTCTGTAGTATTTTGTAATGGCAGCCCAAGATGATGAATCCCCTAAACATCCTGCAATGTTCCACAACAAAGATCTGTGTCATCTTATTGGAGAAATTTTGCCTTACGCAAGGAAAAACACATTCTGAATTTCTCTTGGAAACCTAACAATAGCGAAATGAAAACAACAGTAGCAAGATGAAAATAACAACAGCCACAGCTGCAACAAATTAAGCTTTCACTAAATGTTTTACGTAATGATTGTGAATCCTCCAAACCTTACAGAGGGGTACACCCTTATAGCTAACGAGTCAAACGAGTAAGTGGGAGAGCAATGTTTCAACTGATGCTGCTCAGGTTCTGAAGTTCATAATCATCCCTCTGGCATGCCGACTTTACATTCTCATCTCTAGGGGGAGCTAAAGCTGCTCCACTCTAACCCCAAGAGAAGCTGAACCCTAGGTCAAGGGTAGATTGCATTCCCCGGGGTACATACTTGAGCCACACAGTAAGGAATTACATTTTTTCAGTGGAAGGTATAAATCTCTTTTTTCGTGACTTTAGATAGCTGGATTATTCCTCTTTTCTCTTTTTGTCTTTCATGTAGTTATTAATGAGATGGATATAAAACCAACTACTAGGTATATATCCCAAAAAAATTAAGTCAGTAAGTTGAAGAGATATCTGAACTCTCATGATTATTGCAAGACTATTCACAATAGCCAAGATAGGGAATCAGCCTAAGTATCCATCAACAGATGACGAGATAAAGATAATGTAGCATATATACACAACAGAATCTATTCAGCCTTAACAACAACAAAATAAATCTTGTCATTTAAGACAACACAGATAAACCTGGAAAATATTATCTTAAATGAAATAAGCCAGGCATACAAAGACAAATATTACATGATCTCACTTAAGTGTGGAATCCAAAAAAGTCGACTCAGGTTTGGTGCAGTGGCTCACACCTGCAATCCCAGCACTTTGGAGGTGAGGCCAGCCTGGGCAACGTGGTGAGACCTTACCTCTACAAAAAATTTAAAACTTAGCTGGGGGCATGGTGGCGCACGCCTATGGTCTCACCTACTTGGGAGACTGAGGCGGGAGGATCACTTGAGCCCAAGAGTTAGAGACTGCAGTGAGCCATGATTGTGCCACTGCACTCTAGCCTGGGTGACAGAGTGAGGCACCACCTCTAAAGCAAACAAAATTGGACTCATAGAAGCAGAAAGTAGAATGGGGTTCCCAGAAGCTGGGGGTTGGGAGACTGGGGAGATGTAAAGTATGCAAAATGTCAGGTAGATAGGAATAAGTTCAAGAGATCGATTGTACATTATAGTGACGTGACTACAGTTAGTAACAACGTATTATATACTTTAAAATTGCTGAGAGTACATTTCAAGTGTTCTCACCACAAAAAAATAAGTATGTGAGGTGATACACATGTTAAAGAGCTTGATTTAACCATTACAAAATGTATACACATTATCAACACAGCATGTTGTACACCATAAGTCTTCACAATTTTTACTTGCCAATTAAAAAAACAAAGGTTGGGCATGGTGGCTCACATCTATAATCCCAGCACTTTGGGAGATCAAGGTGGGAAGACTGCTTGAGCCCAGGAGTTCGAGATCATCCTTGGGCAACATAATGAGACCCCCGTCTCTAAAAAAAAAAGTAAAAAAAGAAAAGATTAGTGGGCCATGGTGGTGTGTGCCTGTAGTCCCAGCTACTTGGAAGTCCAGGAGCTTGAGGTTACAGTGTGCTGCACTCCAGCCTGGGTGAAAGAAAGAAAAGAAAGGAAGGCAATAAAGGAAGAAAGGCAAGAAAGGAAGGAAGGAAAGGAAAAAGGAAAGAAAAGGAAATAAAGGAAGAAAAAGAAAAGGGGAAGGGAAGGGAACAGAAAGAAAGGAAAAAAGGAAAGGAAAGGACATTTTTAAACAGGCGGTCTGTGGTCAATTTGTTAAAAATAATAAAATAAATTTTAAAACAACAAATATAGAGCTGCTTCATGCTTAAGAGGGTCTTGTACCTATAGAAACCCAGCAGGATCAATAAGACACCCCAGGAAAAAGGGTAAATGGCTGGCAAAGTTCATTTGGGCTCTAAATCTTAGAGTGAAGGACTCTTTCACAGGACTAGATCAAGACACACAGCTAAGGGAATGGGGCCAAAAGGTTCTCCAAGCCTGCTAGTAATTATCCTATAAGACTCCCAATACAGTCTACTGGAACAGCTTTAGTGGTATTCATGAATTCCCTGAAAACCTACACAAAACTATTCTGTACATTTACCACTTGCTGGAAAGAGGGTCCATAGATTTTAAAAGACTCTTAAAACACTCAAGAATCACAGGTCTGAGCTGAAAGAACAGTCTTTATTCCTCACACGTAGTTTAGGGCAGCTCACCAGGACATATAAGATGGGGACTTGGGAACAAACCCCTAGCTAGTTACCCAGGTTGTATTTGCCTGTGTCTTCTGGGTATATCTCCCACAACTGTGCAAAACTAAGTGACGGTGAAGATTCAGAATCCCAGAAATCGCTAACAGAAGATGCAAACACATACCTTTCCCCTTACCTATGTTAATATGAAACTACTGCCATTGATGTTTATGGTATTTTTTTCTTGCATGCAGTTACTGCCTTTACTCAGGGAATAGGGCAGACCGATGACAAAGGTAGGAGGATTATCACAGGAAAAAAAGGTACAGGGAGTCCTCTCCCCTTCTTCTGCCACTACACCCAAACTCACTTTCTCTCACACAGACACATACACATACACACACATACACGCACACACACACAAATATAGAAACATAATAGAGGTTGTCCACATTCATTTCCCAAAATATTTAGATCTTGATTCTTCAACTCAAAGTCATTTATTGCAGTGATTTTAAGTAATACTAAGCATGTTATACATGAAATTTTATCCATGGAAGGAGATATGGAATTTTTTTTGGTTTTTAAACAATTCAAAAACAATGAGAAAACCCTTTAAAATTTACCTTCTAACTGCGACAGACTTAGAGGTACAGTTGCTTGTTATGACAGGTATTAACCTAGGGATGTGCGTGTGCTGTGAATAACAACAAAAAACAGAGGTCAACACTTGCAAATACAAAAAACAAAATTAAGAGAATCACTTCCTTACTAACCTACTTATAGCACATATACATTCAGATTAGAATGTCAGTGAGTTTTAAAAAGAAAAAAAGAATTCACAGGATATTGTCAAAAGCCATTAGAAAATTTACAGAGTTAAGAACAGGCAACATGATGACATGAAGATAAGCCTAAAACAATCATTAGTACGAGGTCTAAATTATCTCAGCTGTAGAGATCTGAGTGGGTTTAAAAGGAGTCATCAGACCAATATATTTTGATACTGTTTCAATGGAAATGTCCAATAATGACCTTGGGTTTAACAGTTAAAGTAGGCAGTGCAAGTAAGAACAGTAAGAACTTATAATACAAAGTAAATAACCAATAATCAAGAATATTCTGGATAGATTTTAGACAACATCATCAAGCCTCAAAGTTTCAAGAGCTGCCTCTGGGCAAAAATGACTTGAAAGTGGTGGGGAGATAATGTGGAAAACCATTTTAAACCTTTGTGAACTATTAGATTTTGTTAAAAACTTGTGTATAAATTACTTGGATAATTATTTAAATTTAAATAAGTGCCTAGAAAACCTAAT
This sequence comes from Hylobates moloch, assembly GCF_009828535.3. Taxonomy (NCBI): domain Eukaryota; kingdom Metazoa; phylum Chordata; class Mammalia; order Primates; family Hylobatidae; genus Hylobates; species Hylobates moloch. The sequence continues at coordinate 27,034,285 of NW_026652299.1, forward strand.
CAAAGAGAACATTTTGTTTCGTGCTTATGTGCAATTAATCAAACTTTTGGGTGAACAGTAAAACCACAAGCACCAATACCTAAAATGGAAGGACTGGGACTAAGGAGGTAAGACTAAGAGTAATATCTGAGTAACAAGAATACAATATAAACTCAGAAGCAGACACCGGATGTTCGAACATTTTAAATCAATAATGAGTTAACAATCAATACCTCATTAACTTTATAACACATCCATAATTCACATTATGGATTATAAAAAGCTCACATGCCACAATTAAGTAGGGGGAAAAGATGATATATATATATATAAAATTCCAATATAATTATGCTAATAAATTTAATTATTCAATATAATTATGTTAACAAAAATGCCTCTAATATTTATCAACCATCAGTATTTACCACTTGCTTATTTCATGTATGGCCTATAACATACTTACCCGAATAATTAACCTAACAGCTACAACACCAGATGTGGCCATAATTTTGGCACTGTTTGGAATTAAATTAAAGATAGTTGGCATAATGGCTTCAGCTCCATGGTCAAACTTATTCCCCAGAACTGATGACAGATGCCTAAAACAAGAAATGGATACTGGACTGTAGTTATTTTTCTTAGAGACAGTGAAGCATTTAAACCACTTAACATCTAGAGCCTTCATTTAAAGTTATCTAGAAAGGACGAGGGTCTAAGATTTCTGATGTGCATGTTAAGAACATGGCAAATAGTTCTTAGCCCAAAAGTTCTTTTGTTTTTTTGGTTGTTTGTTTTTTAAAAAAACATTTCCAACTAGTCTGTGGAGCTTTTTGTTTGTTTTCTAGAGGCAGGATCTCACTATGTTGCCCATGCTGAACTTGAACTCTTGGGCTCAAGCAATCCTCCCACTTTGGCTTTCCAAGTAGCTGGGACTCCAGGCACATACCAGCCCACCTGCCCCAACTAGTCTTAAAATAGCAAACAAACTGATTATATATTAATAAAACACAAATATGAAAAAGCACCCTTGGCTCCTTTTTCTTTTTTCTTTTATCTTAACATAAAATATTCAGGCTTCAAAATCTGACTTCAGCCAAAACTTTAAACAGCTGCAATGCCTCCTCCTGCTGCTGCTTTGATATTCCGACATACATTCTAACACAAAGTTTTATTAGCTTTGATCACTAGTACATGTACAGCTAGAATGAAATTTTACTGCAGTAAATGCCTTTAACTTTACAGTACTCTTTTAGGAACAAACATTCTGATAAACACCCTATTACCTGCCAGCAAAAATCAATGAAAAATCAGAGAAACAGGATTTTATAGAATTTCATTTTTCCATATTAACAACTGCTTCAAAGTTTGAAATAAAGGCTTCAGAGCTATGTCATTGAATAAAATTTAAAATCTGTCACATTTCACATAATTGAGCAAAAAGTACTGTAACACTACTGAAAGAAGTGTTAACTGGAATGGGTCTTGGAGACTAGTCAGAATTTACATTAAAGAGACCCAGCTCACATGTTCAAGGAGACATCTCTGAAGCTCTGTGGTGACACTATTTTATGGTGAGAATATGGAGCATCGCAGTCCTTACCCCAACGTGATACAAGCCTCCCGCACTACCTGAGACCGCAGATCCTTAGCAGAGAGTTTAAAGGCTCCATCCAAAAGACGCAAATGTTGAAAGAAGTTATCATACTCAGCAGCACCAGCCAAAAGTAAAGATCTAATCTTTTTTAGCTAATGGAATAGAGAAAATTCAGAAAAACAGAAAACAATTCTAACATAAAATACACAAAAGAAGCCATCAAATACAAAAGAGATCATTGTTAAAAGTTCAACTGATTAGAAAGTTTTCCCAAGAGAATTCAGCCAGTTAAATATTAGCTAATACAATAAACAAATCTACATATCACAAATAAGACTAAATAATTTTTAACTGGAGTATTTGTGACACATATATTATAATTTCTATAAAAAAATGTTTTACATTTGAAATATCTTAAAGTATTTATAGATCCTACAACACTAATGATAAATAATTAAAAACTTTTGGCTTGTGAAAAGCCCCTCCTAAGCTTACCTCCCCCCAACACCCCACTTCAACTGCCATTTATTTAAGAATCAAAGGAAGAAGCATTCCTATAGTATTTACTATCCTCCACTGAACCATTAACTGGCTGGTCTGAATTTGAAATACAATATAATGGCAATTGTACCACCTCTCTTCTTGCCAGCCAACCAGTAGAAAATAACCTTCTCAGATAAGACACACCCTCACTTTAATGCCCAGCCCACTTTCCATTAATCTACTTTTAAAAATAAAGGAGACATAACTTTCTAGCAAGTGGTAAGAAGAAAGAAAAGAATACTGGAGGACATACACTAAAAATGCCACAAAAAAGCCACCTTAAAGGCAAACAATCACAGAATGAAATTTCTGCTAAGGTGAGAGTGGATACTATCACCATACATTGCACAGTTAGGTCTTTGTTAAAAGACTAGGCGATTCATAAAGGTGTAAGTTGGTGGGTTTTCAAAATAAAAATAAAAGGAGGTACTCTACTAAAAGGGTGAAGCATAAATATGATAATTTGAATTTAAAATATGTATTATTTAGAATTCATTAGAGCTGTCCCAATTTCACAATAAAGTGTTTGAGATATTTAAATACATCTTATGAAAACGTAATCACATGAAGTCAACAGCTTACAGCATTTACTCTCTGCTCCCAATCGTGCTTGTCATCAGATAATATTTCCCTAATTTTGTTTATGGATTCCTCAAGGTCTCGGCTGGAATAAATCTGTAAGCAAAATTAATTACAATGAATATAAAAACATGCAGAATAAACAGATTATTTCTTAATTACACGAAGTCAAGAACATTAAGTATAGTAAAAGAAATTATTTCATTTTTAAGAAATACCTATGAGAAAATATCTGAACAGTTTTGTCTATAATGAGGATCTTTCTAACTATAAATGTGCACTCACAAGATTTGCTGTCATATGTGAATAACCCTGCCTCAAACATAGCTTTACTATAAACTTAACAGATGATTTCATGTACGAAGAGAAACAAGCCTAACGGGAAACAGCCAGTGATGCCTAAGTCATTTATCACTTAGTATTATTTATAACATGACACTACACCTATAATTTTAAACACTTTCAAATCTACTTTCTCATTTATCCCCACATCTTACCTAGAAAACAGGTAAGGTACAGGGTATAATCAATCTTGATGTATGCTGGGAAGGTCAGGTCAAGTACTTAAGGAAGAACCTGAACCCGAGATTGTTTTTTGTTTAAGACACTGGGTCTCACTCTGTCACCCAGGATGGAGTGCAGTGGCGCAATCTCGGCTCACGACAAACTCCACCTCCCGGGTTCAAGGGAGCCTCCCACCTCACTCTCCCGAGTAGCTAGAACTATAGGCACAAGCCACCATGGATGATTTTTGTATCTTTTATAGAGATGAGGTTTCACCATGTTGCCTAGGCCACTGAGATTCTTGTTACCTGCTTTATACACATATGGCAACCAAGGTGGCAAAGAGAGTTGTACATAACAGACAGTAAGTGCCACAGGAATCCAGAGCACAGACAGTCAGTGTAGGCTGAGGAAAAGTATTAGTCTCAGTCAGCAACACACGATACTAAGGCACAAAGCAGTCAAAAACTTGTGGCTGTATCCCAATTTTTATAAATAATCTTTGTTTCATCTGTTAGGTACTTAAAGTGAAGCATCAAAGAAGGTATAAACTAAGCTCTTATTAAACCATTCTCTATAACTTTTCAGACACCAAAATCCTTCAAATTTATGAATCTTTCTTAAAAAAATCCCTAAATAAATATACTTTTTTTATTCTCTAATTTAGCATCATCTATTTCTTTCTCTTTTATGTGGCCTGATCCATCAACTTAATGATAGAACAACCAATGTCTTTCCTGTTCTTACTGAAAGATCATCTTGGGCCTTGACTTTTGCTCCAACATTTTCTAGTCTGCACCTCAGATCTCCTGTAGTGTTGACAGTTAAAATTACCTGACCTAGTAAACAACATTACATAGGCAGGATTGAAAAATAAAACTTGAAGAGCAAGTTGACCCTTGTTTGTAATCATACTCAAATCTCCTCACTGACCTGTACTACAGGTACATCATCAAATGCTTTAATAAAATCCTCTTCATCAACAGCACCAGCTCCTTCTTTTGCAGCTGTAAAAAAGAATTTTAAAAATGTAAACAATATGAAACAATGTATATAACACATACACTGAAGAAGTCTAAACATACACAATCAAAATTACATTTTGGAAGATTCAGAACATTTTTTAAAAAGGCTTCATATAACTTTGGAGTGTCATGAAATTGACAAACATTACTGACTTCATATCAAGATGAAATATAGTAATTCTACAATGCTATATACATTAGCTTAAGGTCACTTAGACTACCTGTTTAAGCAGGGGGGGTATGGGTTTTAAAGGATTTAGATATTGTATTGATATACAAGTCCTTTGAAAGATTCCTAATAAATGGATCAAGCAGAAAATTTAATTCATCAGGGAATAACTTGTTATTACTGGGAATCCAGCATAACAAATTTGTGAATATTCAAACAAGTCCTAAATAATTTCACAGTTTTATTTAACTTTATATTAGTTTGAAAACATTTCTATTTCCTTGAACTCATGATAACTGTCATTTTTTTCACTTAAGAATCAGTTACAAGTTTCTCCTACAAACTTATCCTAAGATGCTTTGTATAATTAAAAGTATTTGAAGAAAGTATTTCTTTTTGCTAGTATGAGCTCCCCTTTATGTATGAAAACCAAGTGATGCTTTATCAGATTTTTTTCACATTGTAAAAACCGGTGTCTATAGTCATCTTCATAACTCCCATTAATGATTTACATGGATTAGTCTGATTGCTTTTCTAAGACCTTCTTACCACACATGTATCTGGTGTTCGGGGTCCTGATAACTATCCAGACAGAAAGGGGCTTTAAAGACAATCCCAGGTAGCAGTAAATGTGTGTCATCACTCTTGCTGAAGATCACTCACAATGTGGAAAAGCTAACTACTATAAAGGACGATAGTCACTCACTGTGATATGGTGTTCTGTGTCTGTTTTAGCATAAAAACTGGATCCCATTGAGCAGATAGGCCCTGAATGCCTCCTTTGCATAAGGCCCTACACCATGTACCCACAAATACCAAAGAAGACTCAAAGGCCAACAACAGTCCCTGAGCCTAAGCTATCTGATGAGGAGGAGCTAACCAGGAAATTCATGACTATGGCATTAAACAACATGGAAAAAGGATAAGTGCAGGGCTGAAGGGGAAAACCGGGCTGATATGTGCATGATCTACACAGCAGGGACTTCTGGAAGGGGTATGGACGTGAGATGGGAAGGAAAACACCAGTCTAGTAATTTTCTAAGCCTTGTTTGTGCAATGGATAATTACCCAAGAATAGATCAAGAAAAAAGATTAGAAAGATTGTTCAGGCATCAAAAGGAACAATGTATTGATATATGCTACAAGGTAGACGAAACACTGAAAACATTCCCTTTAAAATGGCTAATTTTATATTATGTGAACTTAAACTCAATAACAAAAAGTAAAATGTTTTAAAATACACCAAAAAAATGATTAGAAAGAACCAGAAATAAGCACAATTAACATTCTTACAGCTCCTCTATCACAGATGCTGGGGTCAGGAGGCAGAGTGGTCGCATGCTGGTCTTGTCAAGATACCAATATTCTAGGGCCAGTTCAGAATTCAGGAGAGGCCATCAGGAGACAGCATTTTAATGCTAATCATGAGTACAGCTTTTACTTGGCCCACTCGGCTTCATCTTTTTTGGCTCATGGGATTCCCCACCCACCACTATCCCCACCACCAACAACAGCTCAAAGCTCAGAGCCATCAGTGAAAACGGTTCTAAGAGCAGCAGCTACACAATTTTTCTGAGGTAAATTTCGGAGGGAATTTGCATGTAAATGTAAAATTTGAGAGAAAATGAGAGTTGTATATAACAACTTAACTGTCTACATTAGAGGTGAAAGGAAGAATTTATGGGAGAAATCTCCTACAATTTATTTAATGCAACATCCATACTGGTCTCACAAGGAACCATGTTACTTGTAAGAACAAAATGTGTTTTATCTTACTTATTTTTATTCCCAACTTTTAAGTTCAGGGGTACATGTGTAGGATGTGCAGGTTTGTTACATAGGTAAACGTGTGTCATGGTGGTTTGCTGCACAGATCATCCCATCACCTAGGTATTAAAACCAGCACATTAGCTATTCTCTTACCCCAAACCCTGCAACACGTCCCAGTGTGTGTTTTCCCCACCCATGTGTCCATGTGTTCTCATCATTCAGCTCCCACTTATAAGTGAGAACATGCAGTATTTGGTTTTCTGTTCCTGCATTAGACTGCTGAGGATAATGGCTTCCACCTCCATCCATGTTCCTGCAAAGGACGTGATCTTGTTCCTTTTTATGAATGCATAGTATTCCATGGTATATATGTACCACATTTTCTTTATCCAGTCTATCATTGATGGGCATTTAGGTTGATTCCATGTCTTTGCTACTGTGAATAGTGCTGGGATGAACATATGCATACATGTATCTTTATAACAGAATGATTTATATTCCTTTGGGTATATGCCCAGTAATGGGATTGCTGGGTCAAATGGTATTTCTGCCTCTAGGTCTTTGAGGAATTGCCACACTGTCTTCCACAGTGGTTGAATTAATTTACACTCCCACCAACAGTGTAAAAGCACTCCTTTTTCTCCACAACCTCACCATCATCTATTGTTTTTCTGACTTTTTAATAATAGCCATTCTGACTGGTGTGAGATGGTATCTCATTGTGATTTGCATTTCTCTAATAAACAGTGATGTTGAGCTTTTTTTCATGTTTGTTGGCCGCATGTTCATCCTCTTTTCATAACTGTCTGCTCATTTTCTTTGCCCACTTTTTAATGGGGTTGTTTTTTCTTGTAAATTTAAGTTCCTTGTAGATTCTGGATGTTAGGCCTTTGCCAGATGGATAGATTGCAAAATTTTTCTCCCATTCTGTAGGTTGCATGTTCTCTCCGATGACAGTTTATTTTGCTGTGCACAAGCTCTTTAATTAGGTCCATTTGTCAATTTTTGCTTTTGTTGCAATTGCTTTTGGCGTCTTCGTCATGAAATCTTTGCCCATGCCTATGTCCTAAATGGCATTGCCTAGATTTTCTTCTAGGGTTTTATAGTTTTGAGTTATACACTTAAGTCTTTCATCCATCTTGATTTTTGTACAGCGTGTAAGGAAGAGGTCCAGTTTCAATTTTCTGCATATGGCTACCCAGTTCTCCCAGCACCATTTATTAAACAGGGAATTCTTTCCCTATTGCTTGTTTTTATCAGGTTTGTCGAAGATCAGATGGTTGTAGTCGTGAGGTCTTTATTTCTGGGTTCTCTATTCTATTCCATTGGTCTATGTGTCTGTTCTTGTACTAGTACCACACTGTTTTGGTTAGGGGTAGCCTTATAGTATAAAGTTGGATAGCATGATGCCTCCAGCTTTGTTCTTTTTGCTTAGGATTGCCTTGGTTATATGAGCTCTTATTTGGTTCCATATGGATTTTAAGATAGTTTCTTCTAATTCTGTCAATGTTAGTTTAATAGGAATAGCATTAAATCTATAATTGCTTTGGGCAGTATGGCCATTTCATAATATTAATTCTTCCTATCCATGAGCATGGACTGTTTTTCCATTTGTTTGTATCGTCTCTGATTTCTTTGAGCAGTGTTTTGTAGTGCTCCTTGAGGAAGTCCTCCACTTCCCTTGTTAGCTGTATTCCTAGGTATTTTATTCTTTTTGTGGCAATTGTGAATGGGAATTCATTCAAGATTTGGCTCTCTGCTGGCCTGGTGTTGATGTACAGGAATACTAGCAATATTTGCACATTGATTTTGTATCCTGAGACTTTGCTGAAGTTGCTTATCAGCTTAAGAAGCTTTTGGGCTGAGACACTGGGGTTTTTCTAGATACAGGATCATGTCATCTGCAAATAAAGATATTTTGACTTCCTCTCTTCCTATGTGAATACCCTAAACCTAACCCCAACCCTAAACCCAACCCCATGCTCCTTTAGCTCAGTGAATTTCATTATTATCCACATTCTGAGGCCTACTTCTGTCATTTCAGCCATCTCAGTCTCAGCCTAGTTCTGAGCCCTTGCTGGAGAGGGGTTGCTGAAGGAAAAGGGCCACTCCGGCTTTTTGAGTTTTCAGCACTTTTGTGTTGAATTCTTTCTTATCTTTGTGGGCTTATCTACCTTTGATCTTTGAGGCTGTGGTCCTTTGGATGGGGTTTTTTGTTGTTCCTGTTTTCTGTTCGTTTTTCTTTTAACAGTCTGGTCACTCTTCTGTGGGGCTGCTGCTACCCAGCTTTCTACAGATGATTGTCTTTACGGTCCTGAGTTCTGCCCTTCCTGCATGAAGAGCCTGCGGTCCAGGTAGAGAAATACAGGCCTTCCACTCCCACAGAGCTACCTCCCGCTGGCCCAGGTCCACTTCATGCTGCTATCCAAAAGACACACCAACAGCTGCCACCTCACCATGGCTCACCGGGAACTGGAGCAGAGGTGGCTGGTCTCCACCACCCACAGCCCGACCCTGCATGCGGAGTATGCACACACACCCCCATACCTAGGGGCCAGTCTACAAGATATACTTTAAAGACAGGAGTTACAGTGTGACTTCTGGATTATTCTCAGTCTTGTTAAATAGAAATTGTCTAAAACGCCTCTAGTGGTTTCAGGCATTGCTGGATCCAGATAACTAAATAATGCAATGAGGGTGCGCTCTTGTTCCTATCTCTGAGCTATGCTTTCCTCTGTGCTGGCTTCCTTCTCCTACAGGCTCCACCTTACCAGAATGTGGCAAAAGTCACACAGTAGCTCAAATTTACAACTTCCCAGCTTATCAGCATCAGTATCGCAATGCTAATTCAATTAAAGAATAGCAGGCAGAAACCTGCTGCATATGGGGACTGTATCACTTCTGAGGGCCACCATAGGCAAGTACTTGCACCTCTGGTTTGAAAAGCTGGCATAGCTGACCCCAGAACACCACATATGGCTTAGACTAACCTGAAGACTTGGATCCAAGGGTGGATGAACCAAGCCGGCGGGTGGTTCCCATTCCAACATTTCTCCGAGAACTTGGTGGAGCCTTGGATGATGTAGAACTAGCAGAGGAAGGTCTGTTACCATCCACAGAATCTTCATCATCGAAATTTTTATCTGAACAGTAAGCACAGAAACCAATGTTTTTTAAAAAACAAAAACAAAATATATATACATATACTTTTTCACCTGATTATAAAACAATTAGTCTTCGAGACTGATTTTGCACACTGTTTTGGAATCTGAGGTGCCCCTCTAGGGTCTGGAAAGCCTTAGGTTAAGCCCAGAATGAAGCTACAAAGATCATACTTGCTTTCACATACCCAGAATACTTTCGCACTCAAATTTTGAAAAATAGAACAAATATAAAGAAGGAAACAATCTCTCATAAAACCACCATCTATAAACAGTTATTTTCACATTCTGGAACATTTCTGACCATCCATGCACTCCAAATTACATGGTTCAGTGTATTCAACACAGTGTAGGGGGAGGAGGAGAGAAAGACATCTTCACAAATCCATGTCCTTATGCAAATTAGCTCCTTTCACTGTGCCTTTAAATCCCCCAGATTGTCTTGTTATGCCATGCTGTTTCAAGATGGTTCTTTCAATCTATACATCCATTTTTCATTGATTCAGATGCACAATGCTCTTAATTAGCATAGACTTCCCGTGGATTCAGAAAGTGGTTCATAATGGCCTTCCCAAAAGGAAAATTTAAGTCTAACGTAAAGAATAAGAACAACCCAAAGGAGAAGTCACCCACTGAGTACTGCCAGCATTAGCAGTGACAAGGACAGATCTCACTCAGCCTATCTGTCCTCTGGGGAGCTCCAAGAACATTTGAACTGCTGTCATTATTCTACTACCTTAAATCATAATCATTCTGCTGAGTGGGAACAGTTCCAGTCTGTCAGACAGGTAAAAAATTAATGGGAGACATGAGGACACTATCATGCTTCACTCACAAATTCATGTAAATTATGTTTAGTTCAGTCTTCTAACATATTCAGGCATGTCATTTAGAACAGTACTCAGTTGCCAAGAATTATTTTCAATGGACCAATTTCAATGGAATTCCTGAAATTTTTGCTTGCATCAGTGATAGACTAGGCGTGAACCAGACTTAACCTCTTGCAATAAATAGCTAGAAAACCTGACAGTATATATAAAAGGACTACGTGCAGGCACTGGACAACAGGCAGTTAAGAACTTGGCTGTTCAGCTAAATTGCATAAAGATATGGATTTGTTTGTTTTTCCCTGCAAGAAAAGAAACAAACAAGGTAAGCTATACAATCACCCCAACTTTCTGCCTGGAGGTGTTAATAATTTCCAGGTCACCAAGTACAGGGAAGGGGAACTCAAATTAAACTTAGTAGCCCTGCAGATTAGATACTGCAGACAATAAAGAACAGAGTTCAGAGAAGTTGAGGGTGCTAGAAATTACAGGAAGCTACACAGAAATAGGGCTACAGAAATGTGCTAAGTTCTAGGCCTCAAGTGTGTGAGTGAACTTCCATGAAGCAAGGCAGAAAACGACCAAGAGGGTATGAAATGAACAATTCTTAGAGTTTACACAAGTAGGGAAGCTCCAAACAGCCAAAGTGGAATGTTCTTGGTGACCCCCACCCAAGGCATTCAATGGAGAACCCCAGAGAGGTCAGGTCTTAGTGAGACTGAAGTATGTCTGGAGTGAAAGTTAAACGAAATCTGCCCTATCAGAGCTTAAAAGCAGGCCTACAGGGCATTAGGCAGACCTGCGAGTAACTTATCTGATTTGCCAAAACAAAGCATGATATTCCTAAAACAAATGTAACAAGACATAGACACTCAACAAGGTAACATTCACACTACACAACATCCAATAAAAAATTCCTTCACTATGTACAGACAAGCCTTAAAAAAAATTTTCCTAAACATGACAAGAGGGAAGAAAATGTGGCCCATAATCACGAGGGGCAAAAAAATCAGAAAATAGTAAACTTCTGAGAAATGATGAAATAAGAACATTAAACTTCTATTATAACTATGTTCAATATTAAAAGAATTCATAGACATAAGAAAAAAAGAAAGTTTTTTTAAAGAATCCAATGGAACTTACAGATTTTAAGAAAACATAATATCTGAAATGAAAATTTCACTGATTGAGATTAAGTACAGACTAAACACTGTAGAAGTAAAGAAAAAAATCAGGAAACTTAAACATACAGCAATAGAATTTATCCAAAATAAACACAGAAACAAAATAGGCTGAAAAAGTAAATAAATGGAATAGAGTCTCAGAGACATGAAGGATAATATCAAGCAGTCTAACATACACAACACCGCAGGCCCGCAGCACAAGGGGAAGAAGGGGAAGGACAGAAAAAGACTGAGAAATGATGGCCAAAACATTTCCAAATTTGATAGAAATTATAAACCTACAGATCCAAGAAGCTGCACGCCCCAAGCAAGACACACACACAGAAAAGCATACGGAGGCACACCATTATCAAACTGCTTAAACCCAGACAAGAGCAGCCAGGGGAAGAGACATAGCACACAGAAGAGCAAATATAAAAGCAGCAGCAGACTTCATCAGAAACCCTGCCAGCCAGAACACAATGGAAATGACGCTTGAAAATGGTATTCACCTAGAAGTAACCTAGAATTCTATATCCAGTGAAAACATGTTAAGAATAAAGGCAAAATAAAAACTCAAACAAAAATTGTCATCAGCAGACCTGCACTTCAAGAAATTAACAGGAAGATCTTCAGGCAAAAGGAAAAATGATACCAGTTGGAAACTTGGATTTACATAAAGAAATAAAGAGCAGTAGATATGGTAAATATGTGGATAAATATAAGACTTTCTCCTCATATTTTATTATTTATTCTCCTGTTTTAATTCTTTCACATTATCATTTCTATAAAAGATGACTATTTAAAGCAAAAATATTTAGCTTTCATTCTTTTTATATTCTTATGTAATATGCCAATAACCTGGGGGCCAGGGGAACCAAAATTAGGATATATGTGTTGCTGAACTAGATGACACACACAAAACTATACAGGAAATAAGGCACAGGGAAGGCATGAAGAAAATGGAAGTGGTTCCATTTCCGTCCTCAAAGAGCATATATTTTTCAAAGTTAATTATAACTTGTCTAAATTGCCTGAAGATGTCACACGATAGTGTATCACAAACCTTACTGAGAAGGCATGCCCTTCATCACCAACACCTGTATGAAATGCCTCCCAAAGTAGGGAACGAGGAGGCCAGGCGCAGTGGCTCACGCCTGTAATCCCAGCACTTTGGGCGGCCGAAGCAGGCGGATCACGAGGTCAGGAGATAGAGACCATCCTGGTTAACACGGTGACACCCCGTCTCTACTAAAAATACAAAAAAGTTAGCCGGGCGTTGTGGCAGGCACCTGTAGTCCCAGCTACTTGGGAGGCTGAAGCAGGAGAATGGCGTGAACCTGAGAGGCAGAGGTTGCAGTGAGCCAAGATCGCGCCACTGCGCTCCAGCCTGGGTGACAGAGCAAGACTCCGTCTCAAATAAAAAAAAAAAGAAGAGAAGGAGGAAAAGGCATACTGAGCAGCCAAAGTAGGGCTTTTTAAACTGAACTTTAGGAGGCTGCTTGTCTTTTTACTTACCCTTTGGAAACAAATCTAACAAGCTTATTTAGCTGATTTCCTAAGCAGATTAGAAGCAACTAACTATAGGGATAGTGAGGAGGACGCACGAATTAAGCAAAGTAATGTTAATAAGTGAGCTGAAGGCCTAATAGCCTAATAGAAACTACGAAAAGCAAACATATGCACATAAAAACCCCTAAACCCAAAATGCTTAGAATACGGTTGATAGTACAGGGGTCAAATCACATCTATACAATAACAGCACAATGACCCCGCACAACAACTTAAGATTCAATTTTTCAATGATCTGTGAGCTAGTGAAGGAAGTAATTCACATTTCCCATCTCGATTGGAAATTCAGGAAAATAGAGGACAAAAAGTGTATTTATTTTCTAGATTAAGAGCTGGACACAATGCTTTGAACTGAAAACACCTGCAAAGGCTTTTGGAGGATAAAAACCAACTGAGACAATTATTTGAAAACTTAACTAACATACTGTTTAAAAATAAGTTTAGCCTATGTTTCCTAGCTTTTCAGACATCAGAAATTAAGATTAAATTTAAAAGGAGGCTGGGTCATCAGAAAGGTACCTAGTTTCACTTAACTGGGAAATTCTGCTATGTAGAATGAGCCATTCTTTAACTGGGCAAATAAGCTGTATCTGCAACTGGACCATGGTTACAGTCCAGGATGAAGAGTCTCACATCCAGGTTCTAACATTACAGTATTTCTCAGCTAAATCAACCCATACTGAACTCTACTAGCCATTTGGATTCCCATTTTCTTTAGGCTTTTCTGCTAAGCAGACATCTAACCTCTTTTTCTAGAGCTTTAACTAAGGCAGAAATGGGTAAAAATGAGTATTTTTAACTGCAGGCTCATGCCATTACATCAATTTTAACATTTTCACATAATACAACAGCATGTGTTACACATAAAATCGTCTTAAGGGGAAGTTCTCTTTAAGCCCACAGAAATAATTAATTGTATCTTCAGCCCCACTGCAAAGACTGCCATGGGAGGGCCACTTCTCTCATCTGATAGTCTCGGGTAGAAATCTGAAATAAGCAGATGGAAGCCTTCAGTTCCTAGCAAGCATCACCTCCTTTGATACTTTAAAAATCACCTGAGCTCCATTCCACCTTCTACAGCATCAGGATAAACCACTTAAAAATGACTCATGAAATTTCTACAGAGTGATACTATAATTTTCATCCAACCCTGAATCACCCCACCCCTGGCAATCCAAGTAAGTAGACATAATGAAGGGAAAAATAGCAGCAAAACAGCAAAAATAAAGCCAGATTACAAACACAATCATCCATGGCCTTAGAAGCAAACTAGCACACTTCCAGAAGCTGAACAGGTCTACTACTGAGGTCCAGATGCTGGAGGCAGGCTGAGGGATAGCCAGGACCAGCACTAGGAGGTCAGAACCAGTCCCTTCAGCAGCCTCCACTGAAGTCCCTAAGAAAGCCCCAGCAGAGCCCAGCTGCCCCAGAACTGAACTTTAACCAGGCTGCATAGGGGAGATACCAAGCAACAAGCCACAGACAGATCAGAAGGAATACACCACTGTGGCTACAAGTTTGGCTATGGGGGGCAGAGATATCAGTCTAAAGACAAACGTGAATTCAAGTCTGGTGTCTGGAACTTGTAATTAGAAGCTTTGGGCCATGCTGTTCGCTTGGAAAATTTAAACACTCATCTATGATGACCAACAAAACATCACAGAAACTAAGAAATATCTGCTCATTGCCTATCCACCAGGAAAGCCAGAACCTAAACTACAAAGCTTTTCCTTCTCTTCTCCTGAGACAGGCTTTGATGGATAGAAGTGGGGAGAATGCCTCATCTTCTAAAGAAAAGACAACTATCTCTCTGCTTCACTGCAGCAGGGTCACTTTGAAGAAGTTGCTATCCTGACAGGCTTTCAGATTCACCCACTCCCTGCTAATTGAGATTCTCCTCCAAGGGAGTAAGAAATGTGGCAGCCTACTAACTAGACTATAATTAGCTCTCTCAAGAGGAAGCTGCACAGAGACAGGATAATCAGCCCAAAGGCAGCTGCTTTTCATAAATATCCCAAAATTTCTTTCTTCTTGAATTTGCAGAGCTCCAAACCTTTTGCAAAGGCTGTTTCTGCTATCTCAATTCTTGTCCTGTCTGCCAGACACACCCGTGTGCATTCTTGAAAACACAAGTCTACTGCTAGCCTGAGATACTGCCCGGCTCTGACTATGCATGTACCATTTACTCCATCGCCCCCTGAAATTAGCTGGCTGCAGATCTGTTTGGTCTCTCTGTCCCTGGAGTAGGGACCACTTTGTATTCTTCTTGGTATTTACAACATCTAGAACAGAGTCTGGGCCAACACCCAGTAGACATTCAAAAAAATTTAATTCTGGTAGTCCACATGAAGAAAGGCAAAATTTGTGAATGGATGAAAATCTTTTCGCATATATCATTTTTAGAAGCTTTTATTACTTTTTTAACGTGCATATGGTTTAATTAGGTAATAAATTCAAACAAGGCTATGAAAATAACTGAGGACAAATCAACAAAGACAATTAAAACCTCAAATAGTTTTTAAGCTTCCAAATTTTCCTGCTAGAAAGAAATGTATATCCTTCTTTCCTGATAAAACATATACCTATTTTAAAACTAAGTCACAGTTTCACTATAAGCAATCATAAGCTCCCCAAATTAAACTAGCAATTTGATATATATGCATTTCTAGGCTTTAATGCATTCATAAACATGAATTCTATACACACATGTATAAAAACTGCTATTTTGCACACCAATATTTTTCTAGATCAATATTAATCTAGTCAATTTTAAAGACTATTTATTGTGACACTGTGTGCATGCACTATATTTAATCAATCATCTATTTATTGATAGTTGAATTGTTTTCAATTTTTCACCTTCATAATACCACTGCAGTCAGTATGTTTAAAAGTAACAAGAAAAGTAACAACTAATAGAATCACAGCACACAACTGTGTACCAGGTCCTAGGTTTGGTTTTGCATAGTCACATTAAATCCTCCTGACAACGCTGAGAGGAGGACTATTGTCACTTCGGTCTTAAAGCAATTCTCATAAGCTGATGCTTAGGAGGTGCTGCGCACTGTGCTAAGTATGTTCTGTACATTGTGCTGTTTAATTCTTATTGCATATGTTTGCTTACTTAAAATTATTTAAGATAATTTCAAGTACAGTATCTTCAATATCTCAATATCTCTTATGAATATAAACATTAAAAATCCTCAAAAAATACTAGCAAACCAAATTCAGCAACATATAAAAATAATTAACATTATAGCCATGTGTGACTTATCCCAGGAATGTAATGTTTGTTCAGTATACATCATAGTTGTCATATTAATATAATAAAAGACAAAAAACAACATATTCTCTAAACACAGTAAAATGCTTTCATGCTAAAAACACTACAAGCAGGGATTAGAAGAGAACTCCCTCAACCTGATAAAGACCACCTACAGGCCAGGCACGGTGGCTCACGCCTGTAATCCCGGCACTTTGGGAGGCCGAGGCGGGTGGACTGCCTGAGGTCAGGAGTTCCAGACCAGCCTGACCAACATGGTGAAACCTCATCTCTACTAAAAATACAAAATTTAGCCCAGCATGGTAGCACACTCCTGTAATCCCAGCTACTCGGGAGGCTGAGGCAGGAGGATCGCTTGAAGCTGGGAGCGGGAGGTTGCAGTGAGCTGAGATTGCGCCACTGCACTCCGGCCTGGGCGATGGAGCCAGACTCCGTCTCAAAACACACACACACACGCCATCAACAACATGGTGAAAGACCGGATGCTTTCCCCCTAAGACCAGGAACAAGCGAAGATGTTTACTCTCACTACTTCTATTCAACATTGTGGTAGACATTCTAGCCAGGGAAATCCGACCAGAAAAAGAAAAAAAAAGCACGCAGACTGGATTGGAAGAACTAAAACTATCTCCATTTACAAATGACTTGATTTGGTATGTAGAAAACACTAAAGAATGCATGCAAAAAATTAGAACCAATAAACAAGTTCAGTGAGGTTGTAGGATATAAAACCAATATTAAAAAATCCATCGTATATTCTATACATCAAATTAAGAAAACAACAATAGCATCAATAAAAACACCTAACAACTTTAACAAAAGGAAACCACATAACACTGTTAAGATCCGTTAAAGACAAACCTAACAAACAGAAAGATATTCCATGTTCATATATCGGAGGAATTTTTGCTCATTATCCAAACTATATTCCTTGCTCATCTGTTCCCTCTTTTTTTTTTTTTTTTTTTTTTGAGACGGAGTCTCGCTCTGTCGCCCAGGCTGGAGTGCAGTGGTGCGATCTCGGCTCACTGCAAGCTCCGCCTCCCGGGTTCACGCCATTCTCCTGCCTCAGCCTCTCCAAGTAGCTGGGACTACAGGCGCCCGCCACCACGCCCGGCTAATTTTTTGTATTTTTAGTAGAGACAGGGTTTCACCGTGGTCTCGATCTCCTGACCTCGTGATCCGCCCGCCTCGGCCTCCCAAAGTGCTGGGATTACAAGCGTGAGCCACCGCGCCCGGCCCTGTTCCCTCTTAATTTTAACCAAAGTTGGATAAATAGAAAAGTGTAAAAGTGCAAAACACACCGTCTGAATTGAATGGCTGGATAAAGACTTTTTCTTCTAAGTTTCTACCTCCCCTTCTCCATCAAAGTACGGGAACTAGGGTACACGTATCACCCCCAATCCGGTCAATATGGACCAGTGTTAAACAGGGCCGGTTCTACCACTCTGTACAAAAAATCCTTCAATATCCATATTCTGAAACAAAAATTCCTCTCCCTGTTTACGAAATTAAGGAAGGCTTTTGTCAGAACACAGGGAATATAAAAATTTCCAACTTGGCTGGAAATGTTGGCATTTTTGACAATACACAGGTGGAAATGGCATAATAGAGGCTCTGAGGGTGCTAGCATAATAGAAGCTCTGAGGGTGCTACTTCTGCCCTTTGGCACCAGTAATCCATCCTCTACCACAGAAGTGAGCCTGGAATGCTATCAAGCTGCCAGTTAGGGATCACGTTCCATTCCTTCCGCCCAAAAGCTTGCTGCCAAAAAGCTGGGCTGGCATTTTAAGACGATCTCAACAATGACACCACTGGTACAGATAACGTGAGAAGAGAGAACTGGAGCACAGACAGGTGACAACTCAAAATTCATTTCAGCTTTACTAGTCCTTCACAAAGGGAGTTCAAACGGGACGACACCGGGGAAAGACAGGCAAGGAAAACACTACTGGAAACTGGAGAGGGAAATGAACTGTGAGGAGGGCAGAAAGCCAACTTCCACAGATGCCTGCTCCTTAAGGCACTGTAGGAGCTCAAAGTTCACACTGGGTAAGAGCTGCTGAGTGCCTCCTGCAGGTGCAGATCAAGGCACAATTCCTCTGTGGGTTTCAGGTGGAAAATGCCCTGGCTGTTGCTATATAACTTATAACCAGGCTCCAGTGAGATGCAGGCATACTCACAACAGAGGAGCCCAGGGATGATTCTGTGCAGGAAGAAATCCACAGCTCGCACTGGGCAGTGAGCCTGTCCTGGGGCAGAGCTGTAACGTCACAGGCCTGCACTTTCAGCAAGACCAAACTCATGCGAGGTATAAAAAGAAAATGAAAAGAGATAGGCTTCTGTTTCCCTGTGTGAAAAAGGATGATCCTGTCTACCTATGAAATGTGCTGCCCACCCAATATCAACCCACTTCTTCTACTGACAGCCCAGGGTAACCACCCTCCCCCACTCTCAAGAGTGATGACACCTTTGTTTGCCTCAGTGGATCCTGGCCACAGCATCAGGGCTCTCCCAACCCATTACAGTAATTAATTCTAGAACCTCTCTTCTTGTGGACTTAGAGCTATGCAGGTATAAGCCTAGAGCTGTTGGAGCCAACAAATGGCAGTGCCTGCCTAAAAGAGAGGCAAAGCAAAAGAAAGCAGAGTCAGGGGCAGTGAGAGCCGAGGTCTACTGCCTGGCATGCGTCCAAAGGGGGACCGCAAGACCCACACACCCAGACTTCTCAGTTCCACGAGCCAAGTCACTCCCCTTCTCCCTTATACCACTTGGAATGAGGCCTGCATTGCTGGCAACCCAAAGCATCTCTGTACTGTATCAAAGAGATGTCATGCAGATTAGACAAAATGCATTAAAGACAGGAAAACCATAAGTACTGGACAAATGGCAGCTATGTTATACCCTCATTATTTGTGCTATGCTTTGCATGCAAAAAACCAGCTCTTCAAAAATATTTCAATAGAAGTGAGGAATTAGGAATAAAATTTTCTTTAAAAATGGGTTTAAAAGGCCATACAACTAATTCAAGTTAGGCAGCCGAAAAAAAATGTATGGACATTATTGAGAAATGGAGGAAGGCATGGTTAAAACCACCTTCTCTAGAACTGATTCCAATGGGAAAGTATCCATTTCCCCTTTGTCAAGCATCCTTAGGAGGTCTCAATGACAATTTTCTCAGAGTCACAAGAAAGAAAATAGTTTGCCATTTGCAAGCAAAAGAAAAAAGCTCAATTGGAATATGCTTCCATCAAGTGGCATCAATGTTTTAAACTCTCTCCAAATCCTCCATGCCCTGTAACTTGGAAGTTCAAGTCCAGAGCACAGGGTCACCTTACAGGTGATTTGGTCTCAAACTAATCATTTTGTTACTTCTGTAATAAAACTGGACTCCCAGAGCACCAGCCTTGCCCTAGCCTCTACCACTGGGAGGCTACTGGAGAGGATACCACCTCTGAATACCAATAGGTGACCATGTGCATCTTCCTTCATCTCTCCAGCATTTCTCTAGTAAGCACGCTTGTGTCTGAAGTACTTTGTTGGGAACTGGGATGCAGAAAGGGAAGTCATGGTTCTCACTCTGGAGTGCACAGTCCAACGTGAGAACACATACAATCAACAGCACGCAGGATTCAGTGAGGTTTTCCTAAACAGCACACACACAATATGACATATGAATCCAAAATAGGGCCAAACAAATTTAGAAAGGATCCACTGTGCCCCCCAACCAACCCTTGGATGTGACCCGTACTACTTGGGTCCACTTAACATTAACTGAGAGTGTGAGCGGCTTTAAATGTGTGCACATCCTACTTAACTCAGGAATACCCTGGGCTACCATGCTCAGTGAATATACAGCGAGAGAAAACAAATTCCAAAGACTATTCCTGAACAGATGTAGCAGGGGCAAGGAACTCCTGACAGGGGATAATGAACAAACTAGCCAGCTCCCTCTGCACCTGGACAGGCCCAGGTGCCCCACTACACTGCGAGTGTGCCCATCCTGGACACTAGGGAACAGAAAATTAAAGACAAATTCCCCAAGTCATGTCCAGAAGTTAGGGTTCCTGAAGTTAGAATCACTTGGCCAAACCGGAGGCCCAGTTTAAGTTAACCCTGTTAATACTATGCCTTCCTCAGAGAAAAGAACTTACAGCGACATGCCAAGAGTGATTAAGATCAGTCTTGAAGAAGAGTATCTCTAAACATATGTCAGAAAGACCATAAACTTACCCTTAGAGCCAAAAAGCAAAGGAAGGGAACACAAAGAGACTGGTGCTTTAACATCCAGAGTACCAAAGAGCTTCCTAGGGGGTGAATTAGGGAAGATGGGAATAAACTATCCTTCCTGCTGGAATAGCTAGTCCCCAACACAAAACTCTCAGAGCACCTGAGCTGAGCCCACAGCATCATCTCCTGGAATGACACTCACACTGAAACATCCACAGGAACTCAATTCTCCATAGAAACGTCCACCATTTCTCAACATCCACAAGAGCTCTTAGACTGAAAGCCTCGCTTCATGTGTCGTTAAGGACCATCATTCCCAGACATACGTGTATTAGTGCCTCAAACTCTGCCCAGGACCGGACACACCCAGGGTAAGATGAAAACTGACACAGCCTTCCCCAAGACAGCTGCTTCTGCTTCTCCCACTTGCTATGTTCGCAGAGCTGGGACCGTCCTCTAGTCCCCTCCATCAGCCACCTAAATCAGAGTTCATCCAGCAGGAGCAAGAGACGGAGGGAAGAGGGGCTGAAATAAGTGGTCATCTGTAGGAATCTTCCTCTTTTAGATACCAAAGCTCTCCTGAGCAGAAGACTGACCTCATCCATCTGGGCATCCTGCTTTATCTGCCCCCTTCCCCCTCCCTGCCCCACACAGGGCCTGGTAGAAAGTTAGTTTATGAATCACCTCACTGTTGACTTGTGTACTCTCTGGCCATGAATTTCTAGCTGCTTTCAAGCTTCTCTCTGTGGAGACAGGATGACTATAAACGTCTACAATAGCTCAGTAAAGCTCAGGATAGCATGAAAAGAATTAACCATTGTAGTGAAGGAAAAAATGAGTTCTTACTTTAGGAATCTGAAGGTTTTTCCTAGCAAATATCTGACAGAGAGAATATGAATGAATATGTGTGTGTGTATATATATGTATGTATGTATATGTGTGTGTGTGTGTATACACACACACACAAGAATTTGGGTTTTCTCCCATCAATATTAATATGTCTGGTTTTTTGGTGCAATGTTCATACAAATCTGAATAATTCCAGTCCTACAATTTGAAAAGTTAAAATCATATTTTAGTTGATGGTTTTCAATGAATTTAATAACACCTTTGGATAACTACAGCATACATATGCTTAAAACAATAGCTATCTAGAGTTCTCACTGCTGTATTTACATAAATTAAAGAGTTAACATAAACCAAAAATAACTTGTTTCAAAATTTCAAAGTAGTCAGCTTTCTAAAATTATTTTAATTACATTTGGTTATTATTACAAACCTAATGCAAATGGCACTCGGCTTCCCTGCTATTATTTGTCTAGAGAATTATCCAGACATTCTGATACATGGCCGGGTATACAGGCCACACAACTGCAGGCTAAAAACAGGAAGAAAGCAAAGCTTAGGAGGAATCGACATCATGA
The DNA here is from genome assembly GCF_009828535.3 of Hylobates moloch. Classification (NCBI taxonomy): domain Eukaryota; kingdom Metazoa; phylum Chordata; class Mammalia; order Primates; family Hylobatidae; genus Hylobates; species Hylobates moloch. The sequence continues at coordinate 27,056,108 of NW_026652299.1, forward strand.
GAGGTTTCAAGCAAGTGTATTTTAGGAGGAGGAAGTACAGATAAGTGCAGTTATTCTACGTAAGGTACAAGATATCCTTAAAGAGATTTTTGTAAATTATAGATATATTACTAAGAGTACCTATTTGATAACTATCCTCACACTTGCTCCCCTTTGTCCTGCATGCCAAAAAGTCAGCCTTGCTGGGCACAAACACCACCATGCAGGGAACTTCTGAGCACAGACAGTGCAGGGCCAGGGTCTTGGGCCCCATCACAGGGCTTCCATCCAGTTCACAAATATGCTGTGACTATGGAGGCCAGGATTCTCTTCCAGTTGACTATGGACCTCTTGATGGCAGTGGGAGGAAACAAGGGAAAGATATAAGAGAACATGGTGGGGAAGAGGTGGGAGAAAGGGGGAAAAGAAAGGAACAAATGGAGAATGGAAGAGGAGAACAGATTCTCTTTCTTAAGCTCTGAGTTCATGAGTAAGCATTAATTTACTTCAAGAAATAACAGCCAAGATAATTTATAGGAGGAGAAGCAGGCTAGTTGCCACCTGACTTGGATAACTATCTCCCTCTTTTGTTTATTCATTGAGGATGAGGATCTACTACATTTCAGGCACTTTACTAGTTCCTGGGAATACAATATGAACAAAACATTCATGCTAACTGCCCAAAGGGACTTTCCAGTACAAAGGGGTATGACATTTGTAAAGACAAATCTGTGATAAAGGCAAAGAAGGAAGAGAACAGTGTTCTGTAACAAAGTGAAGGGAAAGGCAGAGGGTGGTGAGAGACATTTTGGGCATGGTGGTTCAGAGACGGCCAAATCACACTATGCTGTAGGCCTTTTACCAAAGGCGTAACCTCATCTACGTGGGAGAGGATTACTCAGGCATCTCTGTCATGGCCACGGAATTTAAAAGTAGGAGGCAGAGAAAGGTAGAAGGAAGGTTCCAATTTGCCTTGAACAATGAAGCAAAAGAATGCCTTTGACTAAGCAGCAGGGCAAGGCTCACTGTTTTGGCAGGAAAAGGGGCCCTACAAAAAGTGTACTCTTTCTCTTTGGAAAGGGTTTACCTTCTGGGTCTAGTCTCATGGCCACCACATATGCACACAGGTTATCACAGCCTGGCCTAACTGCACATAACTGAATATAGTAAGCCAAGCTCAAACACCATTTTCATTTCTGTATAAAGAAATCTAAGTACACTAAAGACTCCAAAAATTGTTTTAAGATAGAAAACAGGGCCTTCCAATTGTGTGTGTGTGTTTTTCCCTCAAATTTTGTATTTTAAAGACCCATGAGTTGGGTACGGTGGCTCATGCCTGTAATCTCAGCACTTTGGGAGGTCAAGGCGGGCGGTTCACTTGAGCTCAGGAGTTTGAGACCTGCCTGGCCAACATGGTAAAACCCCGTCCCTGCTAAAAAAAAAAAAAAAACAAAAATTAGGGCATGGTGGCGGGCGCCTATAATCCCAGCTACTACAGGCATGGTCCACCACACCAGCTCACATACCCTTTGTGTATGCCAAGGATATTTGTAAATGCCCACCCTGTGCCTGGCACTGGGCCGGCTGCTGGTAATTCAGAGGTGAACACAGCAGCTCCCATCTTTATTCTCACAAAGCTGATCATAAGCCAGCATAAGGAGCCTTAGGAAAGCGAATTCCTAGAGGCCACAGAAGTCCAGGCAAGGTATTTCTGAGGAAGCCTCTGCACCAAGACCTGAAAATCAGGCAGGCGTGAGGAAAGTGAAATGCATTCTAAGAGAGAATAATGTGTTGCAAGCTCCCTGGGGCAAGAAAGGGACAAGGCAGGAATGGCAAAGGCACAAAGGCAGTAATGAACGAGAATGGGTAACTATAATTACAATAATAATAACAACCACAAGCTTCTTCCTGGTAATAGGTTAGAGAATAGTAGGACATTGAAATCATCATTTATCCCTCAAAAAGGAACTGAAAAGGTACAATGCAGGCCTTAAGTGGGCATATTCTGACTTACATTTTTACTATTTCATGGCAAAGGGGAAAGTTTTAGGCAATACTAAGGGACGTGAATAGTTTGCAAACTGATGACCGAAAACCGAGACTTCCAAAAGTCAACTAAAATTTCAACACCTTAGATAATCTCTGAGTGTCATATTATGTAAGAGTCACCATATATCCTTTCATTGATTAAATGTTCATTTCTCCTTTCGATCACAGTACTTATTTTACCTTCCAACTTGCCCTGAAAGTTATAAATGTCAGAACCCAAATCCCACAGATATCAGATCTACACCCTGTGCTCTTTTGGAAATGTCATTTTAATTATCACTGTAGCAATCTTGACCCAATTCTTTTTGACAATCACTACATAGGCACAAAAGTAAGTCAGGTGGAAAAACTTAGAGCCAAATTTGGAAAAGTTTTCCTACCAGAATGTTCTCTCATACTTTAAAGTAATTACACTAAGAGCTATTTGCCATTTGTGCGAATAATCCTTCAAATCATCCATCTCTGCTTTAATGATCTCTTTTTCCAGAACCCTCTTTAGCCAGAGAGGCAAATACCATACTGCTACATCTGAAGACAAAGAGAAGTAAGATGACAATTTAACATAAATATCCATGTTCCAATAATATTTAATCCTCTAATAGCAATCTCAACTCTACTCCAAAATACAAATCCACTTGAATCAAACTCATGTACAAACAAAATTCTATGTCCAAGTGTCCAAAACTATAATCACCTATAATCATCTTACTCTCAAAACCTGCTCTCCCTCCAGGTTCCTGACTTCAGTTGGTCCTACCACCAACTGTCCAGGCCAAAATATGGAATTGCTCTTAACTCTTCCCTTCCTATCTCCCACCAGGTCTTTCCCCACCCACTGTCCCGAATAAGCACTGGGTGTGGTCAGTGCTGCTTAGAACCACCTCTCACTTCCATTCCCTCTCAGTCCCACTGAGGCCAACCTAATTCGGGTCTTCCTCATCCCTCAGGTAGATCTGTATTACCAAATAGTATCCTTAGTGGTGTCCATGTCTTTAATCTTTGTATGTTTTGTTTTTTTAATGACCTGTTTTAAATACACGAAACAGTGAAAAAGATTTTCTTAAAGCACATAACCCAACACGCAGATCAACTGTTACCTTTAACTATTGTCCCTAGCATATTCGGCATTCCTTAGTTTTTCCCTAATGTCCTTTATCTGCTCCAGGATCCCATTCAGGACACCACATTACATTTAGTCATCCTGCCTCTCTAGGCTCCTCCAGGTCGTGACAGTTTCTCAGACTTTGTTTTCAATGACCTTGACATGGTTAGGGAGTTTATAGAATATCCTTCATTTTGGGTTTGCCTGAGGCTTCTGCCATGTTTCCACAGAGCTTATGGGGCTTTGGGAGGAAGACCACAGAGGTAAAATGCCATTCTCATCACATCCTATCAAGAACACCCACCACACTGACAGACTAGGCAGTTATGTTCCCCCCCTTTAAAATGGGATATTTGCATAAATGATTTGGAATAATTCTGGGAAAGAGGTTCGTCTCTTCATCTCCATTTACACACTTTTCAATCATTTTGTTTACATCAGTATGGATCATTAACATTTATTTTATACTTTGGGTTAAAACCCAACACTACTTTACTGTGTTGCTTAAAGTGTTCTAGTTTTGGTTATTGGAAGCACTTTCAGTTGACTCCTGTGTCTCTCAGCGATACCTCCACTGTTGTTTTGTTTTGCTTTTTCTTTGATTTTTTCAACCACTTCCTTACTTTCTGGCCCTGCAAGATACACTGGCTCACCTTGCTCTAGCCCTAAACTCAGCCATTTCCCCAAGGAGCCCTGGTGGTGTTAGTGACCAAGATCTGGGTACTGGATGGTTTCTTTTTACAAGATCTTAGGATACATTTGATTCTGCATCTTGTTTTCTTAGAATACCTTTCCATATCTACACAAAAAGATCAACTATATTATTTTAAACCTCAGTTCAACCTTCATACCTCCTGTTATGAGATCACCTAGAGCTGCCACAGTGGTTGTGTCCCCATATCAATAGGATGAGATTGATGTGCCAGGCCCAAGGCCCCTCACTGGCTCCTCAGCATAGTGACTATCATCCCCAATTTGCACATGAGAAAATGAAGGTGGACAGCCATGCTGCCAGTCCCAGCTCACACACTGCCCATGCAGAGGTGGCACTCACACCCAGTCTGAGGGATTCCAGAGCACTTGGCCTGACAAGATGGCTTTCTGGAATAAAGGCTTATCTAAGATGGCAAAAATTAGGGCTCTCCCCTGTCCTGCAACTAACCCAATTATAGAAAACCCAAAACCTTCAGTATCTGTGTTTAAAAGCTGCCCTGCCTACTCCTCATGGGGCTGCTGTGAAGTTCATAAAACAAAAAATGCAGGAAAGTGCTCTGAAAACACTAAAGTACTCTACACACCTTGGGAGACCCGCTGCTGTTATATTTTGCAGATTTTTAATGGTCGTGAATTAATATATGATTCAAACATGCCACTTCCATAAGAAACAGTATTTTAATCCTTGTTTCCTATCACGACTGCAGTTACTGAGGGTAAAAGTTACCAAAGCATGTAAGCCTGAATTCCAGGTGATAGTGACTAAGGAGGCACGCAATTTGAAAAAATACATCAAGTAAAAGAATAGTCTTTATTTTAAACTCAGATTCAGGAGGCTATCTCCATGGCTTTTAACATGAAAAAGTTGACTTCCACATTATTTTGACCTGTTGCTAAATACAAATGAAAATATCACAACTGAAGTCAAATGCTACTTGTAAGTGACACACTTTCAAATCCTCAAAGGAAAGGCTCTGAGGTTACTTCAGAACATGAATTATTTAACTCTCCTGCCCAGGTATTGATTTCCTACAGCACTTTAACCTGAAAATAGAATACGATACTTAGGTATGAAATAAAAATATTATCACTGTATACCTTAAATCCTCAATTAAAGAATACAAATATACTTTAAATTCTCAATTTAAAAATGTGAGCAGAAATGTGGCATCTTCCAGTACTTTCAGCCCAACTTAACCAAATTTAAGAAAATAGCTATACAAACCTTTAATAATCCACTACAAAATAAACACTGAGCAAAAGTCCTGGATGTGTGCCCAATTCCCCACAGCAGGAGACAAATAAACACTTGTTACTGTATGCAATTTTACTCTGTGCAATACCTGTTTCAGTAGAAGAGTCTGGAAATACCCTTTGGAGACAACAAATTAAGAGCCTGCCAGCAAAACCACTAGGAAAGCAAGACAGTGATATAGGTTGTTCCCATCACATCAACTGTACCCTACACCTTTAAATGCAAACCCTGTTTACACAGAATCTTTTAAAATCACTTCGATATTGGCCAAACCTGAGAAAAAGCTCTGTGGAAAGACTGAAAGCTAATCAAGAAGATTTTTTGTGAACAATACTTCTTTTGTAGTTTTCCTGTACATTTTTGCATTTTAAAAATGCAAACCTTTTAAAGGGGAAAAAAATAAACAATGACTTAAGACAGAAGCAGCATCCTTGCACTGCTATCATTTATGCTTTTCCTCTATACCTGCGGGGAAAACTTAGAAATTTCTAGCCAGTAGATTCTTTTCAAGACCACTTAGTGTTATTAACAAATACCTTGCAATTGCAAATAGATTTATGTTCATAACCCTCATACTGTGAACATAAGAAAGCAGAGAAAAATTAAAAGCCCATGAAATAAACAGAAGATAAAAACACAGCTAGCCTCAGCCTACTGTGCCTACTTCTTCTCTTAGTCTTAGAGGGTTAACATTGATGTTTATTTCCCTGTAGGTTTCACAATTTTTCCCTGCTTCAATACCAACAACATTCATAACAATCTTTCCCATGTTTCATCCATCATTTTTAGTTATCAAAGGAATTATAAAATATTTAAGCATTTCCTAGCCAAGCAGCAAGAACTATAAACACTTTTCAGAATATATTAGAATAGCCTACCTTTCCCAGTAGTCATGATTGTCAGTAATCCTGGTACGAAATAAAAACACTGTTCTGAAAGCTATACCTACTCACAGCAACTTAAGCATCAGCAAACTCTCCACCCACACTTGTTCAGTGTGATCCGGCAGTACCAATGACAACTGCCACCCTACTCCAAAATAAAAGCCTAGACTAACACTGATTTTTTAAAAAGGGTTGGGGGGTGGTGGCTGGGGGGAGGTGTGAGCCTTCTCCATCCAACTCTACTCATTTAAAAGAGTCTTCTTTAAAAGTGGTATTAAAAATTTTTAAACCAGTTCTTCCCCCTCAAGAAACAGAAGAAAATTCCTAACACAAATCTTAAAAAGAAAAATATCAAAAAGCAACCTTATTCCCACATAGAAAATAAAATAAGCTGTCCGCTTGCAGCTTATGCGACTTATGCTGCCATCAGAAGCAGTCTCTTCCAGGCTATTTTAGGTGGGCTTCTTAGCACAGCTCAACACATATGCCAGCCTTGTAACAAACACATTATCCTTGTATTCGTGACTATGGAAACACTTTCCTAAGATACTGAACCACTATCCCAAACCTTGTAATACACATAGTCTAATAAACAAGCACGGGGAGAGAGTGTGAATCTAGTATTGGCACCTGATCCACTTATTCATGATCATTGCTTTTAAAGGATAAGCATGGATAATAATGGCTTGGCTTCTTAATAAAGACAAGACAACGGATTTGCCTTTAAATGAATGCTTTGTCCTAGCTACACTAGGCAATAATTCAGATCTTATCTAACACAATCTGACAATGGTCTGTTTTCAGACTTGCAAAGGTATTTCTCATTTCCAACAAAGTAGAACTGATACCTGTAATATTTTTCAAGTTATAGTTTTTTAAGTGTAAAACCATAAAGCAAAATGCATTTGGCAACAAAATGATACCCTGTACATTCATGTATAAGAGCCAATAATGTTATGATTACTTGTTACCTACTTTATAGTTTTATTAGCAAATAAATATTGGGTCTTTTACTTCAGCTACAAATTTATGATAGAATTATCATGGATTTAACCAAGATGATAGTTTGGGTCTTTCCTCATAAACATGTTAGCTTTGCTCAAGAAACTCAAAAGCATGTGTATTTTTTAACCAAATTAATGTTCATGGGCCTCGCTTCAATCAAATCCAATTAAAGATCATTAAGTGGTTGCAGATAAAGGACACTGAGTAGTCCATAATTACTGCTCTTTCATTCTGAAAATTCAATTCTCCCATGAGCATAAGCACATCTGCACGATTTAAAAACTTACAAATAATTTGCTTTTTGAAACTCATGGAAGGAAAAACTGTAATTTTTGCTTCAAGGGGCTTGCTAATTATGTGGAGATGAAAAAAAGAAGAAACATCTATATAGCAACATATTTTTAACTCTCATATTCTCACCATTCAAAGCCGAAAGGCCTTCGGGTAACCTAGCAACAAGAAAAAATCATACAAAGATGAAGTATTCTATTACAGACAGGAAGCCCATTTCAAATTGCTACTTGGCTGCTTTTTCATTGCTGTTTTAGTCACAATTCGATTATGCTTTTAAAAATTAAGTCCATGGGTTTCATATAAATACTAAGCATCAGAGAACAACATAATTTTGAACATTTCAAGATATACAAACTCTGGATAAAACCCTATTATTTCTTAGGAGTACCACCATTAAATATGTTTCTTCCAACTTAGCTAAAATCCAGAACGTTTCTTACTCAAAAGTGTACTGTTGTTCACAAGTAACAAAAGAAAAAAATAAATTGGACTTCATCGAAATTTAAAACCTTTATACACCAAAAGACATTTAAAAGTGAAAAGACTGGCTCACGCCTGTAATCCCAGCACTTTGGGAGGCCGAGGCGGGTAGATCACAAGGTCAGGAGATCGAAACCATCCTGGATAATACAGTGAAACCCCATCTCTACTAAAAATACAAAAAATTAGCCAGGCGTGGTGGCGGGCACCTGTAGTCTCAGCTACTCGGGAGGCTGAGGCAGGAGAATGGTGAGAACCCGGGAGGTGGAGCTTGCAGTGAGCCGAGGTCACGCCACTGCACTCCAGCCTGGGCGACAGATGGAGACTCCCTCTCCAAAAAAAAAAAAGTGAAAAGATAAGCCACAGAAAGAAAAAAAAATTACAAATCCTATCTGCAAATCATATATAGTTCAACAACAAAAACATAAACAATTCGATTTTTAAGTGGGCAAAGGACTTGAATAGATGTTTTTCCAACGTAGATCTACAAATGGCCAGTAAGCACAGGAAATATGTTCAAACATATTAGTCTTTAGGGAAATGCAAATCAAAACCACAATGAGATACTACTTCATATTTACTAGGGTGACTATAATTTTAAAATTTTTTTTTTAAATAAAAACAAGCATTGCCAGAAAGTGGAGAATTTGGTAATGGCTAGAGAGAATATAAAATGGTGCAGCCACTGTGAAAACAGTTTAGTGGTTCCTCAGTAAGTTAAACATAGAATGACCATGTAATAGAGCAATTCTACTCCTGGATATACACTCAAAAGAACTGAAAACGGGTGTTTAAAAGCTTGTATACAAATGTTCAAAGCAGCACTATTCACAATAGACAAAGGTAGAAACAATCCAAATGTCCATCAATAGATGCACAGTTGCAGCTATCTGTGACTATACTAAAAATAACTGAATTATACACTTGAAACGAATGCTGTCGTGGTATGTAAATTATATTTCAACAAAGCAATTTTAAAAGAGCATTACTGTCCATACTACTCAAAGTAATCTATAGATCCAACATAATCCCTATCAAATGCCAATGACATTCTTTACAGAAATAAAAAAGTAATCCCAAAATTTATATGGAACCACAAAAAACTCAGAATAGCCAAAGCCATCCTAAGCAAAAAGAACAAAACTAGAAGAATCACATTATCTGACTTCAAATTATACTACTACCATTGCTGTTTTTGTGGCAGCATGGTACTGGAATAAAAACAGACACACAGACCAATGGAACAGAATAGAGATCCCAGAAATAAATCCACACACCTACAGTGAACTCATTTTTGACAACAGTGCCGAGAACATACACTGGGGAAAGGACAGTCTCTTCAATAAATGGTGCTGGAAAAACTGAATATCCATATGCAGAAGAATAAAACTAGACCCCCATCTCTCACCACAAAAATCAAATCGAAATGAACTAGAGATTTAAACCTAAGACCTCAAACTATAAAACTACTAAAAGAAAACATGGGGAAACTCTCCAGGACATTGGTCTGGGCAAAGATTTTTTCAGTAACACCCCACAACTATGGGCAACCAAAGCAAACAATCAACAAAGTGTAAGACAATCCACAGAATGCAAGAAAATATTTGCAAACTACCCATCTGACAAGGGATTAATAACTAGAATATATGAGGAGCTCAAACAACTCAACAGAAAAAAAAATCAAATAATCCAATTTAAAAGTAAGCAAACAATCTGAATAGACATTTTTCGAAAGAAGACACACAAATGGCAAACAAGCATATGAAAAAAGTGCTCAACATCATTGATTATCAGAGAAACGCAAATCAAAACTACAATGAGGTATCATCTCAACCCAGTTAAAATGGCTTTAATCCAAAAGACAGGCAATAACAAATTCTGGCAAGGATGTGGAGAAAAGGGAACTCTTGTACACTGTTGGTAGAAATGTTAAATTAGTACAGCCACTATGGAAAACAGTAGAGAGGTTCCTCAAAAAACTAAAACTAGAATTACCATATGATCCACCAATCCCACTGCTAGGTATGTACCCAAAGGAAAGGAAATCAGTATATTGAAGAGATACCTGCACTGTCATGTTTATTGCAGCACTGTTCACAACAGCCAAGATTTTAAAGCAAACTAAGTGTCCATAAACAAGAGAAGGAATAAAGAAAATGCGATGCGTGTATAAAATGCAGTACTATTCAGCCATAAAAAGAATGAGATCCTGTCATTTGCAACAACATGGATGGAACTGGAAGAAATTATGTTAAGAGAAGCTAGGCATAGAAAGACAAACTTCGTATGTTCTCACTCATTTGTGGGAGCCAAAAATTAAAACAACTGAACTCATGGAGATAGGGAGTAGAATAACAGTTACCAGCAGAGGCTGGGAAGAGTAGTGGTGATGGGAAGGGAGTGGGGATGGTTAAAGGGTACAAAAATATAGTTAGACAGAGTAAGATCTAGTATTTGATAGCACAACAGGGTAACTGCAGTCAATATTTACTGTACATTTTAAAATAACTAAAAGAGTATAACTGGAATGCTTGCAACACAAGAAATGATAAATGCTTGAGTTGATGGATACCCTACTTACCTTGATGTGACTCTTACACAAAATACCTCACGTAACCCATAAATATATACAACTGTTATATGTCCATAAAAATTAAAAATCTTGGGCCAAGCGTGCTGGCTCATGCCTGTAATCTCAGCACATTGGGAGGGCGAGGTGGGCGAATCACCTGAGGTCAGGAGATTGAGACCATCCTGGCTAACATGGTGAAACCTCGTCTCTACTAAAAATACAAAAAATTACCAGGGCATGGTGGTGGGCGCCTGTAGTCTCAGCTACTCGGGAGACTGACGCAGAAGAATCGCTTGAACCTGGGAGGCAGAGGTAGCAGTGAGCCAAGATCGCGCCACTGCACTCCAGCCTGGGCAACAGAGCAAGACTACATCTAAAAAATAAATAAATAAATAGGCCGAGCATGGAGGCTCACGCCTGTAATCCCAGCACTTTGGGAGGCCGAGGCGGGCGGATCACGAGGTCAGGAGATCGAGACCATCCTGGCTAACACAGTGAAACTCTGTCTCTACTAAAAATACAAAAAAATTAGTCGGGCATGGTGGCAGGTGCCTGTAGTCTCAGCTACTCCGCAGGCTGAGGCAGGAGAATGGCATGAACCTGGGAGGCAGAGCTTGCAGTGAGCGGAATGGCACCACTGCCCTCCAGCCTGGGCGACACAGCTAGACTCCATCTCAAAAACATAAATAAATAAATGAATAAATAAATAAAAATATTTAAAGAGTATTGTCACTTTAAAGAATACAATGGCTGGGTGCAGTGGCTCATGCCTGTAATACCAGCACTTTGGGAGGCTGAGGCAGGCAGATCTCCTGAAGTCAAGATTTCGAGACCAGCCTGATCAACACGGTGAAACCTCGTCTCTACTAAAAATACAAAAATTTGCTGGGCATGGTGGTGAGCGCCTGTAATCCCAGCTACTCGGGAGGCTCAGGCAGGAGAAGCGCTCGAACCCAGGAGGCGGAGATTGCGGTGAGCCGAGATCGCGCCATTGCACTCCAGCCTGGGCAACAAGAGCAAAACTCTGTCTCAAAAAAATGAATAAAAAATTTAAAAAGTAAATAAATAATGCATTAAATTTTAAATGCATACTCCAAAATAATCTGAAAATCTACAAGTATGACAGTTATTCTCAAATATTCTTTTTATTAAAAAAATGAATATACCCCTAAAATTGAGCAACTGGAGGAGAATCCATTATTCTGAGCACCAACCATGTCCCAGGCACTAAGAAATTTGCTAAGATTTTTACACAGTCTCATTTATTCTCCACAACATCTCTGCAAGGTCTTCACTCCATTTTACAGATAAGCAAATGTGGTTCACATGAGTTAAGTCACTTGCCAAAATCCTACAGCTAAAGCATTGCAGAGCAGGGCACAGACGCCTTTCCTAAGGAGGAAAGAGAGCCACACATTTCCAAAGCAATCCCCTTTGGCTTGCTCCCTGACACTGTCTACACTTCCCCACATAGGGGCATGTGGGCACCCACATTCCAAAATTAACAACTATAACTACTGTTTGGGATACACAGTTACCATTTATTAAACAGATACCTGTTGCCAAGTCCTTAGCTGAGTATAGGCTGCTAAATTTTCAGAAATGGGAGTTAGAAAGACACAGATCATTTAATAGACACTCTTTTGAGTCAGCCTAGGAAGCCCCTGTGGACATGCAGTGCTAACCAACCAAGGCAGCCATCAAGTGATCAGAACCTCTGCCCAAGAGGTCGTTTAGGAGCCTGGAAATGAGCCCCAAGTTGTCATTCATTCTCTCCTATGTTTTGCTCAGTTCTCTGTCAGCTCCAGCTCATATGCAACACTCCAGAACTTACATACCCAGTGGGTATATAAGAATCCATAGGAAAAAGCAGAGAGAAAAAGAATCTAGTCATCTCGGATACTAAGTGTTCGTACATGCACTAAAGATTTACTAAGAGACAAAGAAGAAAAGCTGGTTCCTGTGAAACAAACCAATCACAGAGAACACTGGGACTAAGAGGCCAGCCTACGAGGTATCCGAGTCTTAGAGTGAGCAAAAATAGACACACAGTCCCCTGTATGCAGAAGGGTTACAGTCCAATGCCGAGATAGGTATTAGTCAGATAATCGCCAAATGTAAACCTGCAAACATGATGCATACCAAGCAGTGGGGTAGGGGCTGCCTACCCACACTTAACAGAGGGATCTGACATCATTTTGGAGGCCAACAGATGAATGGAGTAAGAAAAATGTGTATATATACACAATGGTATATAATTCAGCCATAAAAAAGAATGAAATCCTGTTATTTGTAGCAACATGGATGGAACTAGAGGCCATTATATTACACAAAATAAGCCAAGCACAGAAGACAAACATCACACGTTCTCACTCATATGTGGGAGCTAAAAGGGTAGAGTTCACAAAGGTAGAGATTAGACTGATGGTTACCAAAGGCCAGGAAGGGGAGGGGGAAGAGTGAAGAGAAAAAAGACATATAAATGTATTTATTACCATTGAACTGTACACTTAAAAATGGTAAAGATCGTTAATTATATATGTAGATTTTTACCTCAATAAAAAAGCAATATTTGAGTTAAACTCCATACGAATCAGTGATAATATTTATGAAAAGTGAGGGAGAGGGAGGTATCAAAAATGACACCTAATCTTTAATTTACATACCAGGATGAATAATGGAGCAATCACGCTTATAAAGGAGTACAGAAAACACTTAGGGTGGAGCAATATTTATTGTTTTGTGTTTTGTCTTTCAGCCAGAAGTAGAATACAAATTTGGTTTTAGATACATGTTTCAAATACAAGAGGAAATGTCAGACAGGCAGCTGTTTCACATACAGTTCCAATCCTGTACCAAGATCTGTATAGGAGACAAACGTTTATGAAAAAAATGTGATATAGCTAATAAATAAAATTATAGCCATGTATATGTGTAACTAGGGAAAAAGCACTGCCTGAGAAAGGAAAAGGCCTAGAATCAAGTTTTAAGAATTTAAAGACTAATTAGTAGACATTAGATAAAGGAAGCCAAGAAGGTGCAGCCCAAAAAGCAGGAAGAAACCAGGAGGAGGTCAGACCCAGCTTTTCTTTCTTCTTTTTTTTTTTTTTCAGATGGAGGCTTGCTCTGTCACCCAGGCTGGAGTGCAGATCTCTGCTCACTGCAACCTCCACCTCCCGGGTTCAAGAGATTCTCCTGCCCCAGCCTCCCAAATAGCTAGGACTACAGGCGCCCAGCACCACGCCCGGCTAATCTTTTGTATTTTTAGTAGAGACGGGGTTTCGCCATGTTAGCCAGGATGGTCTCAATCTCCTGACCTCATGATCCGCCTGCCTCGGCCTCCCAAAGTGCTGGGATTACAGGTGCACGCTGCCACGCCCAGCTAATTTTTTGTATTTTAGCAGAGAAGGGTTTCACCGTGTTGCCCAAGCTGGTCTGGAACTCCTGAGCTCAGGCAATCTGCCCGCCTCGGCCTCCCAAAGTGCTAGGATTACAGGCATGAACCACCATGCCTGGCCTCTTTTCTTTCTTTTTACTGTGGTAAAATAGGTAATAGTTTCTTCTTCTTCTTCTTTTTTTTTTCTTTCTTTCTGAGACAGAGTCTCACGACCAGGCTGGAGTGCAGTGGCATGATCTCGGCTCATTGAAACCTCCACCTCCCAAGTTCAAGCAGTCCTCCCACATCAGGGCCACCCCCGCAGCTGGGACTACAGGGGTGCACCACCACACCCGGCTAATTTTTGTATTTTTGTAGAGATGGAGTTTCACCATATTGGCCAGGCTGGTCTCGAACTCCTAACCTCAGACAATCTGCCTGTCTCGGCCTCGCAAAGTGTTGAGATTACAGGTGTGAGCCATTGCACCTGGCCAAAAATAGGCAATAGTTTCTTAGGTATGACAAAAGAAAAAATAAACAGATAAATTGGACTTCATCAAAATTTAACACTTTATATCTCAAGTGACACTATCAAGAAAGTGAAAAGAAAACCCACAGAATGGGAGAAAATATTTGCAAATAAATCACATCTGGTAAGAGTCTGCTATGTAGCACATCTAAAGACCTCTTAAAACTCAACAATAAATAGGCAATTAACTCCTTTAGAAAACAGGCAAAAGATTTATTTGAATAGACATTTCTCCAAACAAGGTATATAAAGGGTTAATAAGCCCATGAAAAAGATGTTCAATACCATTATTCATCAAGGTAAAGGAAATCAATATCACAATGAGATAGCACTTTACACCCACTGTGGTGACTATAATGAAAAAGACAGACAATAACAACTGTTGGCAAGGATGTAGAGAAAGTGGAAACTCTTACAGGTTGCTGGTAAGAACATAAAATAGTGCCGCAAAATTGGAAAACTGCGTGTTTACTGTGTTTGAGCAGTTACTCAAAAAGTTAAACGTACAACCCAGCAATTCTACTGCAAGGTATACAGCCAACAGAAATGAAAATACATATCCACATGAAATCTTTTACATCAGTGTTCAAAGAATCATTCTTCACAATAGCCAAAAAGTGGAACAACCCCAAACGTCCACCAACAGATGGATAAAGAAAATGCAGTCTAATCACACAATGGAATCTTGTTCAGTCATAAAAAGAAATGAACTTCTGATACATGCTACATTATGGATGAACCTTGAAAACATTATGCTAAGTGAAAGACACCAGACACAAAAGCCAAATATTATATGATTCCAATTATACAAAATGTCCTGAATAGGCAAATCCATAAAGACAGAAAATAGGATGCCAGAAACTGGGGGGAGGGGGGAATAGGGAGTACGTGCTAATGGGAATAGGACGTGAGGGTGATGAAGTATTTTAGATTTAAATAGTGGTAATAGTTGCACACTTTGTGAATATTCAAAAAAAAAAAAAAACACACTAAAGCATACACTTTAAAAAGTGAAACACCAGTAGGTAAATTATATATAATCTCAATTTTTAATTTTTAAATGAAAGGCAACTAGAAGGAGAATGTATCTCAATTTTTAAAAGATACTGATAACTTCACAAAAGGCCTAACATCTATCTCTGATAAAAACTCAGCTAAGGGCATTTGACTTTCTTTCTTTAACCTTCATGTGCCCACCTGGGTCTCTCCCAAGCACACCTTCCTTTCTTTCCTGTTCTAAGGCCTTTTTAAATAAACTTTTATTCCTGCTCTGAGGAAAAAAAAAAATAATAATAAGATAAACAGAAGTAAATAGAAAACTACCTCATTTTGATAAAGAACATCTACAAAAATCCTACAGCTAATACCATACTTAGCACCTAAGATAGGAACCAGACAAGGATGTCCTGTCTCACCACTCTTATTTTACACAGTACTGGAAGTTCTAGCCAGTGCAATAAGGCAAGAAAAAGAAATTAAAAGCATACATATCTGAAAGAGATAAAACTGTTCCTATTTGCAGATGACAAGACTGTATACGTAGAAAACCCCACAGAGGCTACAAAAACTCCTACAACTAATGAGTTCAGAAAAGTTGTAATCTAAGCTGTATAAGGTATGAAATGGAGAGAGCAGAGGATGGATGGATCTAGAGAAAGCTGAACAGTCAAAGGTTTGAAGTTCAAAAGAGATCAAAGAATTACACTGGGAGTTGTGTTTAAAAAAAACACGAAGGAGGAGGAGGTGGGGGAGAGAGAGAGGGAGGGAGAGAAAGACAGAGAGAGAAAGAAGGAAGGTAGGAAAGAAGGAAGGAAGGAAGGAAGGAAGGAAGGAAGGAAGGAAGGAAGGAAGGAAGGAA
>NW_026652299.1:27072214-27076064 GCF_009828535.3 Hylobates moloch
GAAGGAAGGAAGGAAGGAAGGAAGGAAGGAAGGAAGGAAGGAAGGAAAGGGAGAGAAAAGAAAAGGAAAACGGAAAAGAGAAGAGAAATAAAAGAGGGAGGGAGGGAAGGAAGGGAGGGAGGGAAGGAGGGAGGGAAAAGAAAAGAGAAAAAGAAGGAGAAAAGGAGAAAGAGAGAAAGAAAGAAGAGAAAGAAAGAAAAGAAAGAAAAAGAAAGAGAGAGAAAGAAAGAAGACAGAGAAAGAAAGAAAGAAAGAAAGAAAGAAAGAAAGAAAGAAAGAAAGAAAGAAAGAAAGAGAAAGAAAGAAAGAAAAGAAAGAGAAAGGAAGGAAGGAAGGAAGGAAGGAAGGAAGGAAGAAAGGAAGGAAGAAAGAAAATTAGATAAAGAGGGAGACATCCATCACTACTGCAGTTTCTCTATGCCATCTAAATGTTCAATGAAGGAAATCAGGCGGTTTGTTTTTTGACAGCAATTGAACATTTTACTGGTCTCTCAAAGTTACTGTAAAGAGATGAAAATCATTTAGGTTAGAAATTCTAAAATTTTATACATATGGATATATATTGCTTTGTTTCCTTAAACATTTTGGCTCTAACAATTAAAACGGTAATACTACATATATAAAGCAAAAAGCTGAAATTATTGGCCTCCAAGAAATTCTGTTAGTGCTTCCTTACCATTTGCTATTTTTAACATAGATGTTTAAAAGAACTCTTTCCATTCCCAACCCTACACCTATGTGTGTGCACATGCACACACACATAAAGGGAATTTGGGGGCAATATTTATACCTAGCCATTTAGAATAAAATGCTGCTTGTGATACATCCATTGCCACACAGTTCTGGCATTCCTGAGGGTGAAATCCTATTTGTCACATCATTGAATCCCATAGAGTATACGTACACTCTTTTAGGAAAGATCCCCAATGTGGATGCAGTCTTTCTCCCCAATGCCAGCACTATAATGAGATTCTGTTTCATAGCTGTCATACTGGCTTATGAAACACAAACTCACTTTCCTGCCACTGCTTTTACTCACTTGCACAGCATGTTCTGTCCTAGTGCCAACAATTTTTAAACTGAGAAACCACACAAATGGCACAAATACACCCACACAAAAGTAAAAGCCATGTGTCCAGCAACTAACTGCCTGTGAAGACCTGCCTGTGGACACCCAGCAACCCCACTCATCACGAGTGCACCAATCAGATGCCAGAATTCTGGCCCCGGCTCTACCAATGATATGTTTTTAAAAGTTAAAAGTATGTACACTACAGTACAGGGTAAAGGAAAGAAAATTACACCATAGTTAAAATTATATACAAATTATACAGTTATAGGGAAATGAACTAAGAAAATATAACGAAAATGATTTTTGATGGTAATAGCTGAATTATGATATTAATTTTCTATTATTTTTTACAATCTACGAAAAAGAAATAAGGAGGATTAATGAAAGCATTTTTAGATCACTTTAAAGTATTTTATATAGGAAACATGCTGTTCAAAGAAAAATTCCTTTGGAATAATAATAGGTACACAGCAGAGTGTGAGTCAAAAGACTTGCATTCTATTACCTGTTTTGCCCTTATGTATCAAGTTACTTTGAGGAAAAGCGCTCAGACTTTTCTTTACAATCTCAAGATATTCAAAATGTGAAGGCTTGTACTAGGAAGAGAGTAGCAGTGATGAGGAGAATTACTGGGATTCGGGGTGCAGTTTTAAAAGTAAATCCAACAGGATTAATGAATTAAGTACTGGTTGTAATCTAAGATACCTAAAAATTCTAAAATACTTAGCTATGATATAATGAGGTATCCAGAGTTAGAAAAAGTTTTTCTTAGCAATTAACTTTTTGATATTTTTTCCTTCATACAGGAGTAATTCACTCCTGTCTTTTCCTCTCCTTCTGGAATCACAAGAATTACCCACTAGTTCTCAAATATCATCACAAAGTATAGTGAAAGGAATACAGGAACTGGAAACAATAGATTACAATTGACATCAAAATCATTACTTTATTTATTCAACAATACTTACTGCACACCGATCACAAGCCAGGGACTCTTCAAGGCATTTAACTTATGCTTATTGAGAAAAAAATAAAGAACAATAAAGGGAATAAAGTAAAGGTCCTGCTCTCACGAGTAAACACATATTTTTCTAGTGATACATGCGAAGAAAACTCAAACAGAGTGAGGGCACAGAGTGTTCCCTCAGAACCCTGGACATGCTATTCCGGTGGCCTCAGTAATGCAGTGATACTGTATGAAGTGAGATCTTCATGGAATGAGGGAGGAGGGAGGAGGCCATAATGATACCCACAGGGCAAATACTTCAGGCAGAAGGAATTATAAGCACAGAGGTCCTGAAGCAGGAGATGCTCAGAATGTTCAAAATTAGCAAAGAGGTCAATGTGGCTAGAGCAAAGAGAACTTTCACAAAGAACAATTCAAATGACATCAGAATGGTGGTGGGTGCCAGATCACACAAGGCCCAGTGGGCCATTGGTGAGTTGCTGAATTGTAGCCTGGGTGTGATGGGAAGTCTTTGGTGGATTAGGAAGAAAATTAACATCACCTGACTTGTATTCTGAAAGGATTACTCTGGTTGCTACATGAAAAACAGACTTTAGGCATGGGGAAACAGTAGAAGAAAAGATACTGTTTAGGAGGGAAACACAAGAGCCCAGGTAAAACATCATGATAGCTTGTGCTAGGAAGACAGCAGCAGTGATGATGAGAGTTCCTGGGATTCAGGATGCAGTTTTAAAAGTAAAGCCAACAGGATTAGTTAATAAATTCAACACAGGTTATGAAAGAAAGTCAGTGATGATTCACTCCATTGTTTCTGGCCTGGAAAACTGGGTGAATGGAGGTTAAGTTTTAAGACTTAGAAACTCTTACTAAATTACCTAATTCAGCTGTTCACATATAACATAAATGATGCGAATGTAAAACTGAAAAAGCAAAAGTGGGGATTGCTTTTTCTACTCACCATTTGCAGATTGTATCATGTTTCCAGATTTCTGGACTTCATCAAATTTTGTAAAAATTACATTCAACCTGTACGAAAGAAAAATGTAAACAAACTATTAACCATCACTGCTCATAGCCAATTATATTAAAATGCTAATGTGAAGTTGATCCCCATCCCCCCCAAAAAATCAATGATACAGACCCACCTAACAACAAAACACAGTGACTAAATCAATAACATTAACAATAGCCAACAATAACTGAGCACTTACTATGGGTAAAGAATAGGCCTAGAAGTCTATCTGAAAGATCTCATTTAATCTCCTTAAGGTGACACAGGTGTGGGGTGGAGATTCTAGCCCTGAGAGTAGTAATCCAGAGCCCCTGCTCTCTGATATTACTGTCTACTCTATACAAAATGTATATATTATGAGAAGTGTGTGTTTCTCCTATTTCTTTCTTAGCACAGACTATCAATTACTTGGGATGGAGCTTTTCAAAATGCACTAATAGTACGTTACAAAGGCTTGTGCTTACTGCTGTGATTCATGCTTAATCCAAAAATGCTATAAATAATTTCTCTAGAAACAAATGCTGTGACTGGATAATCTTCACCTTAAAAAAAATCTGTATCACATTTATTTTCTATTAATGGATCATTTCACCTTGGCATTTAAATTAAAGCAAAATTCCTTAACCAGTCTAAATATTCCATCCTAGTGACACCAAAAATGAAAGGAAAAGGTGGGAGAATGCAATCATAATTAGTAGAAAAAGTTAAGAAAAAAGAGGCTTTCGGCCAGGCGCGGTGGCTCACGCCTGTAATCCCAGCACTTTGGGAGGCCGAGGCGGGCGGATCACGAGGTCAGGAG
>NW_026652299.1:27076464-27163641 GCF_009828535.3 Hylobates moloch
AAAAAAAAAAAAAAAAAGAAAGAAAAAGAAAAAAGAGGCTTTCTCACAGGTATATTGGAGTAAGTATTGAGATTCCAAAGCAACGTATCTGTGCATTCAATTTTAGGGACATTTTAAGAGCTTTTTAACACACCATCCTATCCTGCCAGCTGTCATCATTTCAAATATGTTTGCCTTTTCCTCTCAAGCAAATGGAAGCTCCTCAGGGGTAGAGATGTGAGCTATATTCTTTTGGTATTTGTACCAAACACTATGTATACCATGCAGACACTCACTCAGGAGAGTTACATCACTATGTTAGACAGCTGGAACCTAACTCCTCACTCTGGAAAACTGTAGGTATTCACACAAGCTCTAGTGTTTGTTCATTCATTTGTTCATTCACTCAAAAATACTTGAGTGCCCATTATGTGCCCAACACCAAGCTAGTGAGTTCTTAACCTCTGGAGCTTATGCTCTAAGTAACAGAGAGGCCAAAATTACACATCAGCAAATGAGGGGGATGAACCAACCTGATGCACTGCCTCCCCCTATTCCATAGGAGACACCAACAATCTTTTTAAGCCATCTTTCCACTAAGCCCAGATGTTCCCTTAGAATCCTTCTCGAAACTATTCCAGGCAGCCACTACCCATTAGTTAAAACTGGCACTGAATAAAACTCCAATTGCCACCTCAGGACCAGATATGAGTAAAACTATAACTCACTTTCAAATCCAGCAGCTACTAAAGAACTGGAAAGATGCCTTACATGATTGTGTTTCTTATGATGTTTCCATTATCTTCCCTTTTTAAAAGTAACAAAGATCTCCAACGGCTTGACAAACTCATAAATAATATCATGACACAGGTTGCCAGGGCATGCCCTCACTAAGGCACTACTTGATTGTGTCACAACCACACCCTCTGATGAGAGCACGCCTGCAAGTCTGCAAGTTGGAGCCAAGGTATACCTCTAGTCTGGTTGTTCCTGAAATTACTGGAAGAGGGCAAGTATTTCTTCCATTCCTGGGAGAGTATTCACCATTCCAAATGGTAATTGTATACGAGTCTGCGGATTCTTTCTCAGTGGTGAGGCATTCTCACTGTGGTCACATTACCCACGACCTGGCACGCCTGAACAACTAGGTATGAGAACACTATAAACATAACTATTACTAGTATCTCCACCTTAATTCAGAATTCCCTCTGCTTTTACTCTCCTGTCTCACTAGCTCCCTCATTCTCTGCTCATTAATGCTGCTACAACAGCTCCTATCAAGGTTACCACCTAAAGAGACAGTTTAACACCAACGAAGCATCCTTAGGAATGAAAGGACTGGTTTTTGTTTGCTAGCTCTGAGCACGAAAATATAAAATGTCTCTCTTGGGACCTACTGATTCACATGAATCTAAAAGGATGAGTTTTATATATTCAAAGACATTGAATACATAACTAATGATTACCCTCTGAAGCCACCAAATTGTTTTATTTTAAATCTCTGGATTTCCATTTAAAATAAATTTCTTTACTGGTTTGACAACCACCATCTTCCTCTATTTTTTCTGAATTTAAATTTCCATATTAAACTCTTCAATCCAACTAGAATTTATTTTACTATAAGATTTAGTTCAAATTAGTTCCTTCCTAGAAAATTTTATATATAAATTCTAAATAATTTCCTGGAAGCAAATACTTAATCACAGCAATCTCAGTCAATAAGCTGCATCCATATACTCAGAGCTTCTAGCATGAAAAAGAGAAATCAACATAAACACATACTTAAAAATCCAAACTTGGAGGACAGAAGAGATTTTGAAGAGACAGAAAAAGTTTTTTAAAAAATGTCATTAGTGCTTCCAAAGAGATAAGAGAAAATATTGTGATCATAAAACAGGAGAGGAGCCCTTTAAGATGGCAGAATAAGGACCATTGAAAATCTGCTTCAAAGAAGCAAAGAAAACATTGGCAAAAACTGTCCAAATCAACTTACCATCATGGTAAGTGTGAAAACCAGCAGCCTGGCAGCCACTAGAAAGAGCTGAAGCTCCCAAGTCTAGAGCTCCCTAAAAGTCCCCATTCCCAAAGAACTATCATTCCACCTATCTGGCATATCCCTGCAAGCCCAATTGCAGGGCTTGTCTTTATCTGACCTGACTTAGAGCTTGTTCAATGTTAGAGGCCTTTTCCCTGAGGCGATGATCAAAACTAACCAGTGACAACTGTTCAATATGGCGGATACCCGAGACAGAAATAACAACTGGGGCAAAGAAGTCGACCAAACATACGAAAAAAAAAAGAGGGGGAGGAGGGGTAGAAATTGAGATGTCCACAGCAAACTTTGAAAACACTGACACACTCCTGGGAACCTGGGAGGTCACATATATGTGCAAGGCTGTGCACATGCACAGGCCCAGGAAACACCTCTGAAGACTCTAATGTCCCCACTGGCTGACTGACACTCTGAACAAGCAGGAAATAAAAAGGAAGACAGAAGTGCAAAACACATTTCAGAGCACTGAAAGCATGCCCCGAAAGCACAGAGCCAGTCAGTAGAGGCTGGGAGACTTACCGGTTCAACACATTTAAGGAAATCTCTGTTCAATCATTAGCAAACCGCTAAGCTAACCAACCAGAGAATTCAGTGGCCACATAAAACAAAGAACAAAGACTTTAAGAATTCTTTCAGGAAAGTCACTAGACCAAAATAAGCAACAAAAACAATAAACAGCAACAACAAAAAATCTGGCGCGGGGGGGAGAAAGAATATGATTTCCTGAGTTGCCACAATATATTATTTAAAGTGTCCAGTTTCAACAAGAAATGATGAGACAAAGAAACAAGAAAACATGGCCCATACAAAGGAAATAAAAATCAGTCAACAAAAACTATTTTTAAGGAAACCTATACATTGGCTTAACTCAATGAAGACTTCAAGTCAACTAATATAAATATGTTGAAAGATCTAAAGAAAACTATTTCTGAAGAATTAAAGTGTAAGAACAATGTCTCACCAAATAGAGAATAACAACAAAGAGAAAGAATATATTTAAAAGAACCATATAGAAATTCTGGAGATGAAAAGTACAATAACTGAAATTAAAAATTCACTAGGAGGAGTTCAACAACAGATCTGAGCTGAGACAAGAAGGAATCAACAAATTTGAAAATCAGTCAATTGATACCATATCCCATCTAAGTAACAGAAACAAACAAACAAAAAAAATGAACAGAGCCTAAGAGATCATCTTACAAAACCAATGTACCAACACAGTCACATAACAGAAGTCCCAGGAAAACAGAAAAAAGAAAAGGAGATATGGTACTTTTCAAAGGACTTTTTGGGTCAGATTCTTTGCCCTAGTTGTTATTGTTGCCTCAGGCATCTACCACGTTGAAAAATTATCAGAAAAAGATATATGAAGAATAATGGCTAAAAAGTTCACAAATTTGACATAAAACAATCTACATATTTAACGAGCAACTCCAAACAGGATAAACTTAAAGAGATCCAAATCTAGACACAATAACCAAACTGTCACAAGAGAAGACAAAGAGAAAATCTTTAAAGCAACAATGGAGAACCCACTCATTGTGCACAAGGGATCCTCAAAAAGGTCAATATCTGATTTCTCATGAGAAACCATGAAAGCCAGAGTGGAGCAGGGTGGGAATAGATAATATATTCAAAGTTCTGAAATTAAAAAGACAATCAGCCAAGAATTCTATATGTAACAAAACTATTCACCAAAAACAAAGGAGAACTTAAGATATTACCAGATAAATGAAAAACAACAGTCCTTTGGGTTGAAATGAAAGGACACTGTACAACAGCTCAAATCCACATGAAGAAATAAAAAAAAAAAGTAAAAATAACTACATAGGTAAATATAAAATATAGTATAAAGGTATTTTTGTTCTTAGCTCTTTTCTTGTCCTACATAACTTAAAAATAAACTGCATAAAGCAATAATTATAGAACTATATGCACTGGTGGGCTTATAATGTATAAAGATGTAATTTGCATGACAATAGCAAAAAAGAAAAAGAAAACAGAGCTAAGTAGAAGTTTTTAATACTGAAATTAAACAGTATCAATTTAAACTAGACTGTTTAAAGATGTTAATTGTAAGCCCCAGAGCAATTGCAAATAATTCCCCCCCAAAAAACTAAAATAAACAGAAAGTTACAGCAGTACACTAGAAAATACCTATTTAACACAAAATAATGCAGTAACAGAGGAACAAGAAACAAGTCATGACATACAGAACATAAATAACACACCTGCAGACATAAATTCTACCTTATCATACTACATTAAATATAAATAGATTAAACACTCCAACAGAAAGTTAAAAAAAGTCAGACTGCATAAACAAATAAGACTCAACTTTATAGTGTCTACAAGAGACTCATTGTATTTATTTTTTTTATAAAAGATGGGGTTTCACTAGGTTGCCCAGGCTGAACTAGAGCTTAAGTCATCCTCCTGCCTCAGCTTCCCCAGTAGCTAGAACTGGGGGTACATGCCACCACACCCAGCCTAAGAGACACTTAAGATTCAAAGTCACAAAGTGGTTGAAAAGTAAAGGATGGAAAAAGATATTTCATGCAACAGTACACAAAAGAGAGCCAGAATGGTTATAGTGATAACAACACAGACCTTAAGACAAAAATTCTCTCTGTGCACAAAGAAAGACATTTTACAATAGTAAAAGAGTCAATGCTCAGGGGATCATAACAATTATAAACATATATGCACCTAAGAACAGAGCCCAAAATACAGGAAGCAAAAGGTGACAACTGAAGAGAGAAATAGATAATTCAACAGTATTAACTGGAAACTTCAATATGTACATTCCTTAATGGATTTTAAAAACCAGAAAGAGGATCAACCAGAAAATAAGACTTCAATGACACTATAATCCAACTAGAACAAACATCTATAAGACATTCAAACAAACAATATTAGAATACAGATTCTTCTTTTTTGAGACAGGGTCTCTCTCTGTCACCCAAGCTGGAGTGCAGTGGCACGATCTCAGCTCACTGCAACCTCAACCTCCCAAGCTGGAGAGATTCTCCTGCCTCAGCGTCTCATGTAGCTAGGACCACAGGCACACGCTACCACACCCAACTAATTTTTTAATTTTTTTGTAGAAACAGGGTCTCATGTTGCTCAGGCTGGTCTTGAACTCCTGGGCTCGAGCAATCCTTCTGTCTCGGCCTCCCAAAGGGATGGGATTACAGGCATGAGCCACTGGGCCTGCCTTACAGATTCTTTTCAAGTGTACATGGAACATTATCCAGGAGTCCACATGCCATGCCACAAACATAAGCCTCAATAAATTTCAAGCTGGGCACGGTGGACCAAGCTGGGCTGTAATCCCAGCACTTGGGGAGGCTGAGGCAGGTGGAACACATGAGGGCAGAAGTTTGAGATCATCCTGGCCGATGTGGCAAAACCTCGTCTCTACTAAAATCACAAAAATTAGCCAGGTGTGGTGGTGTACATCTGTAATCCCAGCTACTTGGAAGACTGAGGCACATGAATTGCTTGAACCCAGGAGGAAGAGGTTGCAGTGAGCCAAGACTGTACTACTGCACTCCAGCCTGGACAAAAGAGTGAGACTCTGCCTCAAAAAAAAGTTTTTAATTAAAAAAAAAGAATTTCAAATAACTGAAAGCATACAAATTATGTTCTCTAACCACAATAGGATAAAATCAGAAATTAATAACAAAAAGAAATGAGAAACAAACAAATGTAGAAATCAAACACTCCTAACAAATAACTCAAAAATGAAAACAAAAAGGAATTAGAAAATACTTTGAGATAAATGAAAACATTAACATATCAAACCTTATGGAATACAGCTAAAGTACTTAGAAATTCATAGGTGTAAATGTCTACATTAAAACAGAAGATCTCAAATCAATAACCTGGGCCAGGCGCGGTGGCTCACGCCTGTAATCCCAGCACTTTGGGAGGCCAAGGAGGGTGGATCACAAGGTCAGGAGATCGAGACCATCCTGGCTAACACAGTGAAACCCTATCTCTACTAAAAATACAAAAAATTAGCCAGGCCTGGTGGTGTGCGCCTGTAGTCCCAGCTACTCGGGAGGCTGAGGCAGGAGAATGGCGTGAATCCAGGAGGCAGGGCTTGCAGCGAGCCGAGATTGCGCCACTGCACTCCAGCCTGGGTGACAGAGCAAGACTCTGTCTCAAAAAAAAAAAAAATCAATAACCTTCCATCTTAAAAAACTGGAAAAAGACAAGTATATCAAACCAATCAAAAGTAAAGATTAGAGTGAAATAAGCAAAATATATACAACAGGGGAAACAGAAAAATCAATGAAACCAGAAGTTAGTTCTTTGAAAAGGCAAAAATTGACAAACCTTAACTAGACTGACCAGAAGAGCAAAGGCTCAAATTAATGAAATAAGAACCTTGAAAGGGAAGGCATCACTGCTGAGCATGTACAAATAAAAAGGATTACAGGGGAATTCTACGAACAATTATATGCCAACAATTAGATAACCAAGATAAAATGACTAAATTCCTACAGAGACCCAAGCTACCAAAACTGATTCAAAAAGAAACAGAAAATCTGAATAGACCCTTAACAAGTAGAGAAATTAAATCAGTGACCCCTAACAAGTAGAGAGATTGAATTAGTGATTCAAAAAAAATCAGCCTGAGACCAGCCTGGGCAACATGGCAAAACCTCATCTGTACAAAAAATACAGAAATTACCCACGCATGGTGGCATGCACCTGTAGTCTCAGCTACTTGGGAGGCCGAGGTGCAACGATTACCTGAGCCCAGGAAGTCAAGGCTGCAGTGAGCAATGATCATGTCATTGCACTCCAGCCTGGGCAACAGAGCGAGATCCTGCCTCAAAAAATAATAATAATAAATAAAAATAATTTTAAAAAATAAATGAGCGAATGAATGAATGAATGAATGAACCAAGAAAGAAAAGGCCTGGTCTCCAAGAAACAGCAGATGCACCTGCCGAGAAATGTGAAGCAAAGACCCAGGATGACAAAGTGGTGTCAGGATGATGGTTTTGCAAAAGGCAGTGACGGCAGCCAGTCCAGGCTGAAACAGGCTTCACAGACTTACACAACTGGCAGAGAGGTTAGCAAGTAGAAAGTATGAATATGCAGTAAGTATATAGAGAACTATACAAATGAAACTAAAACAATTATTAACCCCAGGAAAAATAAAAAGTTGTAAGAAAAAGGTAATCATAGTTTACCAAATATTAATAGTGAACTGTAAATAGCATTCATAATCATAATATGAACTATATGTTGTCCTTACCAAAATTAAAATATGACTTTATTTGGTAGATGAGGAGATTGGAAGTATATATGAGGGAGGTTAAGAGAAAAAAGAGCAGTCGGGGCAGTGGCTCATGCCTGTAATCCCAGCACTTTGGGAGGCCGAGGCGGGTGGATCACCTGAGGTCGGGAGTTCAAGATCAGCCTAACCAACATGGAGAAACCCCGTCTCTACTAAAAATACAAAATTAGCCAGGCATGGTGGTGCATGCCAGTAATCCCAGCTACTCGGGAGGCTGAGGCAGGAGAATCACTTGAACCCAGGAGGCGGAGGTTGCGGTGAGCTGAGATCACGCCATTGCACTCCAACCTGGGCAACAAGAGCGAAACTCCATCTCAAAAAGAAAAAAAGAGAGAGAGAGAGCTGAAATTCAGCCTCCATAGTAAAAAGTATAATTCTTATCGTGACAAAAAATTTGTAAATAGCAATACCTGCCAATTATTAGGAGAACAGTAAATAACATAAGGATCAATAAAAACAGTTGACAGCGTTTGCCTCTGAGGAGCAGAAAATGGCAGAAAGAGTGAGGAACTGTCTGTTCAAAAATGTATCTTATTAATCTAGTTGAATCTCTGTGTGTACAAATAACTATGACAAAAAATAAAATTAAAAATAAATGATGTCTCAGAGCAATTTATCATCTGCTTTCACCTTGGGTTCTCTTTAACACTAAAGCTTTAGCAAGCAAGTTAAAAATTTTAAAGTACCAATTTTCCCTTTCTGAAACAATCATTAAGTAATAAAATCTGATGAATGTTTATAAATTTTAAAATAGATAGCAAATGAGTAAATATTATGAAATCTGTTTTTTAAAAAAGTAGGTTCACAATGTAAGCTACCAAATAGTTATAATGAATCAAGTGATCTATATCTCAGCCCTGTCTATAAGTTAAATTATCTTCAGGTTTAAAGCCACTGCTTTTCAGAAGCTTGGTTCCCAAATGATGATCCCAGAAGAAATTTAACATCAGTGAACTTTTTCCCAACACTCTGCAAACTAAAATATGTGATACTGACTAAAAATATTTTCTAGAAGATTCAATGGGATGAGAGTGAATGTCAAGATATGCTGAAAGTCTATGAAAGTAACAAAGAGTTAACATTTTATTAAGTTGTCAAGCATGCCTCACAGAGTATCACACAACTACATGATATCTTATGATGGCTAAAAGTTATTTATTTTCTGAACATATGTACATGAACTATAATAATACATGTAAAAACCATGTTAAATGGTCAAATATTCTATACCTTTAGGGCCTCAACTACTGTGAGACCCCATGTAAGTAGGGAGACCCTCAACATGAAGATTTTGTTAACTACTTCCGCTTTATTATCTGGCTCGATATGATTTTGGCCACAAGAAGAGAAGACTGAAATAACAACAAACGGCCCTGATCCCTAATTCCAGCTCCTCCAAAGTGAAGCTGGTTGTACAGGTCTCTTTTCTCAACTGCAAAATGGACAAAGAAAATTGTTGCTTGAATGGGATTACTATTCTTGCTATTTATGTCATTTAGGTGATCTCACTAAGGCATTTTCTTCACCATGTATTTCTTAGAGATATAATTAATCATATTCTTCTCAACAAACTCTCTTGGTGAACAAACTCTTATGAAGACATTTTTAATTTAGAACTAAATCCAAGTTTTGGAAAGCATTAAGCAAATTTTACATATTGTAATAGTCCTATGGAAACTTGCTAAGTTGAAAAATCTGTGCTCACAAAATTACTAAAAAATCTATAATGATGTAAGAGAAGTCTAGACTATTCAAGTAATCCAGTCACCCATGTGGAGCCACATATAGCAGATACTGAAGTTCTCTGATACCATAAAAGCCTCATTCCATTTGGGCACAAAAACAAAAGTGGTAACTGGAGCCTCTGCCCCTCAGAGTTCTAGATCTTAGGTACTGTCTTGTAGTAAATGCAAAGAAACTTGAAGTTTCAGCTTCTCTCACTAGAGTAAGGTTTTTAAAGAACAGCATAGTTCTCCAAGCACTCGTGTCTGCCAAAGTGTCACAATATGGATGTGAAGGGTGTGGGTCCATTTCCCTAAGAACACCCTCTCCATTTTGGAGAATTTGTAGGAGGATTTTAGGTAATGTGAGCTAGCAGAAACCCTCATTTCTATTCAGAGGTCCAAGTTCTTTTGTAGCACCTTTTTAAATGTTTTTTATTAAAAAAAAAAAAAAAAAAGAAAGAAAGAGAAGGAGGGGGTCATGTGAAGAACCTGAGAAACATGTGACTGAGAGCTGGAAAAGGCTTTAACTCCAGCTCTGGCATCCAGGCCTCTGAGGTCCCACTGTGTTGGGGATCTCCAGGACCACCCCCAGGCTTACTGGCTCACTAGGAAGACTCATAGGACTCAGCACAATCATAGTCACAGCTGTGATTTTTTATAGCAAAAGGATACAAAGCACAATCAGCAAAGGAAAAAGGTGCATGGGGTGAAATCCAGAGGATACCAGGCAAGCATCCTAGAGACTCTCCTGGAAGAGTCACACAGGACACATTTAATCCCTCAGCAGTGAGGTGTAACAACACAAGTGATATGCCTTCTATCAGGAATGCTCCTTGGAGACTCAGTGCCTGGGGTTTTTCCTGGGGGCTGGTCATGTAAACACCCTCTGCCTGGCACTTAACAAAATGCCAGACTCCCAGAAGGAAAGCAGGTATTCAGCATAATCCAAATTGTGCTGTGCAGTTTGACACAGTGAGCCACTCTTATTTCACTTGTTGGGAATGGTGGGGGCCCTCCCTAAATCCACATTTCTAGACACCAGCATGGGGCCACGCCTGTAAGCAGGCCTTTCTAAGGACAGCAGTCTCAGGCCAGCTGCATTAACTCTTTCCTGCACTCACCTCTCTAGATCTCGGTTTCACCATGTCATTTCCCCCTGATTTGCTAGTTTGCTGTGGTTACCCTCCAAAAATACAGAGGAAGCCTCCTGTTAAGATGAAAACTGTGTAAAATGGTAGATTCATGGTCTGGGGTCACATCAAGTTACACAGCATGGCATGAGGCCATCCCTGCAGCAGGGCAGGGTTTCACTCTCGAGACCTGTTTTCCCAACAATCATGGTGACTTTGTCATTAAACAGTCCTTTCCCTTGATATCATGCCTTCCCTGCTCATCTGTACCCTCCAACTTTCCCTCAGAGATTGTTAAGTATTGCTATTGAGTTCTTTTTCCTCCTGTGTTCTCACCATATATTCAAAGACCAGAAGGCTGAGGTTCACAAAACACAGGAATTAAAAAAAAAAAAAAAAAAACTATTATCACAGATTATCCTTTGTAAAGAACATGAAAAGTAGTTTTATTCCCATCTAATCATCCTGTGCACACATGGTGACAGCAATTCCAGATCAGGCATGACTCTCAACCACAAGGAAGCACAGTCCACTTGTCTGCCTGTGGAGCCGCCACTTGAGGGTCTGGGGCCCACTGCCGTCATGTTTGCCTTAGAGACATCAAGACGGTTGACTCCTGTATATTTCAATATTCCATCCTATTTCCAGATGCCCAGTATGCCATAAACTCTTTTGTGAAACAGGGCAGAGAAAATTAAAAGGCAAGTCAGAAGAACAGGGTTTTGAACTTTGTTCTCTCTCTTAGTAGCTGTGTAATCTCTCAAAAGTCACTTCATGTTTCTAGGCCTCTGGGGTTTCCATGGACAAAATGACAGGCTCAGATAAGCTGCGCTGTGAGTCCACTCCAGATCTGTCTGGAATTTTAACACTACTTTCCCCCTTAAAGGAATGACCCAGGGTAAAAGTTTGGAATTAATTTGGTGTTAAGTTTCTCCATCACAGTTAAAATTATACATATCTGATCATTACATTACTTTAAAAATTTGGACTATAACAAAGTCACATTTGTGGACTCCAATTGTCTTGGGTCTGATGAGACGTTGATCCCCTTGCATGGGCTTATACACATTGAGAATGACATGAAAACAGAAAGTTACATTTAAAACATGATTTCCAAAATTATAACTTACGAATTTTTATCCAAACCCATTCTGGAATGGCTTCATTCATTCAAATATATTCTAAGCACCTACTATACTAAGTGCTGTCTGTACAGATATAGATATAGAATCATAGATATAGAACCATAAAACTGTAAGAGTGCTGAATTTTTCAATACCAATTACTTTTAAAATCAGTATGTGGCATGGGACCTGGCCAGTTGTCTGAGTGAGAAAGTCTCATTTCTGAGGAATTGGAATGGGAGCGGACCCCTGATGTATGATCTGGACAAAATCTCCAACTACCCTCTAACCATATATTCTTTGAATAAAATAACCACAACAGAAAAAGTATTGCAAATCAAGGTATTAACTGGAAAAGAATGGGGGTGGGGTAGCAGAAGAAAGGAAAAAATCTGCACTCACCGGGACTGTGGCAATCCTTTTTTACTGAGATCTGCCCTCACACGTTCTCCTACATGTCTGTAAATTTCCACTAAGCTGTTTATTGCTGCATCTCGAACCTAGATATAAAAGAAGAGATCTTACAGCTGCTCTGTGTCATCCCCCAGCAAATCCTGCTGGGACACAACAGGCCATATACCACCCCAATTTATCACCATTTTACCAGTGCAACTGTGAATACAATCCTTACATACATTTGTCTAGAGAAAGCCATGTTTGACGGTTTTCACTTTGCTGATACAATGTCAAAGGGTAGTAAAACTGTGGGACCCCCATCCCTATATACACGGCAAAGTCCATATCCTTAGTTCTTTCCATTCTTTAAGGTGATTTTGGAAAACTGGAATTTTCAGACCATCTTTCCAAATTAAGAAACAACACTATAAATAAATGATACTAAAAATAAAACCCCATGTAAAACACTCTGGATTTAAGTCAATGAAACAAATACTTAATGAGCAACAAAAATGGGTAGTACAGGCTATATGAAGTCCCATACTCAAGAAGCCCCTAGTCCTAAGAAGGAGATTTTTTAAAAGTCCTAAAATTCTACATTACAGGGCATGATGCAATAAACATTATTCAAGAGCATGAAGAGCTTGTGGTTTAAAGAAGGGAGCAATCACATTAGGGGATGTCAACGGATGCCGTATGAGGAAGAAACCACTGTAAAGTGCGTGGAACAGCAGGATTTCACCAGGTCCAGATGGAATGAGTGGATTCCGAATAAGACACAGCCTGCGCAAAGGCATGAAAGCAGACATGCACAGCACATGCTTCAGGAAGAGGAAGTATGCCAGTCTGGCCAGACCAGATACAAACTAAGAAAGCAGCATGAAATACGAAATAAGGTGTGAGAGACAGGGTAGATTTATTTTTTTAACCTGGGGAAATTTGAATACGGACTGTATATTACACATCACTGTATCAATGTTAAATTTCCAGGGTGAGAAAAATGGCATGAGTTTATATAAGAAAATATCCTTGTTATTAAATGATACACACTGATATGTCTAGGGTTAAAAATATCATTATAAGCCGGGCGCGGTGGCTCACGCCTATAATCCCAGCACTTTGGGGAGGCCAAAGCGGGCAGATCACGAGGTCAGGAGTTCCAGACCAGCCTGGCCAACATGGTGAAACCTTGTCTCTACTATAAATAAAAAAAAATTAGCAGGGCGTGGTAGCGCATGCACCTGTAGTCCCAGCTACTCAGGAGGCTGAGGCAGGAGAATCCCTTGAACCCGGGAGGTAGAGTTTGCAGTAAGCTGAGATGGCACCACTGCACTCCAGCCTGGGCAACAGAGCAAGACTCTGTCTCAGAAAGAAAGAAAAAAAAATCATTATATCTGCATGTTACTTTCGAATGGCTCAAGAAAAAAGTATGTGTCTGTATATGTATGTATGTGTGTACACAGAGATACAGAACAAATGTGACAAATGTTAACTGGTAAATACACTCACTTTCTCTGTATGTTAAAAAATTTGCAAATAAAAAGGTAAGAAGAAAGACATTTTTAAAACATAAAATGGAACCAAGGCCAGGTGGTACTGGGGAGGCTATGCTTAATTCAGTAAGCAAAGATGAGAGTACAACATCAAGGTAGTGCAGACTGAAGAGAAAAGAAGTAGGAATACAAACAAAAATTTACAATTTGAAATACTGAAAGGAGTCCTCTGATTTAACAGTGTTATAGGACAGGTAACTTTACTCATAATTTTTATCTCTTCCAGTGGAAAAAGGCAAATCTTAGGTTATATTGTCACCCAAAACCTCATGCTATGGACTGAACTGTGTGCCCCCAAAATTCAAATGATGAAGCCCTAATTCTCCAACATATTTCAAGATAGGGCCTACAAGGATGCAATTAAGGGCGGAGCATGGTGGCTCACACCTGTAATCCCACCACTTTGGGAGGCCAAGGTAGGAGGATAGCTTGAGCCCAGGGGTTTGGGACCAGCCTGGGCAACAAAGTGAGTGCCCATCTCTACAAAAAAAATTTTTCTTAATTAGCTGGGCCAGTTGGTACTCACCTACAGTCCTACCTACTTGGGGGGCCTGAGGTAGGAGGATCACTCAAGCTCAGGAGTTGGAGGCTGCAGTGAGCTATAATCCTACCACCACACTCTAGCCTCAGAGACAAAGCAAGACTCAAGCTTTTTTTTTTTTTTTTTTTTTTTTTTTTTTTTTTTTTTAGAAAAAGGAGGTAACTGGGTATGGTGGCTTGTGCCTATAATCCCAGCACTTTGGAAGGCCCAGGCAGGCGAGTTTAAGTTCAGGAGTTCGAGTTCAGGCGAGTTCGAGGTGAGGAGTTCGAGACCAGCCTGGCAAACATGGTGAAACCCCATTTCTACTAAAAAATACAAAAATCAGCTGGGCATGGTGGTGCACACCTGCAATCCCAGCTACTTGGGAGGCTGAGGTAGGAGAATCACTTAAACCCGGGAGGCAGCGGTTGCAGTGAGCTGAGATCACGCCACTGCATTCCAGTCTGGGTGACAGAGCGAGACCCCCGTCTCAAAAAAAAAAAA
Organism: Hylobates moloch; assembly: GCF_009828535.3. Taxonomy (NCBI): domain Eukaryota; kingdom Metazoa; phylum Chordata; class Mammalia; order Primates; family Hylobatidae; genus Hylobates; species Hylobates moloch. The sequence continues at coordinate 27,090,765 of NW_026652299.1, forward strand.
AGATGCAATTAAGGTTAAATGAGGTCATGATGGCAGGACCCTAAAATTAGAGGATTAGTGTCCTCATAAGAGAAGCCAGAGAGCTGGGTACACACACAGAAGAGGTCACATAAGCACATAGTGAGATGGCAGCCATCTACAAGCCAGGAGGAGAGCCCCAACCAGAACCTGGCCTCCAAAACTGTGAGAAAACTAATTTCTGTTGTTTAACTCACTCAGTCTACAGCATTTTGTTACAGCAGCCAGAGCTGACAAACACAGATTATCAGTTTATTTTTGGGGAAAAAAATAATTTCTAATGTTAGGGAACATTTTTACACTGAAAATGCGGTCGGGCGCAGTGGCTCATGCCTGTAATCCCAGCAGTTTGGGAGGCCAAGGCAGGCAGATCACTGGAGGTCAGGAGTTGGAGACCAGCCTGGCCAACATGGTGAAACCTCATCTCCACTAAAAATACAAAAAAAAAAACTTTAGCCAGGCATGGTGGCAAGTGCCTGTTAGTCCCAGCTACTTGGGACACTGAGGCACAAGAATCGCTTGAACCCAGGAGGCAGAGGTTGCAGTGAGCCGAGATCACACCACTTCAGTCCAGCCTGGGTGACAGAGCAAGACGTTGTCTCAAGAAAAATAAAAAAAGAAAAATGCACATATTACAGAAGTAGTCAATGCTACTATACCTTGAGTATTATTATTAAAGTGTATCACCATTTTGCTTAGTTTCTAGGGATAACATCTGCTCAAAGCAAATCTCAATGGGTGATCTCTTTAAAGAACAATCAATACCCAGTCAGCTACTTAGAAAGTCTGGGCCATAAACGTTTAAGAGATTTACTGGAAAAATCACTAGCTTTAGAGTCAAATATTAATAAGTAGACTTAAGGACCTACTTGGCCATTTAGGGAGCTGTGTAACCTTAGACAAAACACTAGAACTCCTTTGGTCTCAATTTCCTCCTCTATAAATTTAGGGTTGTTCTGAGGACTGAAAGAATTTACAGTTTCATTCAACAAATATTTGAGTGCCTACTATGTGAAAATGAACTGAAACGCCTACACAGGCCAGACAGTGACATGAGGAGTGAGTGATTGCAGCAGGCTGAGTGCAGGGTGACAAATGGCACTGGCAGGGAACCCTGGAGGCAGGGACAGAAGAGGGATAAGGTACAGAGGCTCAGGCAGACGGGCCAGCACCACCCAGCCACAGAGGAATGGAAGCACAGCTTTACCAGACCTTCTATCCTTTCAAGAAAAGTTAAAAATATAAATCTCCCAAATATAAACTCATCTGAACTCAAAATGTAAAATTAAAACATTCTGCAGGCACAAGCATACACACACCCAAGAATCTACAGGCTGAAACCAGCTTTATGCCAGCAGTTTGTGGCCTATAGTTTGTATCTATAAAGCAATCAACACAATGGCTAGTGTTATCTATATCTTTTAAACCAACATCTTTATCCTTTAAAATAATCGTTCCTTAGACCTAGAAAGTTACAGGGTCAGATAGCATTTAGGGGTCTAAACTATTCTTCACTGAAGAACTGCAGATGAACAGATATTCCTTGGTACTGCAAAGTAGGACACTCTAATAGAGAAGAGGTTTAAATAAAAGCCATTCAGCTGAGACTGAAGGACAATGCAGCTATTCGCTTCTACACAGGCTCTCACTGGTCTCGCACTGCCTCTCCCTGCTGACCCCTCAGGCTCACCACAGAAAGGCACCGCAATGTGTCAGGCCATGAAGACTGCAAAAAGACAAGAGCCTCATACATGCAGCATGCTCTGCCAGGTCTTATATGCATGCTTTACAGAATCTAAGGTCTCCAATGTCTGACCATGTTGTTCCTTCCTTCCTCATAGTCACTGCACACTGGAGGGTGTAGAGGCTGGCAAGGTCAGTCATCTGCCCAAGGCCCACAGATCAGGAATGGCAGGCTGGGGCACCTCTCTGGGGGCAAGCTAACATTCTTCTCACCAGCGCATTGCACCTTAATGTGAATGCCAAAATAAAGGCTTCCTGCAAAGCAAAAAACTCAAAGGAAGGCTTCTGCCCTAGGGTGGGGGACAGGGAAGCAGTCTATAAACTGATGAGACCCTAAATCCACCCTGTCCTCCTAGAACCCAGCACAGCCCCACAGCCAGTGCCTTGGAGCGTGGGTACCCCGGCACCCCAGCACAGCTGTGCCCAACAGCCCACCCCTGGTTCCCAGGCTGCAACTGTGGCAGGGCCGCATGGGAGCTCTGTCAAGCCAGCAGCAGAGGTGCTCCTCCCTCCTGCTGAGCTCTGTCCAGCTGGAAACAGCACGGAATTAGCAATGGTCATCATATGTTTCAAGATGTTTTAGGCTTTGAAAACGACCAAACTCAACACGAGGGCCAGCAGTCAGCACTGGGAGTCCCACTGGACACAACCCTCTGCTGGCCTGCCTGCAAAAGGGTAGGTGAGGTGCTACGAAGATGAAATCAAAAGTTTTCAGGCAGAACTCAGGCTTTTCTTACCTAGTCAAGGGAATTCCTATTGTTAGGATGCCTCGGACCACTGGCTGCCTCTGTTACAGCCACTGCCCTGTCCTCATCAACAAGCACAGACTTCGTACTGAAATCCCCACCTCCAGGAAGAAAAGCTTCTCTCAGCTCAGGAGGTACATCCTTAGTGTACGGCCATCACATAATTCTAGTCCCTTCCCAGCAGCTGGGTCACACAGGGACATGGAATGCAACTCTCCAACAATGAAACATGAGGGGAATCTATGGGAAAGCTTCTGGAAAACATTTCTCTGCTCTTGGAAAAAGACATTCAGGGAAAGTGAACACTGGCTGGGTATTTGACGATAGGAGAGAACTGCTGATTCTCGGGGCATAGGAGGTGACAATGGTATTAAGGTTATGTTTTTGAAGGAAAAAAAAAGTCTATCTTTTAAAATATTTAAGAGTTAAATAAATGTGGCCTAAGATTTGCTTCAAAATAATCTAACTTTTGCTTCAAAATAATGGGATGGAGGAGGGGAAAAAGACAAAACTGCACTGGCCTTGTTGAATGAGCTGATGGCACATGGGGACGCTTTATGGCACTCTCACTGCTTATGTGCATGTTTGAACCTTTCGATATGAAAGTTGAAAACAGAAGAGGAGCTCACGAAGCAGCAGCCTCCTCTCCGCCAGGCCAACCATGCATGCGTGCAGCAGCTGTACCTGTGCTATGCCTGTGCTGAGGGCTCTGGGGGGCAATGCGCACAGGCTGAGATGCCCAAGACTCTGGCTCCGAGCTAGTGGCAGATCCCGGAAACTTCCTACATCAGGACCTGTCGTCATGCAGAATGACACATTTCCCCACTGCTCTAATGATTCTGAGTTGGGTTTTCAGTTACTTGTAACTAAAAGCATCCTAGCCCACACACACTACACCTGTGGCCCACTCTGAACGGCTTCCCTGCTCTGAGTCACTGCACTCAGACCACTAAGGAAACGAACACTTGCCGAGTTAATTTTAAACACCAAATCCAGTCTCTGTTAGCCACTGCCTGAAGAGCTGAGAGAGGATTCTCCACACACTGGCTGTGGGGAAATGAAGAGCTGGAGGCTGACTACTAGGTCAGGTGCCTGAGTGCAGAGACAACACTGATACAACAGTGTCCTCTCTGGCCTGAGATTTGGCAAATAAGGGAAAGTCATTCAAATAGTTATGGGGCATCAGGAACTGCAAAGAGGAACAAGTTATAATCTTAACTCTAGAGGTTCAGAGACTAGTAGGAAAGATTAATGAAAAAATTAAAATAAAGGCAACAGCAAAAGCACATGCAAGCTACACAAGAACCCCAGAAGCAGGAATAATTAACTTGGTTAGTATCGGGGAGGTGGGTGGCAGAACTTCCTGGCAGAAGGGAGATATGGATTGATTGTATGTCTGTGTATGTGTGTGTGTGTGCGCGCGCGCATATGCAAATATATGTGCGGACAAAACATTCCTAAGGCACATGTGAATATATGGATTATTTTCAGAGTGCTCAATTTGGAATAGTCTAGCTGTAAATCTTGTCCACTACAGAATACTGAAAGCTGCCCGTAGAGTACCAACCTCATCTTACGGATGAGGTGGGGGAAATGAAAAAACAAAACAAATAATAAGAACTTTTTCAAAAGCAGACACACAGGCCTAGAACTCAACCCACAAAACCACTATAGGCTCTAAATTCCTGGCCAAAGCCTAGGGCTTCCTGGCACAAAAAGTATAACTGCCATTAAAGACACTAGGCAGGAAGTGCTAACTTGAATTTTTGGCTTAATGAAACATTTTAAACAAGTCTCACATTTTCTATCTTATTTTTAAAAACTATCTCTTTGCTTCTTCATAAATTATTTTTTAAAATTATACAATCTATTTATGATTTATACAGCAGTAAGATGTAATCCATTTAAATGTACTACTTTTTTCAGTTGTATTATTATTATTATTACCCATAATCAGTCCAGGAGCACCTGATTTTTGGTAGTGAAACTAGTGTCTGGTATATGGCAGTATGTCTATAGTCTACTCCAGGGCTGCCAATGTTTGGTATAAGTATGGCTATGTCAATATCACAAATACATCTCAAGACACTAAGGCTATCCTACAATTAAGGTTTTTCATATATTTAAAGCACTATACACCTGAGTTTCTCAGAAACCCACTGGCACATGGTAGGTGCATGATTCCTGCAAATGAAAATGACCATCTCAGATGAGGAGACTACTGAGTAACTTGGCCTTCTGAGAGTCTTCTACTTAGACCAACAGGTCACACCTGCACCTAAGAACATTCACTTGCGAGGACTCTCATAAGGATTGAGGGGTGAGGCACTTCCCACTGCCTCCACTTCAAAGGGGAAACTGAGGCTCAAGATCCAAGTGACTCCAAGGTCAGCTATTACATGCAAAGCAGGGATCTATGCCTTTAACCCAGATGTCTTACATTGCGTCAGGTAGCTCAAGTATTAATATTAAACATACTCTGCCTTTTGGCAACTTTAGAACAGTATGTCAAACTGTTAAAGACTCGACATCTTAAACAACTGAATCTACATTTTGAGAATGTGGGATTGTGCTGATCATTTGAAATTTAATCTGTGTACTTCTAAAATAAAGAAAATCTTGTTAAAATCCCTAGAACCTTAAAAGTTAACCCTAGATCTAAAGGAGAAAAATAGTATCAGAGAGTAGCCCAACACAAAAACAGACTAGGCCCTTCCTGTCTCCTTTCTACCAAAGCTTTAGGAACGTTTAAGCGAGGCCTCCTCTAGCAGAAAACTTCAGAGAAAAGGAAAACCTGTGAAGAGTAGGGCATTCTCCAAGGCTTATCTGAATAGCTTCAAGGATGAGAATGTGCCCATTCAAAATTTTAAATGTGCTTAACATTCCACTCCCAATGTCTCTTACAATCTACACCGAATCCATGATCTCTTGGGCGGGGAAATACTGAGGTTATTCATCAGTGAAGAGCCCTAGGACAACAAGGCATTTCCTTCACTTTCCTCTGGAGGATGTGGTCCACCTCAGTTGCAGAAGCAAAATTTGAGGCGCAGAAGCAAAATTTGAGGCGCAGAAGCAAAATCAAGCTAGTAATCTCCATCCCCTTCCCCAAAAAGCCCAAGGACCCACACAGACAAGACAGGCCCACAGCATGAGCTCTCGCTAAATATATGTGGAAGAAAAAGAGGAAGAAGGGGGAAACGGGGGTGAGCGAGGGGACCCTGTGGGATGGACTGCAGTGTGGTGCCCAGCCATGCAGTGCTACCCTCCCCAAACCAGACTCTAGACAACGTCCCTTGTTATAGTTCTGGATGGTGTAGGTCTGGTCTGTGTTTTTATATTGCTCCACCACAGAAGTGCATTTAGAGGAGCCAGCCCTGCACCGCCCACCCCAGGTGTTAAGATCTCCACAGGCAGTGTGAACATTCACATCACCTGTCTGGCCAAAGTCAGCAACTGAATGAGGAGGGAATCACCTCAGCAAGTTGGCTTTTCTGCTCTGCTAGAGCACTCCATGTGGTGGCAGCGAAACCCCCAGAGTGCGGCCTCTATGAAGGATTTTTCCCACAGAAAACAAAAACAGAAACAAAGCCAAAAGGGAGGAAGGATACAAAACGATAATCTATTTGGTAATTTAGAATCTTTTTTTAAAAAGCACAATTTATTTTTAAATTAACTTTGAATATAAAGTATGATTAAGTAAATAAAAATGTCTAAACATTTATTTCCAATGCCATATATTTTCCTTTTTTTTTTTTTAAAGGAAAAGTCTTGCTGGGTTGCCCAGGCTGGAATGCAGTGGCACGATCTTGGCTCACTGTAACCTCTGCCTCCCAGGTTCATGTGATTCTTGTGCCTCAGGCTCCCAAGTAGCTGCGATCAAAGGTGAACGCCACCATGCCTGGCTAATTTTTTATTTTTGGTAGAGATGGGGTTTCACCATGTTGGCCTGGCTGGTCTCAAACTCCTGGCCTCCAGTGATCCACCCACCTTGGCCTCCTACAGTGCTGGGATTACTGGCATGAGCCACCACATGCCCGGCCTAATGCTATGTATTTTCAACAAAGGCTGAAAAGGGCATGAGTGGAAGAAGAAAGCAGGGAGACAGCAGACGACAGGCAGTGAGGAGGGGAGAGGCTGGGGTGGAAGGAGCAGCACAACAGCCAAAGAGAAGGGAGAGAGGCCTGCTGCTGGAACTAACAGCAAGATAAGGAAAGGGCCTGGAGGGCAGGAGGGGAGGGGTGCCGACTCAGGGGAGCTAGAGGCCAGGAGAGGGTGGGTGGAAGGCCAGCCTGATACAACCTCCTGGGAGGGTAACTTAGCAGTTATCAACCAAGATTTCACAGGAGAGGCCACTGACCATATATATTTCTCTTGTAAATTACTGTTCCATTTTCTGTCCCTTCTTCTAGTGAAGTATCATTCTTATCAGTTTGTATGAGATGACATAATAAAAATGACTCTGGTTGAGAAATAGCATCGAACTGGGAGGAAAGTTCAATGCTATTTCTCCAGCCCAGACTTGTACAACTTTGTGAATTGCCTGGTAACTCACAGGTGAGACAGCCAGCTCCTCTCCTACCCTCACACTAAGTGGTACTTTTTGTTAATTTAGGTAAAGTGCAGTTCTTAAGGGTTCAGTTGGAGGAGTTTCCACAATGATATACACAGTGGAGCCATTCCCCAAAGCAAAATGTAGAACATTCCCATCACCTCAGAAAAGTCCCCTCAGACCCTCTTCCAATCATTCTCCCCAGCCTCAGTGGATTCTGCACCACCACCCCCGGCACCACCCCTTTTGGCTGCAGAAGTGGTGGCCAGACATCTTATCTTGGAGGCTGGTCTGAATAACATCAATTTCTAGGCTAGTGATTTCTCAGCCCTGTGTATAGAAGAGGACAGAGTGGCCACCACATTTACCAATTTTATACTTAAATGTAAGCTTATTTTACACATTTAAATGTATAAATATTTTATAAATGCTAATGGGTACTGGATCTCTTAAATCATCATCATTGTTCTATGAAGATTAGGACTCCAGTCCCACCCACCACGGAACACCAGAATGCATCTCAACAGTCTGTAAGCAATGACTTCTCCCGAGGGTTTTCCTTCTCACTCACCTGGCTGTTTGGATCTCCAAGTAAGTTGCATATATGTGGCACAATCTTGCTTAGTGTTAAAGTCTGTGCTCCAGAGCTGAAAACAAAAGGAGTGCTTTCTTGTTAGTGAGAACTGAGGAAAGAAAGAAAGATGCCTGTCTGCCCACACCTGCCCTTTCCATGTTTCCCCAATCCCCATCACCACCTCATACCAAGTCTCTCTCCATCCCATCCACACTGGCTCCAAAGTAAATGTGTCTGATGGCCCCTTTGCACAGAGTTCAAAACCTAGGGTGGCTTCTCCCAGATGAGTCTTCCTCCTGACCCCCAGGGCTCTGGCCAATCTGGCCCTAACCCTTTAAGGCTGGGCCAGAGCTCCAGCCCCCCAGGTCTCGCTTGCCTCACAGATGCTGCCTCTGCATTACTGTTCTGTCACTGTAAGCCAACTACAAGTCACTTGAGGGATGTTGTTTAATTCTCCCACGTGCTGTGGCAGAGCTAGACATTCAGGCAACACCGCTGGATGAAAAGACTGCAATCAAATCAGAGCATCTACCCTACTGGGGCCCATCTGAGCCAAGTACTGCCCTACTGGGGCACATCTGAGTTACAATTTTCACCATCACCATCCCTATCACGACAAATAGCCTTTGTGAATAAAAATCTCTTGGTTAATCTGCCTACTACCTTAGCATAAATTCCTAGAACTGGAGCTACTGTGATCAAAGGCTAGAAGTTTTTTGTTTTTTTTTTTTTAAGCTTCAGCTACATATGGCCAAATTTAATGGCACTGAAAAGGCTAACATATTAAGATGGAAAAAATTTACAAGTAATATAAACATTATAATCTCAATTTTGTTTTTAAAAATAACATACCTTTACAGGTTAGGATAAAATGCACCAAATTTAACAGTGATTATCTGAAGGTAACAGAATTACAGTAATCTTTATTTTTTCCTTGTGTAAATTTTTATGATATATACAGTATTTTTTCATAATCAGAAAAAAGGCTTGAAATTTGTAATTTTTAAAAAGCCTCTCCTACAAATAAGCACATGAAGAAAATGTTCACCATCAATAGCCATTAGATAAATACAAATTAAAACCACAATGAGGTATTACTACACACATATAAAAATGGCTAAAATAAAAAAGTGACAACATCCAATGGCTAGCAAGGGTATGAAGAAACCAGATTATTCGGACATTGCTGGTAGGAATGTAAAACAGTATGGACAACTCTGGGGAAAAAATTGGCAGTACCTTTTAAACTAAAAATGAACTTACCAAATCACCCAGCAAGTGTACTCTTGGGCACTGATCCAAGAGACATGGAAACTTATGTTCATGTAGAAACTTGTACATGAATGTTCATAGCAGCTTTATTCATAAAAGCCAAAAACTGGAAATTACGCAAATGTTCTTCAACAGGTGACTAGTTTAACCAACTGTGATACATCTATACCAAGGAATTTTATTTAGCAATAAAATGAACTATCAAATGACAGGTACAACCTCAAGGGCATTATGCTGAGTCAAAAAAAGACAAACTCAAAAGGTTACATATTGTATAATTCCACTTACATAACATTCTTGAAATGACAAAATCATAGGGAGGGAGAACAGATTCACGGAAATTCAAATAGATTCATGGTTGCCAGGGGTCAGGATGCAGCTACACACGGCAGCATGAAGGAGCTCTGCAGCGACTGTGCAGTTGTATATACACACAAATGCACATGTGGTTTTACCTGAGAAATTTGCACAAGTTCTAGGGATTGTATCAATCTCAACCTCCTGGTACTGATGCTGTACCATAGTTATTCAAGGTGCTAACATTGGGCAAGGGTGGGTAAAGGGGGCGTGAGATCTCACACTACACTTCTTTGCAACTTCCTGTAAATCTGTAATTATCTTAAAATAAAAAAGTTTTAAAAAATTCAGCCAGGTAAAAATGTCAGGCTCATCCCAGACTTACGCATTGAGTGTTGCTATAAGGCAGAGACAGATGCCTTCTCGAGTACGGAAATTCTTGTGTTTGAAGCCTCCAAGCATTCTGTCCCATACGTACTGCAGATGACAAAGAACAGGTGAGGAAAGGAGAAGACTGCTGCAGCTGTCATTTTGTAAGGGAGCAATAGAAGGCAAGCCTCTTAACGAGTGCCATCCTCTACCAACGCATTTAATCCTCTCAAGAGCATACCGGAAAATGATGACATCTATCACGTTATCAAGTATACCAAATTACAATTTTTAAAACATTCATTTACATAATTGCATTTAATTCTCCCAAGAACCCTGAAAGACAGGTATAACTGTCCTCATTTTATGGGTGAGGAAAGCAAGGCCAAAGGAGCCAGTGAGTTGCCAAAGATCACACACTCACACTGCCCTCTGCTTTTTCTGATCACCCCCCAATAAAGGACAGTAGAAGCTGGGAAGGCAGGGCTGTTTTGGTCCATCCCAACAGCCCCAATTCACTAGAAGACAGGGGCCAGGGCTCCAGCCAGGCCTCCTGACTCCCCAAACACCACAGCTCCCTCTTTTCAGAGAATTGGAGAGTCGGTTACATAAATGAGCTGAAGAGTCTAATGGATTAAAACTAAGTATATTAGATTCACTAATTTATTCAATACCCCCATGTTAAATCCACTAATTTATTCATCTCATACTTTTGTGACTTATTTATTTAAATATCTTGCATGGGGAAACAGATTGGATGCTTGAATGCTGTGAAAATTTTTATCTGTAATACATCAGCTTAAGTCTGTGGAGTCACACCGTTTGTGCAAGTACACACACACACCCTCGCACGTGCATGCATGCGCACTGGCCAGCTGACCTCAAAACACATCTCTTGCCCCTACCTGGGGATTAGCAGCTTGATCCATGATCTTTAGCAGCAGAGTTTGGTCCTGCTCCCTCACAGAGTCTTTAGCATCTCCTAGTCTGTCTATTAGACTTGGCAGCACTGAAAATCAAAATGGAAACTGATCAAATGAAACCCTATTTGGGGGTCTGTGGTCACCAAGTATTGCTATTTCAATTATGTGGGAAGACAAACCCCTGACGTAAATATGTATCTCATTCTAAAACCACTCATCTTTGCTCACAGCTCTACTCTCCTTGCTGAAGTCCATGAAAGTCACCAAAAGAGTCTGCAAAATCCTTTGCATGAACAGATATACTATTTGTCTTCCTCCTTACCCCACGTTCCTCCAGCCAGTTCCCAACGTATTTGTAAGCTGATAAAAACGGAAAACCTTGACAGGAAGAGTCAACAGAAAGGAAAATTTAGGTAAAAGACAAGGAGAGGGGCTCCAGCATATGTGTTTGGGGGTGGAAGGGGTAGGCACTTATGAATAAATCTTAAGTTTCATCACTATTGTGTATTTTTAGTTTTACATCACACCCAAACACACGAGACAGAGCCCAGCTCTCCATCTTCCCCCACATACCCAGGGTGGACCCTCCCACCAGTGCTCCAAGTGCACCTGTAGACCAGAGATCAGCTTATTTTAAGAGTTTGTAAACCTCTATTACATGAGATATCCCTGAATAATTCAGCTAATTTAGGAGGAAAATGGAACACTATTAAAATATCAAATGTCTAAAAGTAAAGGCTTTTTTTAAATTTGTAAACAGTCGGTGCTCACGACCTTTTCAGAAGGAGCATATTGGTCGGAAAATTAACAGTAAAGAATACATGTGTACCAATGTAAAATAGAGAAATTCCATTAAGGAAATGGTTGCATAGAGGTGCTTAGTGTTTATACTGCCCCCATGAAACACCGGAGGTCAGGAATTTAGAGGTATTTGAATCTATGAAATCTGTGGGTTTTGTTCCATTTTGCTGACATATTGTTTTCCCTTCAAAATAAGAGTGAACATTTACTATACACTTGTAATAACATTTACAATCAAGGTGCAAATAGTAATGGCAACCATAATCATCTGGAGAAAAATACAACCTGGCTTGGTTTTATAGGATTTCTCAAAGAAAACTGCCTCTCATTAAATGGGACCGGGGTCAGGGTCAAATATGACTTGGTTGGCACTAAAGGGTGACAGCTAATTTAGCATAAGAAATAAAAATGGCACTAATATTTCATATTAGAACACGTATTACTAAGTTCCGTATGAGAACACAGTGAAGCCAGTACAAAGGTATGGGGGAGGGTAAGGGCGCCCGCAGGCCCAGAGGCCAGGGGAGCCCAGCTGGAAGGGAAGGCAGCGGGGCTGCCGGCCGAGGCTGCGGGTGCTAAGGGGCTGCGGGGGAGGGCGGGGACTGGCTGTTTGGGAGGAGCGGAAGGGAGAGAGAGGGGGCTGGAGGGGAGGCAGGGTGGCTGCCGAGAGGGTTTGGGAGCAGCTAAGTGAAGGAGCCGGGGAGGCCGAGGGAAGGCTGGGGGTCTGAAGGGGCCGGGTCTCCTCCACAAGTGCCGCAGCTCACCTGTGCCGATCTGCGCCTTGAACCGATCCTGCAGCCGGGTCACCAGGGCGGACAGGATGTCCATGCCCAGCAGAACCACCTGCAGCGGGAAACACCGGGAGCCTGTTAGCGGCCGGCCTGCGGGGCAGCGCTCCCGCCCACCCGCTCCGGGGACGCCTAGACATTTCTGGCCCAGACGCAGTCCGAGAGTCCAGAGCGCGCATGCCGACTGGAGGACCAAAGAGATTAGCACGAGGAAGGATGATCTTCCACAAAAAGAGCTGTGTACAGCTATAATGGAAAATACTCGGTGAGGAGAAACGAAATAAAAGGCAATACAGCGTAGCCAAACCCAGGTTAGCCGCCCGTGGAATTCAAGAGCGCGCCGCGGTCCCGCCCCCGCCAGCCCCGCCCCGGCGAGAAGAGCGTATGCAAATTTTCGAGCGGCCGACGCGCGGTCTCCTGGGTAAAACCGAGCCGCCGCTTTTGCGACCCTTCAGGCCTCAGAAAACAAAGAATTGGTGGTGTCGTAGAAAGCTGTGGCGGCTGGAGGTAAGCTAGCTACCAGACCGACTAGGGCGGGGTCACGAATTAATTACCACAACCGGACCAGGTATTGGCACTTCCTGCTTGCAGCGCACAGTCTTTTTATCGCAACCATCCTTTTCTTGGGGTTGCGCTACTGTCCAATGAGCGCCTAGTGAGGGCAGTACTGCTAACGCCTAAACAACACACCCGCATCAACTAGAGCTTTGCTTTATTTTGGTGCAATTTTTGGAAAAATGAAAACCCGCTTTTCGAAACTTGCAAGTTAAAATAGTAGTAAATAACAAACAGGAACTTTCGCTAAACCAGTAGGGGGTGCACAGGATTCATGGTTTTAGCGTCTTAACGGAAATTTTCCTTTTGCTGTGAAAACGCTGAAGATTTCAACCTAACTTTATTTACTCCTATCATCTACTGCGATTGTCCTGTGGTTTCTCCCCCGATCATGTACTTCGAGTGTCTTGTAACTTCTTTATGCTGAGCCAGCACAGTAGTCTAGATCAAGTTTCAATAGACGAAGTTTCTGTAGGTCTTTGCACCTCACAAAATGTAATCCAGGCCGGGTGCGGTGGCTCACCCCTGTAATCCCAGTACTTTGGAAGGCCGAGGCAGGCGGATCACGAGATCAGGAGATCGAGACCATCCTGGCTAACACGGTGAAACTCCGTCTCTCCTAAAAATACAAAAAATTAGCCGGGCGAGGTGGCGGGTGCCTGTAGTCCCAGCTGCTCGGGAGGTTGAGGCAGGATAATGGCGTGAATCCGGGGGGCTGGAGCCCGCAAGAGATCGCGCCACTGCACTCCAGCCTGGGCGACAGCGAGACTCCGTCTCAAAAAAAAAAGTAATCCCAGCACTTGGGGAGGCCGAGGCGGGCGGATCACGAGGTCAGGAGATAGAGACCATCCTGGCCAACATGGTGAAACCCCGTCTCTACTAAAAATACAAAAATTAGCTGGGCCTAGTGGCGCAAGCCTCCCAGCTACTTGGGAGGCTGAGGCAGGAGAATCGCTTGAACCTGGGAGGAGGAGGTTGCAATGAGCCGATATCGGACCACTGCACTCCAGCCTGGCGACAGAGCAAGACTCGGTCTCAAAAAAAAAAGAAAAAGAAATGTGAAATAGTGAGCTTTCTGTGGAATGGTCCAATAGTCAGATTAAACCCTTCCTCTGTAGGAAGCAGTTTTGCACTGTGAGACTTCATGAAACATGCTTCCAACACAAAGCCGGGCACTGCCCAATGTTCACACAACAACCAAACAGGACGGGGCAACAGTTTGGATTTCTTGTATACAGCCTGTGCCTGCCTCTGGCGGCTGATAAAAGCAAAAACTGCAGACTTTTCTATTCAGCTTTGAAATCCACTGCTTCAAAACTGAAGGAATCTAAATTGGCCCAATAATCCCCACAATATATAAAATGTTCTTGCAAGAAACTGGCTACTTGACAATACTGAAGAAAATAATTTTTAAAACTTTTATAAAGAGGACAATGTGTAAACAGATTTTTTAAAAGAATAATGGTATAAACACTTTAAAATAATGACTCTACTTTCAAGCTAAAAAGGATTAGGTTTCACACTATGACTTCCTTCCAGAGTACAGTGTGAAGTGGGGGAGTAACTATCCTGCGGAGAAAACTGACAGACGCAACCTCAGCCAGACGGTGGAGGTCAACATCAAGTACACTTGATATGATGTCATGGAAACAGCATTTTGCCTCTGTGATAGTCCTTCCCAAAACCCTTAAGCCCAGTCTAAACATGAGGAAAACATCAGAGAAATTCCAATAGAGGGGCATCCTACAAAACACCTGACCAGTACCCCTCAAAACTGTCCAGGTCATCAAAAACAAGAACTCTGAGAAAGTATCACAGCAACAGGAGCGGAGGGAAACGTAACAACTAAATGTAATGAGGTATCCTGGAAGAGAGTGTGAAACAGAAAGATGACATTTTTCCTTAAGTAGCGACTAAGGAAATATGAATAAAGCATGAACTCTAGTTAATAATAATACATCAATACTGGCTCATTAATTGTAATAAACCACATTAATGTTAGATATAATAATGAGATGATATCTTTGTATTTTTTCTGTAAAAAAGTTTATTTTTTTAAAAAGAACAGCTCATCACTTAAATGAGTTACTTAGCTTTTGTCTGGTGAAATCTTAAGCTTATCTGCACAGTTGCGTTACTGGTTGCAGGTTAGGGGTGTTATTCATGACAGAAACATCCCTTCATACATCGTTCAAGGCTAAGGTAAAGAGGAATATTGTTTATTTGGGGGAAAGCTGACGTCAGCTTTTCCAGGATGGCAGTTTACTTGGTAGGTCTGAGCAGAGAAAGCCTCGCTAAGCCCCGGACAGTCAAGTTTCAATGCGTTGCCTAGATGAACTGGGGAGCGTGGAAACCCCAAAGAAGACTGAGTGGGTAGATGCACCTGAGCCCCAGAGAAATAGGACAGGAGAGGTCCAGGGCGCCAGCCAGAAGGACAGAAGGCAGTTCCAGGCACTTTCACAGCTCAGGCCCTTCTCCTGGGTTTCCATTTCCCTACTGAAGAAAGGGATACATGGAAAAGTCCTTGCCCAGAAGACCACTCTGATAATTAACTATGAAAACCTCTTTGTGCCTAAACCTCCTCATTTGTAAAACAGAGACAATAATAACAGCTACCTCGTGGGTTGTTGTGAGGATTAAATAAAGTGTGTATGTAAACTGTGTCTGGCACGTGGTAAGGGTACTTTTTTTTTTTTTTCCTATTTCTGCTTTCTTCAGCCCTTAGGTTTATAAAACCAATTTCTTCTGTATGGCTCACTGGAATACACAATTCTGTTTTATGGAATGAGGTGTTACCTGATTCTAAAGTCACGAATAAAAGTCAATCAAAATCTTTAAATTTGTTGTAATTTTTTTCTTCCAACACCATTAACTCTGCATGACCCTTGAGCACTGCCTCTGACATTTTACTTAATTATCTACGTTTGTGCTTCTTTCCCCAGCTACACTCCTTGAATGTAAGGAATACTATCTTCTTGCATTTCCTCAGAATTCCCACAATAAATAGCACAATGCTGGGTACAAGGTAAGTGATCGATAAACCCTACTTTATTGATGTGAATGAGACTGGAATAGATGAGTTCTCAAGGTCCAACACATCTTCTTTATCCTAAAAACCTTTCAAAGACTCTTGTAAAAGAGAGAAGAGGGCAGACCAGGTCACTAGGACCAACACTCCTGCCGAGCACAACTAAAAATGCTGGATATAAAAGAACATCTGCAGCATCAGAGAACTAAGAAGGCACAGAAGAACTTCCAGGTCAAGAAACACAGACAACCAAAATTTACAGATATAAGCCTGCAACAACTGGTTCGCTTTGCCCTGGGGCCATTTATACACTGGGAAAGGGCACAGAGAATCACTTTTAATAACCTCTTGGGTCATCTAGGAGGGCAAAGGTTAGATTTCAAAGCGCTCCAAAGTTGGTGACCTAGTTAACCCCCTACCACATGTGCTGGAAACTCAAATGGCTAGACTTTAGGAGGAGAGTGAGTTGGAAATAAAACAGCCTTCACAGGGACTGCAGCCCAGTTTCCAAGCATCTGGGTGGCCCGGAAAAATCCTAATCCCTGACATCAGATTAAAGTGAGTGTAGACTGTTTGTGCCCAAAAGCCCTGAGCAGATAAAAACACAAGTCATTTCTGGATAAAGAAAACATCATCCTAATAATCTAGTCCTTGGATTATTCCTGTAAAAATTTTTCTTTTGTTGTTGTTGTTGTTTGTTTTTTTGAGACGGAGTCTCGCTCTGTCGCCCAGGCTGGAGCGCAATGGCGCGATCTCTGCTCACTGCAACCTCCGCCTCCCGGGTTCAAGAGATTCTCGTGCTTCAGCCTCCCGAATAGCTGGGATGTGTTATCAGCCCGGCTAATTTTTGTATTTTTAGTAGAGACGGGGTTTTATCATGTTGGCCAGACTGTTCTCGAACTCCTGACCTCAAGCAATCTGCCTGCTTCGGCTCCCAAAGTGCTGGGATTACTGACGTGAGCCATTGCGCCTGGCCTATTCCTGTAACAATTTTACAAAGAGAACATCTGAAACACAACCAAAGATAACCAGTCACACAGGACAAAGTAAGTGATAACTAGCAGAAACAAAGACCAACCTGGACTCTGGATCCCTGGATAGGAGAATAATTGCAAACAGACTTTAAAATAACAAGTCAGGCTGGGTGTGGTGTCTCACGCCTGTAATCCCAGCACTTTGGGAGGCCAAGGCAGGCAGAGGCAGGCGGATTGCCTGAGTTCAGAAGTTCAAGACTAGCCTGGGCAATGTGGTAAAATGCCATCTCTACGAAAAAATACAAAAATTAGCTGGGCGTGGTGGCATGCACCTGTGGTCCCAGCTGCTCTGCTCAGGAGGCTGAGGTGGGAGGATCACTTGAACCTGGGAGGCGGAAGTGGCAGCGAGTGGCGATCACGCCACTGCACCCCAGCCTGGGCAACAGAGAGACACCTTGTCTCAATAAATAAATAAATTAAATTAAATAACAAGTCTTATTATGTTTAAGAAGAAAAAACACATGATTAAAGTTTTGGGCAGAGAAATGACAACTTTTAAACATAGGTTAAACAAATAATACAAGAGAAAATTAAATACTCAATGAATGGGCTCTTTTTCCTATGTGCACTGTAAATACATGAAGAGAACTAAACAAGAAACTAAGTCTGCAGAAAAAATCCAGAATAAAGTAAAGAGAAGCAAAAAGATGGAATATTCAAAAGAACAGGCAAAAGAGAATAGAGAGAAAACATTAAGTTTAAATGGAATTCAAAAAGAAGAAATGAGAGACAATAGGTATAAAGCAACGGCTGACATTCATTAGAATTTTTTTTTTTTTTTTTGGAGATAGGATCATGCTCTGTCACCCAGGCTGGAGTGCAGTTGCGTGATTTCGGCTCACTGCAACCTCCACCTCCCAGTTTCAAGTGATCCTCCTGCCTCAGCAACCCGCCCCCTCCCCAGTAGCTGGGACTACAGGTGCGTGCCACCACACCCAGCTAATTTTTTGTGTTTTTATAGAGGAGGGGTTTTGCCATGTTTCCCAGGCTGGTCTTGAACTTCTGGACTCAAGCGATCTGACTGTGTTGGCCTCCCAGAGTGCTGGGATTACAGGCATGAGCCACTGCACCCAGCCCTATTTTATTAAAAAAATAAAAAATAAATAGTGTTGGTGAAGACATACAGAAACTGGAACTCTTGTATACTGCTGGTGAAGTGTAAAATGGTAGAGTTGTTGTGGAAAATGGTTATAGCAGTTCCTCAAAACAGATTAGGGCTGGGCACAGTGGCTCACGCCTGTAATCCCAGCACTTTGGGAGGCCGAGGCGGGCGGATCACAAAGTCAGGAGATCGAGACCATCCTGGCTAACACAGTGTAACTCCGTCTCTACTAAAAAAAAATACAAAAAATTAGCTGGGCGTTGTGGCGGGCACCTGTAGTCCCAGCTACTCGGGAGGCTGAGGCAGGAAAATGGCATGAACCTGGGAGGCGGAGCTTGCAGTGAGCCAAGATTGTGCCACTGCACTCCAGCCTGGGTGACAGAGCGAGATTCTGTCTCAAAAAAAAAAAAAAAAAAAAAGATTAAACATAATATTACCATATGATTCCAGCAATTCCACTTCTGGGCATATACCCAAAAGAAGTAAAAGCAGAGTTTCCAAAGACAGTTGTAAACCCATGTTCACAGCATCATTACCTACAGGAGTAAAAAGGTGGAAACAACTGAAGTGTTGATTGACAGATGAATGGATATACAAAATGGAGTCTACCAGTCTACCCATATAATGGAACTTTAGGCCTTTTCTGAAACACTACAACATGGTTGAACCTTGAAGGCATTATGTGGAATAAAGTAAGCCAGTCACAAAGACAAATATTGTCTGGTTCCACTTACATGAAACACCTAGAGTAGTCAAATTCACTGACACAGAAAGTGGACTGGTGGCTGCCAGGGGTTGTGGAAGGGAGAAATGAGAGTTATTATTTAATGGCTACAGGGTTTCAGTTTTACAAGAGAAAAACATTCTGGAAAGAGACGTTGGTGATGGTTGCACAATTCAAATGTACTTAATGCCGCTGAATTGTACACAAAACTAGTTACGTGGTGAATTTTATGTTCTGTATAAATTACTACAATTAGAAATAACTTTTAAACAATAGCTGATGATTATGAAGCTTGTGTTATGGGGCAATAAAAATGCTCTAAAATTAGATAGTGGTGATGGTTGTACAACTCTGTGAATGTACTATAAACCACTGAATTTTACACCTTTAAAAAGAATAAAAGGCCGGGCACAGTGGCTCACACCTGTAATCCCAGCAATTTGAGAGGTCAAGGAGGGCAGATCGCTTGAGCCCAGGAGTTTCAGACCAGCCTTAGCAACATGGCAAAATCCTGTCTCTACAAAAAAACACAAAAATTAGCCAGGCCTGGTGGCACAAGCCTGTAGTCTCAGCTACTCGGAACGCTGAGGTGAGAGGATCGCTTGAGCCCAGGAGGTTGAGGCTGCAGTGAGCCGTGATCTTGTCACTGCACTCCAGCCTGGGTGACAGAGCAAGATCCTGTGTCCAAGAAAAAAAAGAGAGAGAGAGAAAGAGAAGCAATACCTGAAGAGATAATGGCTGAAAATGTTGCAAAAACTGAAGAAAAACATCAAGCCACAGATTCAAGAAGCCCAGTGTATTACAGCACACTAAGGAGAAAGAAATCCAAACCTAGATACATTAGCTACATTGTTTAAAAGATGAAAATTAAGACCAATACTGCCAACAATAAAGAAATGCATCAGCAAAGTGAAGAAAGACAATTACTAATTACCAACCTATAATTCTATGATCTGTAAAATATACCTTTCTAGAAAGTGAAATAATTCTCATACAAAAACTAAAAGAACTTTTCAATACTTATCTTAGAAGCTATCCATTCTTTTAAATTCAATTTTAGTGACTGTCCTGGTGCTACTGGTTTAACAATAAATCATTCCATGTAACTTGCCATATTAATAACATGATTTTCCCCTTTATTATGTTAAATCACTGCAAAAGATGCAAAGCATCTGAGAAATTGAACATCCACTGCATTCATGATTTAAAATTCTTAGCAGATTAGGAAGAGAAAGATTCTTCCTTAATTTCATAAAGGATATATTTTTTACAAACCTACAAAAAGTATCACACTTAATGATGAAATGCTGAAAGCTTTCTCTCTGAGACTGGAACACGACAAAAATATCCACTGTACAATTTCTGTTCAACATTGTATCTGCAGTCCTAGCTAACTAATTTTGGCAAGAAAAAAAAAAGTGGCCAGGCGCGGTGGCTCACGCCTGTAATCCCAGCACCTTGGGAGGCCGAGGCGGGTGGATCACCTGAGGTCAGGAGTTTGAGACCAGCCTGACCAACATGGAGAAACCCCGTCTCTACTAAAAATACCAAATTAGCTGGGCATGGTGGCACATGCCTGTAATCCCCGCTACTTGGGAGACTGAGGCAGGAGAATCATTTGAACCCGGGAGGCGGAGGTTGAAGTGAGCCAAGATCGCACCATTGCACTCAAGCCTGCGCGACAAGAGTGAAACTCCGTCTCAAAAAATAAAAAAAAAAAGTATGAAAATTGACAAAAAAAAAAGTATCATTCTGAATGGAAAATATAACTGCGTAAAAAAAAATCTAGAAGGGGCTGGGCATGGTGGCTCATGCCTATAATCCCAGCACTTTGGGAGGCCATGGCGGGCAGATCACGAGGTCAGCAGATGGAGACCATCCTGGCCAAGATGGTGAAACCCCATCTCTACTAAAAATACAAAAATTACCCGGGCATGGCAATGGGCACCTGTAATCCCAGCTACTTGGGAGGCTGAGGCAGAGAACTGCTTGAACCCAGGAAGCAGAGGTTGCAGTGAGCCGAGATCGCACCACTGCACTCTAGCCTGGGCAACAGAGCAAGACTCAGTCTCAAAAAAAAAAAAATAGAAGATCTAAAGATGCATTATAAAATTAATAAGTTTTGCAAGACTAATACAAAGCCAATATATATGAAAAAAATTACATTTCTATCTCATAATAAGCCAAAAAGGAAAGTTAAAAATGTTCCTATTTTTAATTTTATAAAAATAAACACCTAGGAATAAATCTAGCCAAAATAAATATCTGCCCAAAAAGCTATGTAACAATTTTTAAAATTTTTTTAAGATAGCTAAAATAAATGGAAAGATGAAACTATAGGTTGGAATACTCAGTACTGTGAAATTTTCAGTTCTCCCAAATTGATCTAAACATTCAATAAAATTCCACTAAAAACCCTAATAAACACAAACATGTATTTTTTTAAGAACTAAACAAGTAGATTCCAAAATACGTGTGATAATACGAATGGCAAGGCACTCTTTTGGTTAAACAAGGTGATAAAACTTGCTCCCTGTGGATATCAAGATTTATTACAATATCACAGGAATTAAGACAATGTGCTATCAGTTGATGGACAGGCACATACACCAACAGACAGGATAAAGAAACAGACTCGGGCCTATGGGGGTATTTTATGACAAAGTAGGCATTACAGAGCAGTGACAAGACGGCTACTTTTTAAATTCATGCCCCTGGATCAACTGAATATCTACATGGATTTAAAAAGAAGCTGGCTCCTATCTCACACCCTGCACAAAAATGAATTCCTGATAATAGATAAACGTGCAGAAAGCAAAGCAATAAACCTTTTAGAAAATAACATAATAGCTTCATGATCCCAGGATAGAGGAAAATATCAGGACACAATAAACACAAACCACAAAGGACAAGATTGATGAACTGGACCAAATGAGAATTAAGAACTTTGGCATATCAAAACCACTTAAGAAAGTGACAGTCAAGTCACGCTAGAAGAAGATATTATAAAACCAATAAGCAACAACAGGCTTGTTTCTAGAATATATAAAGGTGCTCTACAAAGCAACTGATAGGCAAGCCAGTAGAAAAACGGGCAAAATATGTGAAGAGGCACTTCACAAAAGATACCAATGGTCAACATTCTAAGAAAAGTTGTTCAATTTCTACTAGTCATCAAGGAAGTGCAAATTAAATGAGACACACTATTGCACACTCACAATGGCTAAAACGGAAAAAGACCCACAAGACTGAGTGTTAACAAGGATGTGGTACCACAGAAACTCTCCTACATGCTAGCAGGAATGTAAATTGGCATAATCAACACTTTAGAAAACATCCTGGCATTAGCTAACAAATCTGAAGATATGCAGCAATACTGCTGCTAGGGATATAACCAACAGAAACACATGCATACATATAACAGGTGAAATGTACGAGAATGCTCAGAGCAGCACTACTACGGTAGCCAAAAACTAGAAATCCTTAAGTCCATCCACTGTGGAATGTTGAAGTTGTGGGTTTCATACTAAGAGATGCAATAAACATTGAAAATAAATGAATCACAGTTACACTCAGCAATACAAAATCTTGTAAGAATGAATCAAAAGGCCAGAAATATACCCACATTTGTATGAAGTTCAAAAACAGCAAATAAAGTGGGCACGGTGGTGTCTATAGTCCCAGCTATTTGGGAGGCTGAGGCTGGTGATCGCTTGAGCCCAGGAGTTCAAGTCCAATGTGAGCAAGATAGTGAGACCCCATTTCTAAAAATAATTAATTTTTTAAAAACAAGCAAACATGGCCAGGCCCAGTGGCTCACACCTGTAATCCCAGCACTTAGGGAGGCTGAGGTGGGCGAATCAAGAGGTCAGGAGTTCAAGACCAGCCTGACCAACATGATGAAACTCCGTTTCTACTAAAAATACAAAAAATTAGCTGGGCGTAGTGGCAGGCACCTGTAATCCCAGCTACTTGGAGGCTGAGGCAGAAGAATCACTTGAACCTGGGAGGCGGAGATTGTAGTGAGCCTAGATCGCGCCACTGCACTCCAGCCTGTGCAACAGAGTGAGACTCTATAAAAAAACAAACAAACAAACAAAAAAACATAAACTGTAATCTTAAGGTGCATATTTAGATAATAAAACTAAAAAGAAAAGCCAGAAAGCAGTTACCATAAAAGTCAGAAGAGCGGTTACTTAGGGGAGTCCTGGTGGCAATGTCCTAAGCAATGTTCTATTTCTTGTCTTGAAGATCAATTAAACAGCTATTAGCTTTAAAATACATCATTAAACTGTGTCTTCATGTTTTGTGCACATTCTGTACACACTTCACAGTTTTTTTTTTTGAGACGGAGTCTTTCTCTGTCCCCCGGGCTGGAGTGCAGTGGCGTGATCTCGGCTCACCGCAACCTCCACCTCCTGGGTTCACGCCATTCTCCTGCCTCAGCCTCCCGAGTAGCTGGGACTACAGGCGCCCGCCACCACGCCCGGCTAATTTTTTGTATTTTTAGTAGAGACGGGGTTTCACCGTGTTAGCCAGGATGGTCTCGATCTCCTGACCTCGTGATCCGCCCGCCTCGGCCTCCCAAAGTGCTGGGATTACAGGCTTGAGCCACCGCGCCCGGCCTTACAGTTTTAAGTTTTAAAAATTAGAGCAGTGGGAGTGATGCTGCCCACTAGACCTGTAAGTTTAAAACAAGAAGCTTAGACCTCCAAAACACTTGTAAAGGCCCCAAAATGGAACAGTTACCTTTCCAGAACATGAGGTCGCTCATTGAGCAAAGAAAGGAATACTCAATCCTTTTCTCCAAAAAACACCCATAAGGGACAAACGAGGTGGTAAAAACAGGCCATTTCTCAAGCTTCAGAAGACTGGATTGTCTAAGGTAAAAACAATGTTCACATTCATATTGTACTTTATTGTTTTAAGGTATTTTGCATGAATCTGAGTAATCTCACAATAATCCTGAGATGTAGAATATATTATCCTTATTTTGGAAATAAGGAAAATAAAGACCAAAAGACTTATCTAGGGTTGTAAAGTTTGGTAAATGACCAAACTGCAAATAAGCCCGAGCCTCCTGACCACACCAAAGCCATTTTCACTATAACATAATAACGATATACACAAAACCCCACATTTTTAGTCTTTTTCATCTCTCTTTCTCTCTCTCTAGCTAGCTTAAGACCTTCTCTGCCAATAACAGATAACTTCAAACATCAGCCTCAGTGCTACACCTCTCTGAGGCTCTGGGAATGCCCCAGCTAGGAAAAAAAAAACTGGCTTTGTAAGCACAGCTTTGGGGCTGACATCCAGCTCTCTCCTCCCATGGCAGCTGCTCCATCTCCGAGCTTCAAATGCTCATCAGTAAAACCAGAATAACGATACACTTACCTTAAAGAGTACACATGAGGCTAACGAAGTTTTAACAAAATGCTCGGAATGTCACAGGCACCCAGTAAGTACTATTTCCCTTCTTTATGAGAGCAGCACTTTTAAAAATAATAAAGCGTGGCTTACTGAGTTAAGGGGCAAACAAAGTAAGCACGAAATCTAGAAAAGAAAATAAGGTTGCCTAAAATTCCATCACTCAACAATACCCCTGGTTACTGTTTTGGTGACTATCCTGCAAGACATCCAGGCACACGCACATGCACATTTTTTCATTCAATGTGCAACGGACATCTTCCCAAGTCAATAAATACAGATCTACAACCATATTTTCAGTGGCTTTATAATATTGTACCTAGGTATCATCATTACTCACCCAGTCCTACTAATATGCAGGGTTTTATTTTACATAGTACGATGATGGATACACACTTCTACACATGTGCTATCATCCCCTTAGTACAAATGCTGAAAACATTTGCTGAGTCAAAAAGAAAACACACTGTATACTATACTGTTAGCTCTGCTTTTAATGTAATACACTAAGCGCTGCTTTAAAAACAGGACTATGCCCTGCTGATTTCTAAATATTTTTTAGTTATTTTAAAAGACTAGATTGCAACCTAAGTAAGGAGAAATTAGCACTCTACACTGTACTTTTCACATTCAAGAATAAAAACACAAAACAAATACCCCCTCAAGAAAAGTGTGATAGTCAGTGACTTTGCATATACACACATACGATGGGAGAAGTAGTTACTGTTACCCAAACTTGTTATCCTTCAAAGCAGTCACCTAGGAAGTGCCTGGGTGCTCAACCCAATAACAATGCCACTGGGCAGTCTATTTTTAAAATTCCTCTTCTGGAATGCCCTCCAGAGATAGTTTATGAACCATAAAAGTAAATGTCTGTTAAAATACGTAATTAATATTAGATTAATGGGACTTGCAAAGTTATGGGCTATTACCAGTAATCGTCCATATAAAGGATTTTACCCTTCAAAAGGTATTTAGGATCATCACACCATCAAACCACTTTCTTTTATTACACATGAGGCAGCAATATGCCAAGTCACGCTAGGAGACAAGGTTTAAAATACAATGAGAGGCGGAGTTAGTAACCTTTGTTTGAAGACCTAGACCAATCCAATACAGCTTTCAGCAATGATAGAAATGTTCTACATCGGTGATGTCCAATACAGTAGCCACTAGCCACATATGGTTACTGAGCAAATGAAAGGTAGCTAGTGCAAATGTGAAACAGGACTTTTCATTTAACTTTACTTAATCTAACTTTAAACCACCACAGGAGGCTCATGGCTACTGTGCTGGACAGTGCCGCTCTAGACCACTGGCTGCAAACTCGGACATGTAGGTAGAAATAGGACTGGTCATGTGATGGGGGTAAGGGGACCATGGAAACTTGGGGCACCTCTTAAAGTTCCAGTTACTTGATAACATGTGGGACTGAAGGACAGTAAGGCCACATCTCCTGATTTTAAACTCTGGCAACTTATCCAAAGAATTTTAAAGCACTGAGGAGACCAAACAAAACATATTTGTGGGTCATATCCAGCCACAGACCTCTAAATTTGCAATCTCTCTCATCCAGATTCATCCCATAAACATGAGATCAGGCACCAAGACATTCATGATGGTTTAAGGAAATAAACAAAGATCCAAGTTTCCCATATGGACTTTCAAAATCTTCCCTAATATGCTTCCAAGCTGACTTACCTGTTCCTCTCTCCCAGCAGCCCCCAGCCCACCAGCAGGACTCACAGCTCTTCCTCCTGCCCAAGATTCCTCGAGTCTCCCTAGACTCCTCCAAAGCCCAGGTCCCAATCCTTCTAAAGAGACAGATCCAGCTAGCCTCCTCCACAAGGTCTCCAGCCTCCTAATTTCTCTAAACCCCAATCTGAATAGTACTTTTTTCTATCTCCTTTATATGCATACTAAGTAACTCTCCAAAAAGACCACAAACTACTCAAAGCAGAGCAGATTCTTACACAACTTTTCTCACGCACTCACTTGCCCAGAGACAGTAAAAAAAAGTAGCAGGCGGACGCAAAATCATGGGGCAGTGAACGTCTATCTTGCAGAGATTCTCTATTTAATCCTCACAACAATATTTTGAGGCAAATATCATACCTATAAATATGCCTACTTTGCAGATAAGGAAACTAAGCCCAAAAAGATGAACAAATAATTAGGCAAGGTCACTCCGCGATTATGTGGCTTAAATAATGTTCACTAATCCATTAGTCTTACAAAAGGGCAAACCAGGAACACTAAGTTTGTAATGACACCCAAGTCAAATCACTCTTCTGTGTCTACTTTTTCCAGGGAACCATCTGCCCACTGGTTGTGCTTCTGACAAAAAGTGTGTAACAGAAGCCGTTCCAAGAGTGTACTGTAACTAATTTTAGAGACCAAAACATCTGTGAATTGACTCATTGGTTATAGCTCCCAGCATTCCAATCTCCACAGAGGCACCATGAGAGACGAATCAACTCCTTCCTAAAGTAAGGAGTAATCTCCTTCCACTGATTTTTCTCAGAGTTCATGCCAGGGTGAAAACCTGACAAAAATCTAAGCTCTAGGATGACATTTTACTACTTTTAAAAAATATATACCAAAAAAAAAAAAAAGATATTACTACCCTTTCTTGAAATGTTGAAATCTGGAAAAATATAACAATAGTCTGTGCTTAACATACTCTCTAACTCATGCAATGCATGTTTTTTAAAGGGGGGAAGGTGCATTCATTTATTTACTTAAAATTTATTGATCACTTATTAGAATTCTATATACTTGATCAAATATCAATCAAGTATAAGGGTAGGGACGAACAAGCTGTTAGACATATAAGGAGTTACTAAAAAACACACACGTACCACATGACTGCAATTCCATTCCATAAATAAAGATCTGGGTCAGTAACAAGAAAATAAACCAAAAAAGAGAAAAACATGGGATCCTAGAAACAGTGGGGCCAACTCAAAAGAGAGGTGAAGGCAATTACCAAGATGACGGCAAAAGGGATTCTCAGAATGATGACAGGGCACCTAATTTTTTCTTTCTTTCTTTTTCTTTCTTTTTTTTTTTTTGAGATGGATCCTTGCTCTGTCACCCAGGCTGGAGTGTAGTGATGGGATCTTGGCTCACTGCAACCTCCACCTCCCAGGCTCAAGCAATTCTCCTGCCTCAGCCTCCTGAGTAGCTGGGATTACAGGCATGTGCCACCACACCCAGCTAATTTTTGTATTTTTAGTAGAGACAGGGTTTCACTATGTTGGCCAGGTTGGTCTTGAACTCCTGACGTCAAGTGATCCACCTGCCTCGGCCTCCCAAAGTGTTGGGATTACAGGTGTTAGCCACTGCACCCAGCCTGGGAACCTAATTAAAATCAGCACAGCAAGGGTACAGAATGAGAGCAAGTTAGAAATCAACAGGGGAATACAAAGCTGATGGTCCAAAATCGAATCTCCAAGTTTGTCTCCAGAAAGTTTTTGTTTTTCTTTTATTTGTTTAGTTTTTTTATCACAGGGGTGGGGTGGGCACGGAGCAGACATTTGCTTGAATCATGATCCAAAAAAATCCACACGTGACATTTAGCAGGTAAGGCACATGACAATTCAAGGTTATTCTAAAGGCTCCCTGACTCTAGAGTGGGCCCCCTCCTACCTCATTTCTTTTCGTGTCATTTTCATGCTGCAGAAATCTGGTCAGTTCTGTTATGAAGAGAGCCACAGTCGGCTTTGTCTGTTTCCTTGGGCATCGTTGAACTTGACCCTCTATCTGTGCATTTCCTGCAGATGAAGTCAGCTCTAGAGATCTGACTAGATTCAGATTCAACATTTCTGGCCAGAATATTTTATAGGTGGTACTGTAATCTTTATTCCAATAATATCTTCCGTATTTCATCAAATCTAAGACACCACCAACTTTATGAACACCAAAGAAATAACTGGTGACAAACTGTTACCCAATTGATCAAAAGACTCATCTTGATATCAGAGATGGTAAAACTGTAGAGGTTAAAAAAGAGTCTCAGAATTGAAATTCTATTATAGTTTGCTCATTACTTAAAAAAAAAAAAAAAAAACTTTATTTAATTGGATTTATAGTTCTATAGAATGACAGCTTCAAAAACACCTTTTAAAACAGAAAGATTCTTAGAAGTATGGCATGCTTTACATGCAATCCCTCTTGGAAACAGAAAGGATCTTTCAAGGTACTTTCCAACCATGGATTTCAAGGCCCTTTCCCTTTCACATCCCACCCCAACACATTTCCTGTGATTTATCACATCTCAATACTTTAGCCATGAGACTACTTCTCAGGGGATACCCAGAAAAAGTAAAAATAAGGAACAGCTAAAAAATTCAGTTATGTTGGAAATAACTTGGCAGTTTCTTTAAAAACGAAACACACACGTACCCTATGACTACAATTGCATTCCTAGGTATCTACCTACAAATGAAATATAGAAATCAAAGTGTAGGGGGGTGGCCAAGATGGCTGACTAGAAGCATCTAGTGTGCGCAGCTCTCACGAGAGGAGTGAAGGGGCGAGTAAATACAGCACCTTCAATTAAACATCCAGGTACACACACTGGGACCAATCAAGGAAACAACTCCACCCATGGAAAACGGAGAAAAGCAAGGCAGGACAGTGGCCCACTTGGGAGTGAAATGGAGCCAGGGGAACCTCCCCCACTCAGGGAAGCAGTGAGTGAATATGGGACCCCAGGAACCACGCTTCTTCCACAGATCTTTTTCAACCCTCGGGTCAGGAGACCACCTCACGAACCCACTCCACCAGGGTCTTCAGTCTGACACAGAGCTACGTGGAATCTTGACAGAGCAGTTTCTCAGGCACAAACAGAGACTCAAGAGCCTTAGATACCCAGGCTTTCTGGGCTTCAGGGCAAAAGGAGCTGCAATTCCATCTTTGGGTTTGAAGTGCCCAAAGCAACTGGGGGCTGAAGCAGACCCTGAGCACAGCATGGCTGCTCTATGAAAAAGAGGTCAGACTGCTTTCTTAAGCAGGTCCCTGATCCCATTCCTCTTCAGTGGGTGGGCCCTCCCAACCAAGGTCTCCAACCACCACCTACAGGTGCCTTCGGGCTGGCAACAGATCTGTACTTTCCTGAGACAGAGCTCCCAGAGGGAGGGGCAGGCCACTATCTTTGCTGTTTTGCAGGCTTCACTGTTGATACCTCCAGGTACTGGAAAATCCAAGGCAACTGGGGACTGGAGTGGACCCCCAACATATTGCAGCAGCCCTACAGAAAAGTGGCCAGACAGTTACGTGGGTACCCATTCCCATATCTCCTCATGGGCAGGTCCTCCAGGCCTGGGCCTCCAGCCACCCCCTCACCAGAGCTATCCAGCCAGTAGCAACTCAGCAATTCCCTGGACAGAGACCATATGGCAACTGAAAGCCACTCTGCCACTGCCTCTGCGGTGGAACTGCCCTTTCTACCCTCGGACTAACAAAGAAGCAAAGACCCTAAGTGCCTTATCCACACCTCCAACAAGGAGGGGAGGCTAGTCCATCTCCCAAGGGCCCACCCACCCCCCTACTCTTCACCAGGCAGGGAACCCCCAGCTTGAGCTCACAGCACAGACCCTCCATCCTGGGCTGATTGCACTGAGTGACTGCTGACCTGCATCTCTCTAGGGTGGAGCCCACAGGAGACAATCAAATGACCCTCAGCCACAACCACTACTAAGGTCCCTTCCTCTGCTGCCTCCAAACTGGAAAAAAAACATAAACACTGAGATTGTCCCAGAGCTGCAGTGGGCAGCTCGGGAGTGCCAAGCTGCGATCTATAGCCAGTACTCAAGGTGGAGAGAAACCCACGCTTTTTGAGAATTGAGAGGGAACACGGCTGCAACTGTGAGGAAATATGGGGGAGCCACACAACCAAGCAAGAGTCTACCATGACCAGTATGCCTACGTGCCACATACCAGATCACAACCCAAAGTTTCAACACCAAAAATACCTTGCTAACATACCACCCTCTGAAACCAAAGACAAGAATTCAGCTTCAAAGACCCTAAACAAAGCCTCAGCCCTGTGAAAACATCCAGCAAATCAGTCACTTGACTGTACTCAATCTACAGTGCAGTTCAAGGAACACCCAGACTTAGAGAAAAGTAAAAAACCAATGCAAGAACTCCAATAACTCAAATGGGCAGAGTGTCATATGTCTTCCAACAACCACACCAGTTCTCCAACAAGAGTTCTTAACCAGGCTGAGCTGGCTGAATGACAAAAATAAAATTCAGAATATGGATAGGAACCAAGATCACTGAGATTCAGGAGAATAGCAAAACTCAGTCCAAGGAAATTAAGAACCAAAATAAAATGATACAGGAGCTGAAGGACAAAATAGCCAGTATAAAAAAGAACCTAAAGGATCTGACAGAGCTGAATAATACAGTACCAGAATTTCACAATGCAATCACAAGTATTAACAGCAGAATAAACCAAGCTGAAGAAAGAATCTTGGAACTTGAAGACTGGCTCTCTGAAATAAAATAGTCAGAAAAAATAGTGAAAAAAGGAATAAGGAATGAACAAAACCTCAAGAAGTATGGGATTATGTAAAGAAGCCAAATCTACGAAAAATTGGTATCCCTGAAAGGGAGAAAAAAGCAAATAACTTACAAAATATATTTCAGGGTATCATCCATGAAAACTTCCCCAACCCTGCTAGAGAAGCCAAAAGTCAAATTCAGGAAATATAGAGAACTCTTGCAAGATGCTACACATGAAGATCATCCCCAAGACACATAATCATCAGATTTTCCAAGGCTGAAATGTAAGAAAGGATGTTAAACGCAGCTAGAGAGAAAGGGCAGAACACCTACAAAGGGAACCCTGTCCGGCTAACAACAGACTTCTCAGCTGAAACCCTTTAAGTCAGAAGAGATTGGGGGCCTATATTCAACATTCTTAAATAAATAAAAAAAATCTTCAACCAAGAATTTCATATCCAGCCAAACTAAGCTCTTTAAGCAAAGGAGAAATAGGAACCTTTTTCAGATAAGCAAATGTTGAAGGAGTTCATTACCACCAGACCTGCCTTACAAGAGATCTTGAAAGGACCACTAACAGTATTAATATAGTAGAAGGGAAAGATCACTACCAACAAATGCAAAAACACAAACCAGTGTTAAATATGCAGACCAGCGATACTATAAAGCAGCCACACAAACAAGCCAGCATAATAACCAGCTAAGAACACAATGATGGGATTAAATACACATATATAAAACTAACCTTGAATGTAAATGGGCTAAATGCCCCACATAAAAGGCACAGAGTGGCAAGCTGGATAAAAA
This sequence comes from Hylobates moloch, assembly GCF_009828535.3. Classification (NCBI taxonomy): domain Eukaryota; kingdom Metazoa; phylum Chordata; class Mammalia; order Primates; family Hylobatidae; genus Hylobates; species Hylobates moloch. The sequence goes on from NW_026652299.1 coordinate 27,122,038, forward strand.
AGCAAGACCCAATGGTATGCTGTCTTCAAGAAACCCATCTCACACGTAATGACACCCATAGGCTCAAACTAAACGGATGGAGGAAAATCTACCAAGCAAATGGAAAACAGAAAAAAGCCAGGGTTGCAATCCTAATTTCAGACAAAGAGACTTTAAAACAACAAAGATCAAAAAAGACAAAGATGGGCATTACATAATGGTAAAGGGTTCAATTCAACAAGAAGACCTAACTATCCTAAATACATATATGCACCCAACACAAGAGCACCCAGATTCATAACGAAAGTTCTTAGAGACCTTCAAAGAGATTTACACTCCCACAAAATAATACTGGGAGATGTCAACACTCTACTGACAATATTAGACAGATTATCAAGGCAGAAAATTTATAAAGATATTCAAGACCAGAACTCAACACTAGACCAATGGATCTGATAAATCTCTACAGAACTCTCCACCCAAAAATAACAGAATATATATGCTTCAGATCATCACATGGCACATACTCTAAAATCAACCACATAATTGGACATAAAACAATCCTCTGCAAAAAAAAAAAAAAAAAAAAAAAAGGCCAGGCGCAGCGGCTCACACCTGTAATCCCAGCACTTTGGGAGGCCAAGGTGGGCGGATCATGAGGTCAGGAGATCGAGACCATCCTGGCTAACATGGTGAAACCCCATCTCTACTAAAAATACAAAAAAATTAGCCGGGCGTGGTGGCGGGTGCCTGTAGTCCCAGCTACTCGGGAGGCTGAGGCAGGAGAATGGTGTGAACCTGGGAGGTGGAGCTTGCAGTGAGCCAAGACTGCGCCACTGCACTCCAGCCTGGGCGACAGAGCAAGACTCCGTCTCAAAAAAAGAAAAAAAAAAACCTGAAATCACACCAAACACACTCTTGGACCATAGCACATTAAAAATAGAAGTCAAGACTAAGAAAATCACTGAAAATCATACAATTACATGTAAATTAAACAACATGCTCTTGAAAGACTTTAGGGTAAATAAAGAAATTAAGGCAGAAATCAAGAAGCTCTTTGAAACTAATGAGAACAAAGATACAACATACCAGAATCTCTGGGACACAGCTAAGACAGTGTTAAGACAGTAATTCATAGCACTAAATGCCAACATAAAAACAAAGATCTCAAGTTAACAACCTAACATCACAACTGAAAGAATTAGAGAAGCAAGGACAAATCAACCCAAAAGCTAGCAGAAGACAAGAAACAACCAAAATCAGAGCTGAAATGAAGGAAATCGAGACATGAAAAACAATTCAAAAAACATCGACAAATCCAGGAGATTTTTTAAAAAAAATTAATAAGATAAATAGGCTGCTAGCTAGACTAATAAAGAAGAAAAAAGGGAAGATCCAAATAAACACAATTAGAAATGATGAAGAAAATGTTACTACTGACCCCGTAAAAATAAAAACCATCAGAAACTACTATGAACACCTCTATGCACACAAACTAGAAAGCCTGGAAGAGATGAATTAATTCCTGGACACATACAGTCTCCTAAGACTGAACCAGGAAGAAACTGATTCCCTGAGCAGACAAATAATGAGCTCCAAAACTGAATTCGTAATAAAAAGCCTACCAACCAAATTCACAGCCAAATTCTACTAGACGTACAAAGAACAACTGATACCACTCCTACTGAAACTATTCCAAACACTTGAGGAGGAGGGACTCCTACCCAATTCATTCTACTAGGCCACCATCATACTAATACCAAAACCTGGAAGAGACAGAACAAAAAAAGAAACCTCAAGCCAATATCCTCGATGAACATCAATACAAAAATCTTCAACAAAATACTTGCAAACTGAATTTAGGAGCACATCAAAAAGCTAATTCACTGTGATCAAATAAGCTTCATCCCTGGGATGCAAGGTTGGTTCAACATATGCAAATCAATAAATGTGATTCATCATATAAACAGAACTGAAGACGAAACCACATGATTATGTGATGCAGAAAGGGCTTTCAATAAAATTAAACACCCCTTCATGTTATTAGGTATTGAAGGAACATACTTCAAAGTAACAGCCACCTATGACAAACCCACAGCCAACACCATACTGAATGGGGAAAAGCTAGAAGCATTCCCCTTGAAAACCGGCACAAGACAAGGATGCTCACTCTCACCACTCCTATTCAACATAGTATTGGAAGGCCTAGCTAGAGCAATCAGGCAAGGGAAAGGAATAAAGGGCATCCAAATAAGAAGAGAGGAAGTCAAACTATCCCTATTTGTAGACAATACGATTCTGTATCTAGAAAACCCCACAGTCTCAGCCCAAAAGCTCATTCAGCGATAAACAACTTCAGCAAAGTTTCCAGATACAAAATCGATATACAAAAATCACTAGCATTACTATACACCAACAACAGGCAAGCAGAGAGTCAAGTCATGAATGAACTCCCATTCGCAATTGCCACAAAAAGAATAAAACACCTAGGAATACAGTGAACCAGGGAGGTAAAAGATCTCTACAATGAGAATTACAAAACACTGCTCAGAGAAATCAGAGAAGACACAAACAAATGGAAAAATATCCCATGCCCATGGATAGGAAGAATCAATATCATTAAATGGCCATACTACCCAAAGCAATTTACAGATTCAGTGCTATTCCTATCAAAACTACCACTGACATTCTTCAAAGAACTAGAAATAAATATTTTAAAATTCATATGGAACCAAAAAAAAAAGCCTGAATAGCCAAGGCAATCCTATGCAAAAAGAACAAGGCTGAAGGCATCACATTACCTGACTTCAAACGATACTACAGTAACCAAAACAGTATGCTACTCATACAAAAACAGGCACATAGACCAATGGAACAGAATAGAAATCCCAGAAATAGGCTGCACACCTATGACCATCTGATCTTCAACAAGCTGACAGAAACAAGCAATGGGGAAAAAACTTCCTATTCAATAAATGGTGCTGAGATAACTGGCTAGCCATCTGCAGAAGATTAAAGCTGGACCCCTGCCTTACACCATACATAAAAATCAAATTATGATGGATTAAAGACTTAAATGTCAAATCCAAAACTATAAAAACCCTGGAAGACAACCTAAGCAATACCATCCTGGACAAAGGAATGGGCAAAGTTTTCATGACAAAGACACCAAAAGCAATCGCAACAAAAGCAAAAATTTACAAATGGGATCTAATTAAACTTAAGAGCTTCTGCACAGCAAAAGAAATTATCAACAGAGTAAACAGACAACCTACAGAATGGGAGAAAGTATTTGCAAACCACACATCTGACAAAGGTCTAATATCCAGCATCTATAAGAAACTTAAACAAATTTACAAGAGAAAAAACAACTCCATTAAAATATAGGCAAAGGACATGAACAGACACTTTTCAAAAGAAGACATACATGCAGCCAACATGCAGGCATATGAAAAAAAAGCTCAACATCACTGATCATTAGAGAAATGCAAATCAAAACCACAATGAGATACCATCTCACACAGTCAGAATGGCTATTATTAAAAAGTCAAAAAGTAACAGACGCTGGTGAGGTTGCAGAGAAAAGGGAACACTTACACACTGTTGGTGGGAGTGTAAATTAATTAAACCACTGTGGAGAGCAGTCTGGCAATTCCTCAAAGAGCTAGAAGCAGAACTACCATTCAACCTAGCAATCCCATTACTGGGTATATACCCAAAGGAATATAAGTCATTCTACCATAAAGACACATGCATGTGTATGTTCATTGCAGCACTATTCATAATAGCAAAGACATGGAATCAACCTACATGCCCATCAATGACAGACTGGATAATGAAAAAGTGGTACATACATACCATGGAATACTATGCAGCCATAAAAAGAAATGAGATCACATCTTTTGTGGGAACATGGATGGAGCTGGAGGCTATTATCCTTAGCAAACTAATGCAGAAACAGAAAACCAAATATTGCATGTTCTCACTTGTAAGTGGGAGCTAAATGATGAGAACACATGAACACAAAGAAGGGAACAACAGACACTGAGGCCTACTTGAGGATGGAGGGTGGGAGGAGGGAGAGGAGCAGAAAAGATAACTTTTGGGTACTGGGCTTAATACCTGGGTGATGAAATAATCTGTACAACAAACCCCTGTGACATGAGTTCACCTCTGTAACAAACCTTCACATGTACCCTGAAACCTAAAATAAAACTTTAAAAGTAAATAAATAAAATTTAAAAACAAAATAAAATAGCAAGGTACTGCATTTTTTAAAAAGAAAAATGGGCCAGGCATGGTGGCGCACACCTGTAATCCCACCACTTTGGGAGGCTGAGGTGGGAGGATCATGAGGTCAGGAGATAGCAGGCTAGAACACAACTCGTTACTCCAACACTGATAGTCCTATGACTCCCTCCATAAAATCAACTGAGTAGAATACTGAACAGCTCTTCTGAACATTTTCAGACAAATCTATTCTAGAAAACTTTCCACTTGGGAACTATCTCAAACTCTTCAATTATTTACTAGGAGATCAAACATAAGCACAGAAACACAACAGGCAAATTTCACTTAAGCTTGGCTTTTGTCCTCTGGGGTTTTATTATTGTTCAGGTTTTATCTTTCAATGATGTGGCTTGGTACAGAGAACCCTGTCCTGCTTTTGATTTTATTCTTTCAGAATCTGGAAAGGAGGTCAGCTGTCCCTTCTAGGCTTCAGTTCCTCCATCTGTAAAATGAAGTTGTTCTAAATTATTTTTCATGTCTCTTCTAAATTTAAAATGTTATATGCACACACCTTTGTGAGTCCCGATGACGGTCCCAACACAGGCCAAGCTAATCACGTGACCGACACTTCCCCAGAGGCACTTGGCTGAGGCTTCTGGGGTTGGGGGTGGGCAATGTACCTGCCCCATCTGGTGTCACACTCCTAAGGTATGCCCTCCCTCCCAACTGACCCCTTTCAAATCAAATACAAGGCATCTCTTCTCAACTGGAGGCTTCCCCCAATGCCAAGTAGCCTTCACTTCTCTCTCCCTTCTCTGACCTCTAACCACAACACTCGAGGATAACGTAAGTGGGCACTTGATTTTTCCCCACTTTTTTCATAGGGTAGTTTATATCATGCTGAACAGGCTGTCAAGAAACAACTGCCTGATGATTTGTTGAAAGAGTCCACATCACACTGAAAAAGGAGATGGGTAAAGCAACAAGACTTTGTCAAAGGCCAGTAGCACTTTTAAAGAGAAGGCAGAAAGAATCAGCAGAAACCTCATGCCTGGATTGAGCATCCCCTCTTCCATTCCAGAATTTCATTCATGCTTTCAAACACACCATGCTTTTAGCCAAAAAATAAAAAATTAACATGCCGACACACTTAATGAATTCTCTTATTAAAAAATATGCTAACTTGTTCTAGCATAGAAAGCTTAGAGGTAAGATATGGAAATCAAAAATAAATTTGCTGCTTTAATTTCTCCTAACTTCCAACTTTTTGTAAAACAAAAAGGCCCTGAGAACTTGGAACAAATTCTCAGCTCTGGGGAAATTAGCTTCTTTTATATTACCTCCCACTCTTATCTAATCCTGATTTCAAATTTCAAAAGTAAGCAAAACCACATTTGGGAGAAATAAACAGAAAAGAATGAGCAAGGGGTGAAAATGAAAGTTCATTGTACTCATTTGTTTTCATGCTGCTGATAAAGACATATCCAAGACTGGGCAATTTACAAAAGAAAGAGGTTTATTGGACTTACAGTTCCACATGGCTGGAGAGGCCTCACAATCATGGGGGAAGGCAAGGAGGAGCAAGTCACGTCTTACATGGATGGCAGCAGGCAAAGAGAGAGCTTGTGCAGGGAAACTCCTGTTTTTAAAACCATCAGATCTTGTGAGACCCATTCACTATCACAAGAACAGCATGGGAAAGACCTGTCCCCATGATTCAATCATCTCCCACAAGGTCCCACTCACAATGTGTGGGAATTATGGGAGTTACAAGATGAGATTTGGGTGGGAATACAAAGCCAAACCACATCATTCATGAGGTAATTATTCCAAGTGAGGAATTCACTGCTTAGCTAAAGGCAATGATGAAAAACAAAAAACGGTGGCGGTGGGGTAGGGAGCTAACATTTATCCATTCTTCTATAAATGTTCCATGTGTGAACCATGTTTTAGGAATCTATTCTTTCTGAAACCCTGTCACTTAACCTCTCTGGCCCAGCACTGGACAATCTCATATCATGACTAAAATGGTTTGAGTTCTATAATTAAGGACTTCACCCTAACTTAGAACCACTGAAGAAGAATTATCAAAGATTTTAGTCAGAAAGGGCCTTGGTCATCACCGTGTATTGATTTACCCTGTTTTAGTGACAGATTTATCACCTGTACTCACATCCAAGTCCAAGGGGCTCTAAAGCCCAGCTCTCTCTATGGTACGATATTTTATTCCCAGGGGTGGAGAGAATTACAAATCCAAGTCCAAAGCTATACCAGTTAAACACGGGAAACCAAGCACACATTTTCATCAACTCTTGCTCCTGACAGCCCATCAGAATGACAGAAGTACAGATTATCACCGAAACAACTTACAGAATTGGGGCACTGGTAGAATACAAGCAGCCGTCAGTAAATAGATTTTTCCCCAAACACAATTTGAGAAGAAGAAAAGAGAGGGAAAGCCGCAACCCAGAATATGCTCCAAAGGGGCTGCAGTTGGCATGAAAGCTTATCCTCCTGGTCCCTAAATAAGTTCTGGGTTCCTGTGGCAGCTATGGGGCAAGAAGCACTGGGACACTGGGATAAGCAGGAGAATGCAGGTGGACAAGGGGACTGCCACTGTCAGAGAAAAGAAGTTGTATACACAGGTGGGGAAAGACGAGGAGGAGGCCTATCAACAGGCCAGGCTGGGCCCCCTGCACAGAGGCTCAATTCTGTGATGAGATGAGAGTTCACATATTTGCCTCCCACCACTAGACTATGAATAAGGTAACCACATAATTTATCATCTGAAGTGGGGAACTTTGAGATTCAAAGGGCGTACTCTTATACCAGGACAAGAGGCATGAATAGGGAATGTCCCAGGCCAAGTGGACATAGGGTCTCCCTAGGCATGAGTTCCTCAGGGCGGGAACTAGGTCTCATTCTGCTCTGTATTCTCAAGACCAAGGAGGCTCTCAGTAAACATGCAGAATAACTCATGTGACTACTTTCTCCAGTAAATCAAATTTGCCAAAAGCAATCGGTATAGTATTTCCACCAGGGCTGCCTTGTTGCACAAGTTCAGGAGGCACTGTCACAACCCCATGCAGCACCTGTGTTCACATAAAAGGAGATGCACTTTTTTTAAGAAACTTGTTTTTAAACCCTCTCTAAATGAGCTTTGAAATGAACTTCCTCCACATCCACAGCCAACCAAAGCTCTGCCCTGAAGCCACTTTCCCACTGAACTTGCTATGACCTTCCATGTTCATCCCTCCCTTGGCAGGGACAGGTTGTCAGAGTCCTGAGAGCTGCAGAGACAGCTGATGCCCCATACTGTGAGCCCAGAGCCTTTTTTCACTAGGCCGTTCCAATTCTGGCATTATCTGACTTAGCAACTCATATCAAAGATCATCAGGCATGACCAGCAGATCTGCATGCTCAAGTCTAGATGCTGACAGCAATACTGACAGTCAGAACACACATTAAGAGCAGAACGACCCTAAAGCTTGTTCTAAGTCCTTTCCCTGTTTGCATCAGTTTGCTGTAGTTATCCACAGGTAAGGTACTAAAACAAGGGCCCTAGGATTTATCTCTTTTCTGAAGAGAAAACACCCAAAAAACACAAGTGAACTTTCTTGCAGGGGTGTTTCAGGGATGGCCAGAAACAAGCACACAGCAGGAGCTAGCACTGGGCTCTGAGACTGACAGCTGTGAGTCCTATTAATGGACCTCCAGCACCCTTCTTACATTTCACTGCTTTAATCCAAGCTACCAAACAATTCTAATGAGACCAGCCTACAAACTATTCAGGTGCCTCTGAAGCAATCATCTCAAAGTCCTCCCACAAGAGGGGGTAGATGTGTGGGTGCAAAAACAGAAATGGAGAGGAAAGCAGTGGGACCACAGGCCAGACCTCAAGGTGCCTTGCATTTCTTGGACCCCATTATCAGATCACATGCTAGGTGTATAATGTGAATTCCCATGTTTATAAATCCTGTAATTACTGTGCAAACTGTATTGCTCTGTAATGTGTTCTGTGCTGCACCATATTTTGTGTTAAAAGTAATAGCTTGTAAAACGTAAGCAGGAAATGGAAACAACTTGGTCCTCTCTGTTTTTCTTGAAAGACTGACAGATTTATCACCTGTACTCACATCCAAGTTCAAGGGGTTCTAAAGCCCAGCTCTCTCTATGGTACGATATTTTATTCCCAGGGGTGGAGAGAATTACAAATCCAAGTCCAAAGCTATACCAGTTAAACACGGGAAACCAAGCACACATTTTCATCAACTTTTGCTCCTGACAGCCCATCAGAATGACAGAAGTACAGATTATCACCGAAACAACTTAGAGAATTGGGGCATTGGTAGAACACAAGCAGCCATCAGCAAATAGATTTTTCCCCAAACACAATTTGAGAAGAAGAAAAGAGAGGGAAAGCCGCAACCCAGAATACACTCCAAAGGGGCTGCAGTTGGCATGAAAGCTTATCCTCCTGGTCCCTAAATAAGTTCTGGGTTCCTGTGGCAGCTATGGGGCAACTAGTTCCCCTAACATTCCAGTAATCCATCCTCAATCTCATTACCTCTTACCCACTGAACTATTTTCTAGGAACCTCTTACTCATCCTCAAGTTGGCTGAGACACCATCATAATTTTTTTACTTTCCAAGACGCAATTTGGAACACCCTAGGAGCCTGCTCAAAAACCTTCAATGAACCCTCAGAGCCTGCTTAAAAAACAGCTTAACAGCCCTGGTGTGGCCTTCACGCCCTCTGAGGTTGGGCACCAATCTCTGTCTAGGAAGCATAGTTCAGGGGAAGAGTTTGGGTTCTGAACCCAGATAGCCCCATTTCAGATGCCAGCTCTACCACTTATCTTCACCTATTAAAGGGGAAATACAACAGCAACTAACAAGATGGTTGTGAGGATGAAGGAAAATAATTTGCCTAAAAGAGCTCTGCACAGGCCTGGTATGCAGAACTGTTCCATAAACGTTAGCTATTTTCATTATCCTCAGCTTCTTCCACTCACTGAACAAACAGTCGAGCACCGCTGTGGGCCAGGCACTGTCCTGTCCTGATGCTCAGCTTACAGACTGAACAAAACAAAGCCCTTGCCCTCTGGGAGCTACCCAAGAATAGGGGGAGGGAGAGTACCCCAGAGCTTCACTACACATGATCCATGGGCCAAAGTGGAACTTCCCCAGACTGCTCCAGCATTGCTCAGCACTATTTCCACCTGGAAAGTTTACTTCTACATGCCCAAATCCTGCCTATCTTGTAAGATCCAGCTCCAGGGCCACCATTTCCAGAAGCTTTCGCTAGTTACCTCCCACAGAAGGGCAGCCTGGACTCAGCACTCTGCATCTCTTGTAACTGCTTGGCTGTAATGTACGACACGAGGTCCTCCCGTGCAAATGTCTCCTCTGCTATAATCACTAGTTTGAAGGTAGGGAATAGAATTTTTCTCCCTTTAACTCCCTGGCACATCTTATCTTCACATACACACAAACACAAAATGTGTGAAACGGGCAAATAAATCTCTACCCTAATTATCCTCTCATCATGCTATGACTAAGCCACGAAATCTAAAGAGAAATCTGAACGACAAAGAGGTGTCAGGAAAGAAAAGAAAAGAAATACCTTTAGAGCACCACATAATACAAATACACGGTATCAGAGTTTAGTATTTATCTTGGCTAAGAAGTTATAAAGTCTCTTTATGTGACTACTTCTATCTTCCTCGATGGGGTTGGGAAGCTGGTAAAGTTTTGGTGGACTGGGGAACTTCTAAGATTTTCACGCTTTTACAACCATAAATCAAAAACAGAGAAAGATCAAGGCTTTATACACTTTCAGGATGTCATCAGAGTATCCAGTTTCCAACATGCATTGAACAGCGCCAGTACAGAACAGAGGGAGGATTCATCCACTTGTCTAGAGGGCTTCAGACAGATGTGTACTGTGCTCTCAGACTCAGGGCTGAATCAATAATGGACAGGGGTGGCTAATGATGTCCAGCCAGAATTGGTTCAGTATGATTCAGAGTTCAGAGATAGCACATCGCTGCTAAGCAGAGGTCAAAGAGACCTAGCTTCCATCCTTCCTGGAACCCTGGGGGCAACCGTAACCACTGGACCAGAGAGGGGTGGTCAGTGGCCTTCAGCGCCCCCTGGTCCTCACACTGGGGCAGTCTAATCAGATAACAAATGACCCTCAGAAAACTCAGCCTTTGATTTCAAATAAGAAACGTGTTGTATTCTAGACAAGCAAAAGAACAAATGAAACAAACATTTCTTTAATAACCATAACCCAACTTTAGTGAAGACTGCCCAGCACTAAGCAAGTAACATGCTCACAACTGAAAAAAGGGATGAGTCTATCCGGAGAAAGGATTTTTCCACATAACTGAGGACTGATTCTAAATGTCTTAAGTTTCCATTTAGTTAATGGAAATCTCCTAAAATGTACTAGACATTTCTATTATAGAGAATATTCTAGAGTTTGGCTTTTCTTGAAGTCACCATTACAAATATAGCCATTGTGTGGAGCTCAAGTCCAAGAGTTGCTTTCCAGGGTCCTATAAAATAGAGCAAATCAGAGGAGAACTCTGTCATATCCAGGTCCTTGGTCTTCCCCTACCTTCACTTACTGCTGAGACACTGGAGGAGACAAACTTCTCCACAAGTTTTAGTTAGGGGGGTCGCAGGAATAGTTTGGAGGAATAGAATTGGTAGGGTAGCCTCTGGCTGTCCTGAGCTGGTGTCATATATCCTTTAAGCCAGAGGGATGTAAAAGGTTGCTCTCAGGAAAGCCATGTGCCTTCCGGAGATATAAATGTTCAATCCCTCATTATGTTAATTTACTCTATAAATATTTATTGAGTGGCCACCATGTCCCAAGCACTGTTTTAGGCAATAGAGATGCTAATGACTTTGCCTGTCTTCCTAAACTGCCATCAGAGGTCTCTGCCTCAAGAATCTTACATTCAAGTAGAAGGAATTTCAAACAGTGGCAAAGTAATTGGCTGAGGGTACAGACTATTTTAGCTAGGGATGTCACAGAAGGTTTCTAAACAGTGAGTTTAAGCTGAGACCCAAATGATAGGATATAGCTCATAACACAGACATCGGGAGAAAGCCAACTAGCCATTAGAAAGCCCTCTAAAGCACAATCTAGAGACAGAGATTAGGGCGGCTGGAGGACGGTAAAAGACAGCAGGAATGAGAACAAGGCCAAGAGACAGCTAGGGCTCGGCCTTGGGCACAAGGTCATTTACCCTTGTAAAGTAAATGTTTTAATTTTATTTTAAGTATAATGGGAAGACACTGGAGAAGGTTAGGCTGACAAGTGATAGAACCCAATTTATGATGTTAAAAGATTTCTTAGGGCCAGACGTGGTGGCTCACGCCTGTAATCCCAGCACTTTGGGAGGCCGAGGAGGGCAAATCACCTGAGATCAGGAATTTGAGACCAGCCTGACCAACATGATGAAATGCGATACAAAAAGTTAGCAGGGCATGGTGGTGCGTGCCTGTAGTCCCAGCTACTCGGGAGGCTGAGGCAGGAGAATCGCTTGAACCCAGGAGGCCAAGGTTGCAGTGAGCCGAGATTGCAGCACTGCACTCCAGCCTGGCAACAGAGCGAGACTCTGTCTCAAAAAAAAAGATTACTTGGAATGCTGTGTGCACTGGAGGCTCACCATGGCCAACCTTGTTTATAAACTGTGCTGATGTGACAATAGCACACGGTGGTTAAGAGTGCAGACTCTGGACTAGATTCTGCCACCTACTACCAGTATAACTTTGAGCAAATTAATTCCTCTATGTGCCTCAGTTTCTGCATCTGTCAAAGGAAGATACTTGCTGTTTTAGTTTCCGTGTTAAGGACAAAAGTTAAAAACAGGGGGGCATCCAAGTGTCTAAATATCACTAATATGCACACACTTCTTTCCAAGAGGCCTCTAGCATATCAGTCTGTTCTCTCCTCTCTCCCTCCTTCTTTCCCTCCCCACCCAACTCCCAAAGGAAAGAGACAGGTGGCACAATCTCGTTAACGAAGTAAAAAGTGCCTCTCCTTTTTATTGCTGGAGACTATCAGTAGGGTAGGAGGAAGAAGTATGCCCAAAATGTGATCTAGAATTTAGTGCACCACTCAGTAGAACACTGTTTCTTAAGCATAAAGCCAATCTTCTCTTGTGTAAAAAGGTTTTCCTTCTCAAAGTGAAAAATATCTCTGTGGCTAAAGTCATTCATGCTGAGCATTTCAGCAACATGGTAGACTCCCACATGCCTGATTGTTCATTTTCTAACAGCTGCAGGCAGAATCTAGTGAACTCTTAATGATCCAAGAGGTTTTCAGCCTGCCATGCATCCTCTCTCACAGCAAGCATGTAGTTTTCAGTATCAGGGAGCCCGGCTTCTCCCTTCAAAAGACAAGAGGGGGTGAATGTATCAATATTCCTTCTACAATGTGAAAACTAGAATTTCTATGTCTAGATTTCCTTCACTGGGACCCTGTATGATATAATACCATGAGTTTTCTATTTGGAATTTTCTGAGAACAAATCACAATTTAAATTCAAGTTCTTCAATTAGTAACAAAGGTTAGGATGGATGCCAAGGCTTTCATCCAACTAAAACTCATTTTCTAGATTTATTGGATATGAAGGAAACAAGGAATATTCCTGGCTGATTCCCAGGTGTCCCCTCCCACTCGCTTACCCCTCCCCACTTCATTCTCATGAGAAATGAAAGTAACCCATGGGATTTGGATGCCCATTAGAATCTTCCTGCCTTACGGAAACCATGGCTACAAATTCATCCCTCTCATAAAGCTATACTGAATTAGGACATAACTATAAGAGAGGAAATTGTCACAGGGACTTCTGTTTTTTTAATGACAAGGCACATTAAGCAAAAAACACAAAGAAAAGGCCACCTCAAATACAAGCAAGCAGGAGACACTTATATGCAGCTTAATATAACTTAATTTATTTATTTAGTTTTTGTTTTTTTTCTTTTGGGATGGGTCTCACTCTGTCACCCAGGCTGGAGTACAGTAGTGTGATCTTGGCTCACCACAATCTCTGCCTCCCAGGCTCAAGCAATCCTCCCACCTCGGCCTCCCAAGTAGCTGGGATTGTAGGTGTGCGCCACCATGCCCGGCTAGTTTTTTTATTTGTTTTGGTAGAGATGGGCTTTCACCATGTTGCCCAAGCTAATATAATTAAATTTAATAAGCAGTTACTATATGGTGGGTACTGCTGTGCAAGCAACGGGTTCAGACACACAAAGAAAAATCAAACTGTGGCCCTCTTCTGCAAAAATATCAATATTATAGTTAAAACAAGTATGCAAATGGCAACAACATAAAGCAAAACATGATCTGGCAAAGTGTGGTGTGGGCTCAGTGGTATGGGAGCAAGCCATTTCAACTGGGAAAAATTAGCACAGGCTTCACAGGAGCCATACCACTTAAGCTGAGTCTTCGATCATGAAAAGAAGTTTCACAAGGCCAACAAGAAGCAATCCATACAGAAGAAAGAGAATGGGGTGGCAGGAGGATGCACCAAATCAGTGTGGCTACAGTATGGAGGGAACGTGGTGGAAGAAAAGCAAAGAATGGCATGTTTAGGACAAAAATATTAGAAGGTGTTGAGTATCATGCTCTGGTGTTTGGGCTTTCTTCTTTAGGCAGCAGAGAACTCAAGGCTTCGGAGCAGGGATGGACAAACAAATCTGTGTTTTAGAAAGCTCACCTGTAAAAGATGTAGTACTGAATACAAAAAAAAAAAAAAAGATAAAAAGAAAGAAAGCCACTTGGCCTAAGGAGGGAAACTAGTTGGAAAGCAGCTTCAAAAGGCTAAGGAAGAGAAAAATGGCATCTGATTCCTATAGCAGAGGCAGAATTAGAAGAAAAAAAGGTAGAGGTCTGATAGGTAGATACTTTAGATAAAATAATAGGGCAGGGTGCAGTGGCTCACGCCTGTAATCCCAGCACTTTGGGAGGCCAAGGCAGGTGGATCACGAGGTCAGGAGATCGAGACCATCCTGCCTAACACGGTGAAACCCCGTCTCTACTACAAATACAAAAAATTAGCTGGGCGTGGTGGTGGGCGCCTGTAGTCCCAGCTACTCGGGAGGCTGAGGCAGGAGAATGGCATGAACCCAGGAGGCGGAGATTGCAGTGAGTCGAGGTTGCGCCACTGCACTCCAGCCTGGGGGACAGAGAAAGACTCCGTCTCAAAAAATAAAAATAAAAAAGACGACATTTTCTTCATGCTTTTCTGCCATTTTCAAAAAGGCACACATTCTTAAGCGGGGGGGACAAAAAATAATTATTTCAGAGAAAAAAACTACTAAAATTTATTGACAATTAGATTGTGTGTGCTGGGAAAGAGGAACATTTGAGACATAAAGAGTTAAAAGGGCCGGGGGCAGTGGCTCACACACCTGTAATCCCAGAACTTTGGGAGGCTGAGGAGGGCACATCACTTGAGCTCAGAAGTTTGAGACTAGCCTGGGCAACATGGTGAAACCACGTTTCTACCAAAAATATATATATGATAATTTTTTTTTTTTAAGTTAAAAGTTAACCCCAGACTTCCATTGATGGTGACTGGTCATGCCTCAAACCTAAACAAGAACAAAGGAGGAAAGGAAGCATAGTTCATCCACCATCTTCTTCTGACCAATGAGAAAAGGGAAAGGGTAATAAATCTAGCTCGGGTCCCACTAACCCGGAGCTGAACTAAAATTGCTCTGCAGTGCTCATGAAAACAGTTTTGTTTTGTTTTGTTTTGTTTTTGAGATGGAATCTCGCCCTGTCGCCCAGGCTAGAGTGCAGTGGTGCTATCTCAGCTCACTGCAACCTCCACCTCCCGGGTTCAAGCAATTCTCCTGCCTTGGTCTCTCTAGTAGCTGGGATTACAGATGCCTGCCACCACGCCCGCTAGTTTTTGTATTTTTAGTAGAGATGGGGTTTTGCCATGTTGCCCAGGCTGGTCTTGAACTCCTGACCTCATGTGATTCACCCACCTCGGCCTCTCGAAGTGCTGGGATTACAGGCGTGAGCCACCGCGCCCAGCCGAAAACAGTTTTCTAAGCAAAATAAATATAAACAAAGGAACGTGTAAACAATGTGACAGCAGGATATGGTTAAGAAACAGTTTCAAGTTTAAAGTCCTTTTTTAAGTGTCTTTAGCATGCCAAGAATGTATGTGCTAATAAATTAGTTCTCTAATTTTTAAGACACCTGTTAAATAACATTATTGCACTATTTGGCCCAAAAGTATCATGGTCTGGATTACCACATTCACTACAGTTAGATCATATTTCTTCATTGTCTAATTCTCTCATATTAATTGATATTTGTTCCTATTACCCTGTCACTTCAAATCTGAAATGTTGAATTAGGAGACTTTTCAGTTCAAAAGCCAATAGACACACAATTTAAGTACAAATAAAACTGAATACGTGTGAGTAAAATGATTGGTTTGTATCAGTATCAATATCCTGGTTGTGATTTGATACCATAGTTTGGCCAAATGTTACCATTTTGGGAAACTGGGCGTTTATAAAAAGGATCTCTCTATATTTTTCCTTATAACTGCATGTGAATCTATGATTACCTCAACTTTAAAAGGGAGAGGGTAGCCTTAAAAAAACAACAACAAAAAAAGCTAATGGGCAACTCTGTCCTGTGAAATCCTATTTGCTCTCACCACACATAGACCAGCAACAAAAATGGAAGCTTTGCAGAGAGTAGAGTGGTGGTTACCAGGGTGTCTGGGGGATTCCGCTGGGGAGACACAAAATTTCAGTTAGACAAGAGGAATAAGTTTAAGGGATCTATTGTACAATATGGTAACTATAGCTATTAATAACGTACTGTATTCTTAAAAATCACTGATGGCCCGAGGCGGGCAGATCATGAGGTCAGGAGATCGAGACCATCCTGGCTAACATGGTGAAACCCCGTCTCTACTAAAAACAGAAAAATTAGCTGGGCGTGGTGATGGGCGCCTATAGTCCCAGTTACTCAGGAGGCTGAGTCAGGAGAATGGTGTGAACTCAGGAGGCAGAGCTTGCAGTGAGCTGAGATTGTGCCACTGCACTCTAGCCTGGGCGACAGAGCCAGACTCCATCTCAAAAAAAAAAAAAAAGCACTGATGGCCGGGTGCCGAGGCTCACATCTGTAATCCTAGCACTTTGGGAGGCCAAGGTGGGTGGATCACCTGAGGTCAAGAGTTCCAAACCAGCCTGGCCAACATGGTGAAACCCTGTCTCCACCAAAAATACAAAAATTAGCTGAGCATGGTGCACACGCCTGTAATCCCAGCTACTTGGGAGGCTGAGGCAAGAGAATCACTTGAACCAGAGAAGTGGAGGTTGCAGTGAGCCAAGATTGTGCCACTGCACTCCAGCCTGGGTGACAGAGCAAGACTCCATATCAAAAAAAAAAAAAAAAAAAAAACCAGGCGTGGTGGCTCACACCTGTAATCCCAGCACTTTGGGAGGCCGAGGCAGGCGGATCACGAGGTCAGGAGTTCAAGACCAGCCTGGCCAACATGATGAAACCCCGTCTCTACTAGAAATACAAAAACTAGCTGGGCATGGTGGCGCATGCCTATAATCCAAGCTACTCGGGAGGCTGAGGCAGGAGAATTGCTTGAACCAGGACCCGGGAAGTGGAGGTTGCAGTGAGCCAAGATCGTGCCACTGCACTCCAACTTGGGCTACAGAGGGAGATTCCATCTCAAAAAAAAAAAAAAAAAAAAAAAGAAATCACTGAGAGATTTTAAATGCTCTCACCATAAAAAAAAAAAAAAAAACTATGTGAGGTAATACATATACTAATTAGCTCGATTTAGCCATTCCACAATACATACATATTTCAAAGCATCATGTTGTACATAATATATACAATTTTTGTAATTAAAAATACATTTCTTTTTTTTTCCTTTGAGACAAGTCTCCCTCTGTCTCCCAGGGCTGGAGTGCAGTGGCGCAATTTCGGCTCACTGCAACCTCCGCCTCCCAGGTTCAAGCAATTCTCCTGCCTCAGCCTCCCGAGTAGCTAGGATTAGACGTGCACCACCATGCCTGGCTAATTTTTTTTTTTTTTTTTTTTTTTTAATAAAAACAGGGTTTCACCGTGTTGGCCAGGCTGGTCTTAAACTTCCGACCTCAGATGATCTGCCTGCCTTGGCCTCCCAAAGTGCTGGGATTACAGGGGTGAGCCACCATAACCAGCTACATTAATTTTTTAATAAAAAACTTTTTTCAAAAAAGGGAGGCTTTAGAGCTAATTGCTTATACGTAAAAGCATAAAAATGTATCAGATGCTGAAGCTCACACACCACAAAGTAAAAGGGAGAAAGTAAGAGAAGATTCGTGAATAATAAGCTTTACACAGTCCTGTAAAGAGGTATGGCAGGTAGTATTATTGCTCTCCATCGTACAAACCAGGAAGCAAAGGCTCAGTGACATAAAGTGGTCTGCCCAAGTCTATGCACCAGAGTAAAGCAAGTGTTCACAACTCAATATAAAAACACGAAAACGAAAAGTAATTTCCTACTAGGAGAGGAGTGGGTGAGGAGAGGCAGAAAGGAGGAGGACGGATAAATACACCTAAGCTAACATTACTTAAGTGGCATAATCTCCAAAGCATCGGTGTAAATATCCAGGCTCATGACCTGCTACAGGGCTTCACATTATTAGCTATAAAGAAGGAGACACGGTTAAATGTGTCCCTACCCAACAACAGAGGGTGCAGATTCTCACCCCCAACTAAACAATGACTGATGTTGCTAAGAGCATGACACAGGCCAAAGCTAACCTTTGAATCCCTGACAGATAGGCCTCTATAATAGCAAAGTATTACAAAACCTGGCCTGCACTTATAATTTGTATTTGACCATCAAAAAGTCTTGTGGAATACCATGAACAGGAAGGATTAGAGGTCTTTTCATTTATTAGACAGATTTTACTGAGTAACAACTATGTGCCCAGGCACTAAGCAAGGTGTTACGGATAAAATTTTTTTTTTTTAAAAGGGGTAGATATGGGGTGAGAGGTACACGAATCAAATTATCACAACATAAATTAAGCCATGGTAAATGTTACAAGGTAAAGCTTTGAAGGCATACAAAATGGATGCAGGAATGCCCAGCAGGAACAGATCTAGGTTATGGAATTTCAAAAACAAAACACAGTCCCTGCCCTCTGGAAGCTCATAATCTAGTGAGGAAGACTTGTACAAAAAGGTAGCTTGAGTATAGTGCAACACCAGGTAAAAGTGCTTTCTTGTGTTCCAAACCTGACAAGATGTTCTAGGCTTATCTATCTCAGACACTTCCTGCTTAGATTTGAAACCAGCCACTTCTCCAAGGAGCCCCAATTCCTTTCACTGGGAATTGGCCCTTTCAGATTAGCTCTGTGCCCTCTGACATGGCTTGAAAGGGCTCCTACTGGCTAATATGAGACCTCAAGAAGATGCTCAAATGGAATGGAACACCAAGTATGTTTAAATTCATGAGTTATATTAATACTAAAAAGATCCTCTTTCTTTTGGAGACTGGTAGACACTAACTCATGTTCTGAAAATCTACGGAAAGAATAAAGCAGTCAAACTACCTTTCCTATACAGAATGCATTTGAGAATAATCAACTAGTTGAAGAGGCAAAGTTCTTTATAGAAGAATCACAGCTAATAAATAATAGAACTGAAGGAAATGACAGAATTAGAAAATGTCCTATTTTTGTGACAAGTGAGGATAACCGAACACAAACTAATTAGTAGGTGACATTAAGGGACTGGCGGTAATTTTGTTAGGCGTGATAATGGTACCATGGTTATTTTTTAAGACCTTACTACGGATACATATTAAAATATTTATAGGTAAAATGATAAGACACGTGGAATGTGCTTTAAAATTCTCCAGGGGACTGGGGGGCAGCAAAGGGAAGACAGATGAAACAAAAGCAGCAGAACACTGAGAGTTGTTGAAGCTGGATGATGAGTATGGAGGTTCATTGTTTCATTTTCTTTACTCTAACGTATCTTTGAAAAAAAAAATCCATGACAAAAGGTTGGGAAAAAAGATCCACCTTCATGCATGGGATAATCATCACAATGCATACTTCAAATGGCAAAAATGTGCAAATGACCTAAATCTCTATCAATAGGAGACAAATTAAGTAGATCGTAACACATAAAAAGGAATCCTATGAGGCCATAAAAATGACCATATTTCAACAAGAAAACATATCTGGCTAACTTTTTACACTGAATAAAACAAAACAACAAACAAACAGGCCATAGAATAGCATATATGGTGAAATTCTAATGTGATATATGCACAGAGAAATGCTGGGAAGGCTGTTCCCCACGGTGTGGGCATCTCTGGGAGGTAATGTATTAGGCAAGTTATTTTCCTCACTGTTTTGTGGGAACTTCTCATAAAGACACTGACCCACATAATTCTTTGGGAGGCAAGAGCGTTCAAGTTTATTTTTAGTTTCCTCAAATTTAAAATAAGGTTGAAAATATGGTTCTTGTGGTGATTTAATGAATAAAATACTGAAAGCAATTATCACAAGATCTGGCATATAACTAGATACTCAAAACATGTTAGAGGCCAGGTGCAGTGGTGCACGCCTGTGATCCTAGCACTTTGGGAGGCCAAGACAGGAGAAGTGCTTGAGTCCAGGAGTTCAAGAGTAGCCTGCGCAACACTGACGACCCTATCTCTACAAAAATTTCATTGATTGATTGATTGATTGAGACAGGGTCTCACTCTATCACCCAGGCTAGAGGGCAGTGGTATGATCTCTGCTCACTGCAACCTCTCCCTTCTGGGCTCAAGTGATCCTCCCACCCCAACCTCCTGAGTAACTGGAGTTACAGGCACCTGCCACCACGTCCAGCTAATTTTTTTATTTTTTATAGAGACGGGATTTCACCATGTTGCTCGGGCTGGTCTCGAACTCATTAGCTCATGCAATCCGCCGACCTCGGCCTCCCAAAGTGCAAGGATTACACAGGCATGAGCCACCACACCCTGCCGCTAGAAAAGATGAAAAACAAAAAACCTGGGCGTAGTGGTGTACGCCTGCAGTCCCAGCTACTTGGGAAGCTGAGGTGGGAGGATCACTTAAGGCCAGGAGTTTGAGGCTGTAGTGAGGTATGATTACACCACTGCACTCCAGCCTGGACAACACAGTGAGAGACTATCTCAAAAAAAAAAAAAAAAAAAAAGTCAGGCCAGGCACAGTGGCTCACGCCTGTAATCTCAACACTTTGGGAGGCCGAGGCTGGTGGATCACGAGGTCAGGAGATCGAGACCATCCTGGCCAACATGGTGAAACCCCGTCTCTACTAAAAATACAGAAATTAGCTGAGTGTGGTGGTGCATGCCTGTAGTCCCAGCTACTTGGGAGGCTGGGGAGGAGAATCACTTGAACCAGGGAGGCAGAGGTTGCAGTGAGCTGAGATTGCACCACTGCACTCCAGCCGGGCAATAGAGCAAGACTCCGTCTCAAAAAAAAAAAAAAAAAGTTAGACCTCTTTTTGCTTTTTTACATTCCAAAACCAAAATAAAGCAATTGCTTCTTAAAAACACAAACATTTGGAAGTGACAGTAAGAGGAATTAAAAAAACACACACACACAAACAAAAAAACTTCACTCTGTAAGTCTAAAACTCATACACTTATACACTTCCCCTCTCTTCCTCCATAAATACCATAAAATTCAACCTGTTAAAGTGTACAATTCAGTAATTTAATTATTTGTTGACACCTAATGTACATGTGTTTCATTTTAAAGATAGAATTCAGTCTTCCTTAACACAGCCCCATAATGTATCTTCTGAAACAAATCTTTGAAAATACAGTATTATCCATGTCCTTGGACCGTCACTTCATACCAACATTTTAGAGGTGAGCCTAGTCATTTAATCATATGGTTTTTTACTCTCACATCAAATGCCTGTGAAAATTCAGCATTGTCTCAGAACCAGGCTTCTCTGTAATTTACTATGAAGAAGACAGAGGGGCTGGGGGGATCTGAAGGAGCTTTGTCACATGTATGGGATTCCTTCACAGATGGAATCCCTTCCCCTCTTCTAGCTCACTTGTTAAAAATTGGTGTTTCATGTGCATACCATAAAATTCATCCTTTTAAAGTGTACAACTCCGTAATTTACAGTATACGCACAGGTTGTGCAGCCATCACCACTAATTCTAAAATATCTTCATCATCTCAAAAGAAACCGTTATCCATTAGCAGCTGCTCCCGATCCCTCCTCCTCTCGGTCCCTGGCAACCACTAATGCAATTCTCATTCTCACTAAGGCTATTTTGTTGGTGAAGGGGAGAGGAAGATGAAAGACATTTATTCTTGAGTCAAAGGATCTCCATTCTATGAGGTTTGTAATATACAAAGAACATGCTTTAACTCCACATGTACCATTATGCATTGAGGAAGATAAATAAGCATCTTCCTCTTGAATTAATCCTTCTACTATAAAGCAGAAACGAAACCAAACTGCCTGATTTGGCTTACTCTGACTGCATTGCTAATAAACTCTGAACATTTGGCATGGCATATTTCATAATCTTCTATCTCAAAAGTCTGAGGCAAAAATAACAAAAAAAGAAAATCTGCAGCAATTACCACAAAAAAATAAAGTAAATGTAAAAAGTAGTAAATGAAGTCATTAAAACAAGCTAAATTCATACCAGTGTTTGCTCATTTCACTGGCAAAACTCATCAAAACAGTTCAAGTATTAAATGTAGTAAGAGATTTTCTACAGATTTTTATTTTTGTCTTTTTAGAGCAACCAGATTAAAATTTAAGGGAAAAAAGTGGGACTGATGCAGTGGAATATGCTTTAGTGGATCCCTGATCCTAACTGTAATATTGCTTGGGTATTGCCCATATATTAAAGATACAAAGTTACTTTATTGTGAGCAGAATTCCAATAGAAAAATTAAGAAATCACTGTGAGGTACCAGTGATCTTCCCTAATTTCAGAACTGCAACTGTATACCTAACAAGGGCATTGCTTTTTACAACAAATCTTTTATTTCTTCATGTAGCAGACAACATAAATAATGTATCATCCTTAATCACATCCTGACAAATACCTTCTCAAAAGCACTTGTAGAAGAAAATTTTTAAATTTCTCTTTATAAAATAATGTATGTCTATTGTGAGGTATTTTAAAAATGCAAGACAGAAATATAACCTATCTATAATTTCATCAATTAGATTAACACCATTAACATTTTCATTTCTTTCCAGATCACTTTTCTACACATTTGTACAAAGTTGAGACTTTGCTGTACTTAAATTTTGCACTTGCCTTTTTCATTTTACATTATTCCATTAGCATGTCCCCCAAATCACTGAAAACTCTTTATAAACTATACTTGCTACAGAGCACAGCATCACCTGGATAAACACGTAAATACTTGCACACATTTATCTTATATTCTCCTAGTGCTGGGTAGTTAAGATTTCCCAATTTGAAAGCCATTATTTCTTATTTCAAGTGATTTTTTTTAAATCATCACGCACATAATTTTTTTTCTTGGACACACAACACATGCACAAGGGCCATATAATTTGGTTCCAAAGGACCTGGATATTTTCAAGCCATTGTGATGCAGAGTAACTGCCAAAAACTACATTCCTGTCTGAGAAAAAAATATCGTTCATATCATTAGGACTTTGGAATGAACAAACAATGACCCATACGTTCTTTAAACCACTTAGAAATTAAAGGCCACGCCCTCAATCAGTCAAAAAGCATTCTCTCCTATCTTAAACGTGCAATCAGACCCCTCTCCTGACCTTTAATACCAAAAATGTGAGGAAGAAGATTCACTTTGTTTACCTGTGTGTCATTTTGGTAATGGCTATCTTATATAGCTGACCTTGAATTTCTAATTTAGACTCTATTCACAGGCAGACCAGCATTCCACAAAGGTCACTCTGCAGAGCAAAGGATCCCAGGAACTATTATACAGTACCCTAAAATCGTTTCTCTGCCTCCCAAAAGGCCTTTTGTTCTTAAGTAAGAAATAAATAAGGCCAGGAACTGTGGCTCAAGCCTATAATCCCAACACTTTGGAAGGTCAAGACAGGAGGATTGCTTGAGCCCAGGAGTTTGAGATCAGCCTGGGCAACATGGTGAGACCCCATCTCTATGAACAATTTAAAAATTAGCTGATCAGGGTGGCAAATGCTTATACCGCCAGCTACTTGGAAGGCTGAGTTAGGAAGACTGCTTGAGCCCGGGAGGCAGAGGTTGCAGTGAGCCAAGATCGTGCCACTGCACTCTCACCTGGACAACAAAGCAAGATACTGTCTCAAAAAAGAAAAGAAAAGGCCAGGCACAATGGCTCATGACTGTAATCCCAGCACTTTGGGAGGCCCAGGCGGGTGGATCACTTGAGGCCAGGAGTTCAAGACCAGCCTGTCCCAACTGAAAACACAAAAATTAGCCAGGTGTGGTGGCAGGTGTCTGTAATCCCAGCTACTTGGGAGGCTGAGGCAGGGGAATCATTTGAACCCAGGAGATGGAGGTGGCAGTGAGCCAAGATCATGCCACTGCACTCCAGCCTGGGCGACAGAGTGAGAATCTGTAGAAAGAAAGAAGAAAGGAAAGAAAGGAAAAAAAGAAAGGAAGAAAAAGGGAAGTGAGGGAGCAGAGGGAGGGAGGGAGGGAGGGACGGAGGGAGGACAGGACAGGACAGAACAGGACAGGAAAGGGAAAGAGAGAAAGGGAGAGAGAGAGAAAGAGAAAGGGAGAGAGAGAGAGAAAGAGAGGAGGAGAGCGAGAAAGAAAGACAAAGAAGGATGGATGGATGGAAGGAAGGAAGGAAAAGAGAGAGGAAGAAGGGGGGAAGGAGGAAGAGAGAGGAGAAGAAAGATACATGTTTTCGGAAGGAAGGAAAGAAGGAGGGGGGAGGGAAAGAAAGGAGGGAGAGAGAGAGAAGGAGAGAGAGAAAGGAAGACAGAAAGAAAGGCAGAAAAGAGGGAAAGACAGAAAGGAACAAAGACAGGAAGACAGAAAGCAAGCAGGGAGGGAGAGAAGAGAAAGGGAAAGGGAAAGGGGAAGGGGAAGGGGAAGGGATAGAGAGGCAGAGAGAGGCAGAGAGAGGGAGAGAGAGGCAGAGAGAGGGAGAAAGTTTTCTTCCTAAACTTGGTTCTAAGGTAGTCAAAATTATTCTTCTGGCTGTTAAAATGCTAGTCCACCTAAAATCCTTATACCTTCAAAAGGCATTTTTCTTTTCTTTCTTCCTTTTTTTTTTTTTTTTTTTTTTTTTTTTTTAATTGAGACAGAGTCTTGCTCTGTCGCCCAGGCTGGAGTACAGTGGTGGGATCTTGGCTCACTGCAACCTCTGCCTCCCAGGTTCAAGCAATGCTCTTGCCTCAGCTTCCCAAGTAGCTGGGACTACAGGTGCCTGCCACCACACCCGGCTAATTTTTGTATTTTTAGTAGAGACGGAGTTTCACCATGTTGGCAAGGCTGGCCTCAAACTCCTGACCTCAAGTGATCCACCTGCCTCAGCCTCCCAAAGTGCTGAGATTACAGGCGTGAGCCACCGTGCCCGGCTAATTTTTGTATCTTTAGTAGAGAGACGGGGTTTCACCATGTTGGCAAGGCTGGCCTCAAACTCCTAACCTCAAGTGATCCACCTGCCTCAGCCTCCCAAAGTGCTGGGATTACAGGCGTGAGCCACCGCGCCCGGCCAAAGGTGTTTCACTTATTCATCTGTGAACACCAAGCCAGTGCCCAGTTACTATAAGCGACTGTTGTTGCTCTTCCAAGCATCTGCTGAACTTTTTCTTTTATTCCCTCCATCGAAAATTTAAACGTACTACCCACTACTATTAGCCCCATGGGAAATCCAAGACTTGTTTTATTTTTCTTACCATACTCCCTAAACAATGTGATTACAAAGCAAAGTTACACCTATTAGCCAGAGGTTGCATGAAGGACCATTCAAATTCCAGTTAAATGCTGACTATGTGGTTTAGAGAATATTACTTAACCCGGAGGAGTCCCAGAGCTAACTAACCTCTGGGAATTGTGATAAAATTGAAGAATAATGCATACATAAAAACCCGACACATAGCAGGAGACCAAATACATGGTGATTATCTTCATGATGTTCAGACCATTTCTTTTCTACAATCCCCACCACCATTTAACCATTTTGGCAAAATATGCAAAGCAAACATTTCTAATTCACTCTTGACTTCACTCAAGCAAAATCATCTCTCTTTTTTCATAGGATGCCCATCAAGTACCCATATAGTGCTCATCAAAGCTAGTATCCCCCCTTTCAAGTCCATTCCTGTTCTTGCTCATTTGTATTCTCTGTCGTTCTTCACTGCTATGGTGTGGATTTTTGTGTCCCCTCCAAAATTTATGTTGAAACTGAAACTCAATGTGATAGCATCAAGAGTTGAGGCTTTGGGGAGGTGATTAAGTCATGAGGGCAGAGCTCTCATGAATGAGACTAACACTTTATAAAAGTGTTAGGGTCTTTTCTGAAATATCTTTATGTAAAAAATGGGGGGGGGAGGGCAGGTGGAGGAACTAGCTAAACCCTTTTTTGCCCTTCCACTCTTCTGCCATGTGAGGACACAGCGATTGTCCCCTCCGGAGAATGCAGCAACAAGGTATCATCCTGCAAGTCAAGACCAGGCCCTCACCGAACACTCAACCTACCAGCACCTTGACCTTAGGCTTCCAGCCTCCAGAACTGTGAGAAATACATTTATTTTTTATTTTTGTGGAGATGGGCATCTCACTTTGTTTGTTGCCCAGACTGGTCTCAAATTCCTGGGCTCAACTGATCTTCCTGCCTCGGCCTCCCAAAGTGCTGGGATTACAGGCATGAGCCACTGCACCTGGCCAAATTTTTATTATTTATAAATCACCCAGTCTGTGGTTATTTGGTTACTGCAGCAGAAACAGACTAAGACATTCTCTATGATCAGTTTTATGTTCATTTGGATGCAATTTCTTCCAACACTGAAAAACTTGTAGGGCATTCCATTACTTGAACAGTCAAACTGCTGCTTACATGGCGACTTAAAGTCTCTCCCTTACTCCAGCCTGGTTGAGAATCAACTACCTGAAACTTGGACATGATCTAAGCCTGGTTTTTAAGGAAAGGTGGAGAGGGAGGTTAAATGCCCCCAGGTGATTCTGATATGCCTCACAAAGAGATGACTGCTTATTTCCAGAATAGATTTTTAAAAAAATAAAATGGTGGGGTATGTACCCCACAATCCTTTTTTTTTTTCTGGAAACAGGGTCTCACTCTGTCACCCACGTGGGAGTCCACAATCCACTTTAGTACACATTTTGACACACTGAGAAACTTGGCCCAGTAGCCTTCACCCATTACACTGCAAAGGCACTCAGCCAATGCACCCTCAACTAATGTATCTTAAAATGACAAATAAACTGTTTATCCCTCTGTGGCCTCTCTAGCACTGCTTGGCTGTTTGGGCACAATTTAAATCCATAACAGGTCATCAAAGGCAAGCAGTGATAGTGCTGGAATGCTGGATCAATCACAAAGAAATGAAAGAAGGCTATCACACTGGATGCTATAAAATGATCATAAAGCTAACAAGTACTTACTATATGTCAGCACTTATGATATGTCAACCACTTTCTACACATGAACTCTTTTACCCTCACGACAATCCTATGGATCAACACTGTCCCCATTTTGCAGAAGAAAAACTAAGGAGAGATTAAGAAACTTATCCAGTACCACACAGCTAGTGAGGGAAGGTCTAAAGTGGGGAGTATGAATTCTAACCCAAACAGTCTGGTACCAGGTTAACTTTTCAATTATAAATTGCCTATTTTACATAGCTGGAGTCACCTTCAAACAAAAGAAGAGAAAGAAGAACACCAACTAGGAACTGATGAGTGGAAGCCCCAACATTACAAAATGCTTTCAAGACATCTCTGTAGCTTGAGAGCATTTGTCAGCAGGTTACAAAAAACAACAGACGGAATAGCCAGAGGTAGGTCACGATTTCAGAGGATATGCAGGTACAGAAAGCAACTGCAAAGTGAGATTTAGAACACAGCTCCGTAGAGACTAAGTATACTTGCTCTCCTTTGCCAGCGTTCCCATTTCTAGGACTGCATCCCCTGCCCTAAACAGGGTCTATCTAGTTTTGGAGATGGGAAAAAACAAAAAACAGATCAATTTTCCTTGTAGAAAGCAATCAAGATCTCAGTCTATAAAAATAAGTCTTTCGGCAAGGCATGGTGGCTACCACCTGTAATCCCAGCACTTTGGGAGGCCGAAGCAGGCAGATCACGAGGTCAAGAGATCGAGACCATCCTGGCCAACATGGTGAAATCCCGTCTCTACTAAAAATACAAAAATTAGCTGGGCACGGTCGTGCGTACCTGTAGTCCCTCCCAGCTGCTCAGGAGGCTGAGCCAGGAGAATTGCTTGAACCCAGGAGGCGGAGGTGGTTACAGTGAGCCGAGATCGTGCCACTGCACTCCAGCCTGAGCAACAGAGCAAGACTCCATCTCAAAAAAAAAAAAGTCTTTCTACCAAGATACTTAAGGTTTCTCAAGAGCATAGCTACTTGGGGGAAAAAATAGTGACTTCTGGATGGCTTCCCATTCTGCCACATTCAACCTGACCGCTCTACTTGCTCCTTTAGTTAAAGATAACAGACATGGGCAGAAAGAAAAAAACACATACCTAATACAAATATAGCTGACATGTACTTTGACATTCTTGAGGACTCTATTCTTTTTTTCTTTTTTTTAGACACTGTCTCATTCTGTCATCCAGGCATGATCTTGGCTCACTGCAACCTCAGCCTCCCCGGTTCAAGCAATTCTCCTGCCTCAGCCACCCAAGTAGCTGGGATTCCAGGCACACGCCACCACGCCCAGCTAATTTTTGTATTTTTAATAGAGATGGGGTTTCACCATGTTGGCCAAGCTGGTCTCAAATGCCTGACCTCAAGTGATCCACCCGCCTCAGCCTCTCAAAGTGCTGGGATTACAGGAGTGAGACACTGCACTCAGCCCCTATTCTTTAAAAAGAAAGAAAAGTGTTAAATCCTAGTTGTATTATTTAAAAATTTTCCAACAATAAAAAACTTATAAAGTAGTAATCCCTATAATTCTCTCCACCCCCCTTAAAAAATATGCTATTAATAGTTTGGCATATGCCATACCAGATTTTTCTCTATGCATAGGCATAAGGTTTTCTTAAACTAAACTATGCTCAATATGAATTTAAAAAAAAAAAAAAAAAGACAACTGTCCTGAGTGTGCATGAATGTGTTTCCATTGTGCCCACATCCACCTGTGCTTTGGGGCCCTGTAAGCATAAATCCTCCTCCTTCATTGTATATGAAGAGCTGCCCGTTGAAGCCCCTGAGGCCTAGGTTGGTAGCATACACTCAGCCCCCATGCAGTATGTACTGTGAAGCACATGGCTTTCTCCCAGCTGCTCTGAGCATACTTTTCTCAAAGTAGCATGACCAAGCAAGTTGGCTGATCCTGGCTAAAATAAAGTATCCCAGGGAAGAAAGATGCGGCCTTAAGAGAATAGATCTGGGCCGGGCGCAGTGGCTCACACCTGTAATCCCAACACTTTGGGAGGCCGAGGCAGGTGGATCACAAGGTCAGTAGTTCAAGACCAGCCTGGCCAGCATGGTGAAACCCTGTCTCAACTAAAAATATAAAAATTAGCCGGGCACGGTGGTGTGAGCCTGTAGTCCCAGCTACTTGGGAGGCTGAGGCAGGAGAATTGCCTGAACCCGGGAGGTGGAGGTTGCAGTGAGCTGAGATCGCACCACTGCACTCCAGCCTGGGCAATGGGGTAAGACTCTGTTTAAAAAAAAAAATAAAAAAAAGAAGAGAGAGAATAGATCAGAACCTTAAGGGGTAAGAGGTGTGAAGGGAATCCCGCCCTCCCCCCATCCTTAGAACATCCCCCTGCCTGGATCCAGGGCAGGGCTGGAAATTGGGCCCAGAGCTTTCCCTTTCCTAATCCCCCTACCACATCCTCCTCTTAATTTCCTTAACACCTCACCTCCCCTTCCCTTCTCATTTTAAAACCCCTCCATTTGGGACCTCTAACACAAGAGCGCAAACTGGCTCTTAGAAAAATTTGTGATGAATAAACATAAGAAGCTCAATGTCAGCCGGGCGAGGTGGCTCATGCCTGTAATCCCAACACTTTGGGAGGCTGAGGCAGGTGAATCACCTGAGGTCAGGAGGTTTGAGACTAGTCTGGCCAACATAGTGAAACCCCAATCTCTACTACAAATACAAAACTTAGATGGGTGTACTGGCACACGCCTGTAGTCCCAGCTACTCAGGAGGCTGAGGCAGGAGAATCGCTTGAACCCGGGAGGCGGAGGTTACATTGAGCCGAGATCGCGCCACTGCACTCCAGCTTGGATGACAGAATGAGACTCTGTCTCAAAAAACAAAAAAGAAAAAAGAAAAAAGAATAAAAATATATGATGAATAAACATAAGAAGCTCAACATCGGCCAGGCGCGGTGGCTCATGCCTGTAATCTCAGCACTTTGGGAGGCTGAGGTGGGCACATCACCTGAAGTCAGGAGGTTCAAGATTAGCCTGGTCAACATAGTGAGACCCTGTCTCTACCAAAAATACAAAAATTAGCCAGGTGTATTGGCACGACACCGTAGTCCCAGCTACTCAGGAGGCTGAGGCAGGAGAATCACTTGAACCCGGGAGGCGGAGGTTGCAGTGAGCCAAGATCATGCCACTGCACTCCAGCCTGGATGACAGAACGAGATTCCGACTCAAAAAAAAAAAAGCTGAACTTCACCAGTTTAACTCCCATTCCCTATAACACAATACCCAGTGACGGTTTTAAACAAGACAGGTTACATGGTAAGTGTATGTCTGAAGTCTTAAAGCGGAATATAATCCCTTATACATATCAATACCTAAAGAATTCAAACTTCACATTAATACAGAAAAAATGGCATCATGCCCGTAAAAATACTAGTATTTTGGTAGAATTACAAAATTCAGTATAATCACTAAGGATAAATCCTCGATTTAAAGAGGTTGGGAAAGCTGGAAAAGTTCTTGTTTGATGACACAGCTGAAAGCCTAAATAATGAAAGATCATCAGAAGAGAAAATAAACGAAATAAAGTACAAACACAGAGAAATATTATGCAAGCACTGGGCAGTGCCTGGGCATGCCTCAGGTCTCCATGAAGTATGCAGTAGTCTCCTCTTATGGAAAAGAAATGAAGGCTCAATGGCACATCTAAATCCACACAAATAGTAAGTAGAGAGCTGTGATACAAACCCTGACCTCTGATCCCAATGCCTGAGGCTTCCACTAGACCCCTGAGGCCTCCCCCAAGCAATCTAAAGCATGAAGTTCATGATTCCCCCAGTGGTTGCACACAGGCCATTTGCCCCCAGTCGAACCACCCTTCTTTTAGGAGACTTGGTACTCCTTGCCCTGTCCCTTTACATGAGTGGGAGCGACCATTTTCGTGCACAGCCATGTCTCCCCGGCTACAATGCATAGGCCAAGGGTTTATGGGGATTGTTTGGGGATTTGTGGTTGTTTTACTCCATGCTGGGAAAAGAGAAACTCAGTCTTCTAATAGTGGAGCTGCAAGATGTGAGTTGGGGTCATAAACAGCATGAACACAACACTGAAAAGAGGCCTGCAACCAAAAATGCAGCCACGGGGCAGACAGAAACAGTTCTCGCCACCAAGTCCCCAGTGCTGTCTCCAGAGTGATCTCAACCACCACGCTGGCCAGTGACGTGCCCCTCCGACTTGCCTCCTATGATCAGAAAGATTACTGACCACCATTTTCTTTACAAAGGTGTTTTTTGAAAAACATTCTTTAGTTTAGGCCAGAATCATATGGAGAATCAAATAAGATCACATACTTACCCCTCACTACCCAACAAAAACGTACCACTATGGGCCGGGTGCAGTGGCTCACGCCTATTATCCCAGCACTTTGGGAGGCAAAGGCGGGTGGATCACCTAAGGTCAAGAGTTTGAGACCAGCCTGGCCAACATGGTAAAACCCTGTCTCTACTAAAAATACAAAAATTAGCCGAGTGTTGTGGTGCATGCCTGTAGTCTCAGCTACTCAGGAGGCTGAGGCAGGAGAATTGCTTGAACCTAGGAGGCGGAGGTTGCGGTGAGCCGAGGCCGCACCACTGCACTCCAGCCTGGGTGACAAGAGTGAAACTCTGTCTCAAAAACAAAAAACAAAAAAAAAAAAACCACTATTATTTAACAGTATTATTTGCCATCTTCCAATTTAGCCCAGTTAAGATGAGCTGATATTTATTAGGTTATAGTACGTGTGAAAGCACTTGGAAAAAAGAGTGGAATATTCCAAAGAAATGGATTTTGATGTTTTTTTCTCACAACTCGATTAGGAGATAAATCAATATTATCCTCATTTTGTGGAGAGAAAAAAAAAAAGATAACTGGATTAAACAACAAATAGACCCAAATAGATCCATTTCAATGTGAACATCGTTGAGGTATCAGGTCTTCCTCCTCCTGCATATAGGCATCTCTTGCTCTACTAATGTTTAATACACCTCAGACAGACAATTTTCATCAATCAGTTAAGAGGGAAATGAGATCAACAAAAATAAAACTATTTTATTTACCTTATTTCCTCTTAAAATGTGCTCTTATCTGAAAGATTACAAGCAGAAGAAATAGTCTCCATTGCTGCTCCTAGCAACAAACAGGTATCTTTGGCCCATTCCAAAGGAAAGATGTCAAGAGAAATGGTAACACCCATGATTAATATGGAGGCACTCCTGCAACACTGACAGGTGGGTAATCTGCCGAACTCTGAACCAGCAATTCAGCCTTTCAGAACTTCCAGCACAGAGGTACACAAGAGGGCAGAAACATGTATGTACAGGGATGTTCAGTGCAGTGATGCTATGGCCAAAAGATGAGAAACAACTTGGATGATAGCAACCACGTACAGAAAAAGAAATGAAAGCTACAAATGTATAGAAGAGAATATTACGTTAAAAATATTTTAAATCATCTTATAAGTGATATAACTTACTGCTAAGATGATCACGACACAGGTTTAACTTAAACAGCTGACAAAATAGCATGATCGGTCTTATATAAATATTCTTTCCATCTTTTTTCTACAGATATAAACAATAAGATAATTATCGCAGGGCAAAAGACTGAGTGATTATAATTTTTTCATTACAACTTTTAAAAAATATGTTCCTGTTTATACAATAAGTACATATTACTTTTACTGTAATAAAAACAAATTATTATCATTTGCAAAAATCATCTAAGCAGCCTCCAGAAATGTGTTTGAAAAAGGTTGTTCCCAAGCTATATGTATAAATCACAAAGAACATAAGCTTAGGATTCTCAGTCAAAGTAAGAAGTCAAAGACAAAAATATCTCCACGGCTATTTTTCTAAATGTTCTTCAAAAATTATTTGATTTTTTTTGTTTTTTGGGGGGGTTTTTTTGGGTTTTGTTTTGTTTTGTTTTTGAGATGGAGTCTTGCTCTGTCGCCCAGGCTGGAGTGCAATGGTGTGATCTCGGCTCACTGCAACCTCCGCCTCCCGGGTTCAAGCGATTCTCCCGCCTCAGCCTGCCAAGTAGCTGGGACTACAGGCGCACACCACCATGCCCAGCTAATTTTTGTATTTGTAGTGGAGACGGGGTTTCACCATGTTGGCCAGGGTGGTCTCGATCTCCTGACCTCGTGATCCGCCCGCTTCGGCCTCCCAAAGTGCTGGGATTACAGGCGTGAGCCACCGCGCCCAGCCAAATTATTTGATTTTTTAAAATTACTTCTCTAAATCAAAAAGAAGTCAAATGCACCATGCAGAAAAAGAACTTGGACATCTTTTTTTACAAGGCTATCCATAGCCAATAAATTGTATCATGAAGCCTGAAATCTCAAACAATTATCAAATTCATCCCAGTCCTTCATATATGCACACTAATACCAAAAACCACTAGGTTGTCCTCCTCTCTAATGACATTACTCAAATTTGCTTCTCCCTCGCTTCCTCTTAGTCCTAGTACACAACGCCTTCATCAGACAATCTTCAGTACTCATTGCTGCGGTGTCTGAGTGAGACCCAGACACCTCCCCCTGAGGTCTTTCAATGGCTTCGATTGCCCTGCGAATCAGTACTAAGGTCCTACACTACAGTGCTGCAGGGAAGTCTCTCTGGATTGCCCTCAGGGCTCCTCCACCTAGGAAATGTGCTCAACCTCACTGGTGCACAACCAGGCCACTTGTATCTCAGAATATTATCTCTATTAAGGACACCTGAACATCTTCCTTCATGGAGCCGGCTGAGCTATCTCGTCCCTCATCCAAAAGAATCCTAAAAGCCATCTCATCCACAAAGCTTTTAAGGATGGTTAAAAACCGAGAGATTCCTACCAGTCATCAAAGAACTTCCTCCCCATTTATAACCACATCTATTTGTTCCATAATGGACAGCCATCTTTAACAGCTCCTTCTTTGCCCCTCCCCAAAATCCCATGTAAAACGCAGCTGTAGCTCAAGTAATTCTTCCAGGTTGACCTCCCATTCTCTACTTCGAGACATTTTCATCTGATTTCTCTGGATTTCTTACCATGGTCCTTGTCACAGACTCTCCCTCTACCTAACCTGTTCAACAGATAACTTGGTAGGGCCGTCAGCTTGGTTTTCTTTTTACTCCAATGCTGTCTGACAATTCCCCCTTAGCCCACAGTTCAAGCTGGTGAGTTCTGTCTATAGCTGAATAACCTGGATCTCACTTATACTCAGATTGTGTCATCCATTTGCATCTTTTGCTTTTCTTCCTCTCCTACAAAGTGTCCTTTAATATCCTGCTAATTCCAGGAAGGTATTTTGCTATTACATGTCTTTTTATATTCCCTTCATAATATTTATGAAAACTTTTAGGTAGCCATCGCTCCATTTTTACTTCAGGCTCAAACCAAACTTCATTGCATTTTTATATGTTCACTAAATATTAGGTTGCCTTAAACAATGTATGAATATAAATGCACCTAAGTAACATTAATTTTAAACACTTTTTTTCTCCTTCAAAGCAGTTCCTTTTTGTGATAGCTATCAAAATATACACTTCATTCTTTCTATACATTTCAAAAATATATGAAGCCAACATAGGATATACATTTCAAAAACATATGAAGTCAACTAATAAATGAAGAAGGAATGATGAACTAGAAAATCACCCTTTGGCAACCAGCATAATAATTAATAACTGTTTTAAGTAAAAATCATGAATGGATTCTGAAGCTACAGGTGAAAGTTTGATGAGAAATAGGATATTTATATAGTCTCAAACTATCTCCCCACAAGATACCTATTAATTAGAAAGAGGGGGAAAAAGTAACTTTTTGAAGAAACCTGGTGAACACCTCTTTAACCACATAGGAGGAAGAGATAATGTGTGCCTCCTGATGTGAGGCACTGAGAAGGATATGTCACAGCTACAGTATTCCTGCCAAAACTGCATAAACTTCATCTAACCAGGAGGAAGCATCAAACAACGTCAAATTGACGAACTACACACAGTAAGGTGACCTAATTCTTCAAAATCATTAAGTCAAGAAAAGGAAAGACTGACAATGAACTGTTCCAGTGTAAAGGAAACTATGGCCGGGGGTGGTGGCTCACGCCTGTAATCCCAGCACTTAGGGAGGTCCAGGTGAGTGGATCACCTGAGGTCAGGAGTTCGAGACCAGCCTGACCAACATGGTAAAACTCCGCCTCTACTAAAAATACAAAATTAGCCAGGCATGGTGGTGCCTGCCTATAATCCCAGCTACTTGGGAGGCTGAGGCAGGAGAATCGCTTGATCCGGGGAGGCAGAGGTTGCAGGGAGCTGAGATCGCGCCCCTGCACTCCAGCCAGGGCAACAAGAGAGAAGAGAAAAAGTCCGTCTCAAAAAAAAAAAAAAAAAAACAGGAAATTAAACAGATATGAGACCTAAATGTTGTGTGTGCTCCAGAACTGGATCATGAAACAAGATTTAAAAAAATTTTTTTTCGCCCAGGCACAGTGGCTCACACCTGTAATCCCAGCACTTTGGGAGGCCGAGGCGGGTGGATCACCTGAGGCCAGGAGTTCGAGACCAGATTGACCAACATGGAGAAACCCCATCTTTACTAAAAATACAAAATTAGCCAGGATGGTGGTGCATGCCTGTAATCCCAGCTACTCAGGAGGCTGAGGCAAGAGAATCACTTGCACCCGGGAGGCGGTGGTTGCGGTGAGCTGAGATCACACCACTGCACTCCAGCCTGGGTAACAAGAGCAAAACTCCGTCTCAAAAAAAAAAAAAAGGCCAGGCACAGTGGCGCATGCCTGTAATCCCACCACTTTGGGAGGCCGAGGCGGGTGGACCATGAGGTCAGGAGATCGAGACCATCCTGGCTAACACGGTGAAACCCCGTCTCTACTAAAAAATACAAAAAATTAGCCAGGCGTGGTGGCGGGCACCTGTAGTCCTAGCTACTTGGGAGGCTGAGACAGGAGAATGGCGTGAACCCGGGAGGCAGGGTTTGCAGCGAACCAAGATCACGCCACTCTACTCCAGCCTGGGCGACAGAGGGAGACTCCATGTCCAAAAAAAAAAAAATTTTTTCTTGTTGCTATAAAGGACATTAGCATGACAACAGGTGAAATTTGAGTATGTCTCATCAATTAGGTATTAATAGTCTATCAATTTTTTTTTTTTTTAAGAGACGGAGTCTTGCCCTGTCGCCCAGGCTGGAGTGCAGTGGCGCGATCTCTGCTCACTGCAACCTCCGCCTCCCAGGTTCATGCCATTCTCCTACCTCAGCCTCCCGAATAGCTGGGACTACAGGCACCCGACACCATGCCCGGCTAATTTCTGTATTTTTAGTAGAGACGGGGTTTCACCTTGTTAGCC
Source organism: Hylobates moloch (assembly GCF_009828535.3). NCBI lineage: Eukaryota > Metazoa > Chordata > Mammalia > Primates > Hylobatidae > Hylobates > Hylobates moloch. Next base: position 27,158,251 of record NW_026652299.1, read on the forward strand.
AGAATGGTCTCCATCTCCTGACCTCGTGATCCGCCCACCTTGGCCTCCCAAAGTGCTGGGATTACAGGCGTGAGCCACCCCGCCCAGCCAGTAGTCTATCAATCTTAATCCTGATTTAGATAGCTGTACTAACATTATATAAATGAATGACCTTGTTTCTAAGAACCACTGTAGACACAGGTATTGCAATGGAGCACTGTGTCTACTACTCTCAAATGATTACAATAAGCATAATAATAAAGAAAATAAGACAAATGTGATAAAGAGTTAACACTGGGGTCCAGGTGAAACATACATGAAAATTCTTTTAACTGTTTTCTGAAGTTTTCCCATATGTCTGAATATTTTCCAAAATAAAAAGTTTAAAATGTATGGTCATGATTCTAACAGGACCAAATAACTATTTTAAATATATTCATCTTAAATATTTTTTATTAAAGTCTAATTCAAAACTCCCTCCCTTTAAGAAATCAACTGTGGGGTACGTCCTTACACCCTTTTCTTTTATGCTCCAATAAATGCTACTATTACCTCTGCTACAAAATTATAAAGCAAATACTGCATATTGCTTCAGTGGTGGGTGCCACAGTCAGACTATTCAGACTAACATCCTGCCTCTGACACTTTCTAGTCATGTAACCTCGGGCAAGTTTCTTCAGTGTCCCCAGTTAAAGAATAGGAATAATCACAGGTCTTATCATACAGCATCTATGTTATAATTACACCAGGCGATGCATGCAAAATGCTTAACAGTGTCTAGCACATAATGGTCCTCAATAAGTGTTAGCTACTAGTAAACATTAGCTGTTAATCATTAGCCTCATTGTTAGGTCCATGTTCTCACTCCAGCTGTTTTTCTTTCTGCCTTGACATTCGATTTATTACTTCTTCTGTTGCATGTATCTTTATTTAAATTTTAGTTTTCTGAAACAAGGGAAAGTATAAGTGTTAAAAATTTTACAATCAAGTGAAATCTTCCTAAAACAGGGGGCCACACTCAATGGATTGGTTTATACCGGTCAGTTTTTAACTCACCCTTCACAGACTTCCCAGCAAGCTGCTGCTCTACTCAGGGACTTTATTATCAACACTGCACAACTGATAGATTCATATCTTACTACAAGAGACCCAAGGCCTCTGTTCCAGGGCACAGGCTAACTGACTAGGCCACCAGAAAACATGTAACCTCAGTCCCACATAAAAGTTAACTTTCCTCAGATTTTATGATTATTTGGCCCAATAATATACATTTTCGTCAATTTCCTTTTACTGACCACATGCTACATATTAAAAGCACTACACTGGCACCTTATATACATGGGCTTACTGAATCCTCTATGTAGTAAATATCATCAGACCCATTTTACAGACGAGGAAATACATTCTAGAGAGAAAGCTACCTGCTCAAAGATATGAGTGGCAGAGCCAGAACAGGAATCCAGACAATTCACATTCAAATCTAAAATATTTCCAGTACACTTTGTTGCCCTTGCATAAGGGTAAACACATTTAGGAAGAAATGCCATTAATTACACACATCAAGGACACCATTTTTACCAACAATCCATATAAATTTTCTTGAAATAAACTTTCCTAAGGTTTTTTGCTTTTGCTTAGTGCTGCTAACTGTAGCTTTTCTACTTATGACAGAAGTACCTGTCTTTTTAGATTACACCATGGAGATTCACCTCCTACAGCCAATAGGACAAACACTGCAAGGAAAACCTGGAAAGAATGGGCAGTCTCTGAAAGGATGTGTCACTTGGTGGCAGCAGCGAGGAGACTGCCAGAAAAGGAAACAGAAGTCACTTAATCTGAATCCAATAATCTTTTCTGGCTCTCCTCTCAAGGACACAAGCGGGAAAATAAAAACCTCAATGAAAGCCAAGGTTTTGGACATAGGCAAAGGAAATGAGAGGAACCTCCCTTATCTGTCAACACAGTCTCCTCCTGCCCATAAACACACTTGATCTAGGGGTAACACGTGCTCTGTAAAGCAGCTTAGGAGAGACTACATCTTTTACAGTCTACCAAGAAAGTGCTACCCAGAAAGGGAGAAACAAGAAAGGAAGAGAGACTTTCTCAGAACCCTCTGCAGCTTACACCTTTTGGTTCTTCATAACCCTCTTTAATCCCACTTCTCTGTCAAGGCCTCTCCAACTAAGCATACCCTAATGTTTCTTCTTTCTCCACATGACAGAATTTATACCAATTCCTATGATGCAATTTAGCACTGAATTATTTCCTATCCTACACTGTGCACTGCCCTCTCATATGCCCTCCCCATCCCTCCAATCAGACCACAGGGCAGAGAAAAAGGAAGCTCTGGGTTAATAGGGAACCCACAAATTTCAAATATAAGGCAGCATGGAATGGGCCTTGAGACAAATGTACACAGAGATGAAGCCCACACAGACTGGACAGACCTAGACAGCCTAGGCACTAGGCCGAGACTGTACCCAGTTTTTCTCTACTGTTTAAGTATAGCAACTGGCACATCATATGTGTTTAACTAACTCTGGTTGTTGCATAAGGACTGAGTTCAGGTCTCAGAAATCTTTACTAGCTTTATCACCTTGAACAAGTTAGCTAATTTTTTGAGCATCAGTCTTCTCATTTGTAAAATGGGAAAAACAATGTCTACCTCATATGGTAATTATAATTTAAAAAATGAACACATATTTACCACAATTTCTGGCTCACAGTAAATGCACCACAGCCATACACTATCATTATTATTCTACAGTATTAAATACAGGTCCACAACTGCTTATCCAAAACTCTAGAGGCCAGGTATATTCTGGAATACAGAATTTTTAAGATTTTTAGGAAGGTAAAATAGTGCACGGAGGGAGAGAGAGAGAGAGAGACAGTGTGTGTGTAATATAGCCCCTTGAACAGAATCCGGGGCAGCAGCCCACAATCAAGCACATTAATATTTTTGTAGTGAAACATAGCCTAGCCAGGTACATACAGACTATAAATAGTCTCATGTCAGTTCACTTCAGGTTAAATGGCAAATTAGTAACGAAAAACACTAGGCTTTCAGAGTGCTTTGAATTTTGAAACTGTGGAGAAAGGCCTGTGGGACTGTATTCACAAAAAGCACCAAGCCCCTGCTAAGAAGCGCTGTTTCCAATGAGCCCAGTAAAGGTACAGGTACTTGCACTGGTGTGGTGTGGATGTGAGGCTGCATGTTACTGCACTGCTGGGCAGAATTAAAGCTGTCAAGATGACCTGAGAAAGCTGCGTAGCATAAGTCCCCCACAATTCCCTCCAGTTGCACAGCCCAGGCAGTCTCTCCAGGACAGGTCATTCTTAACATTTCATCCCTTCTCATCTGAAGAGGGAAGGAGGAAGAATAGAAGCAGCTGGAAGTGAGTGCAAGAACCTATCCCCACCATTTTTCCCTTTCTGCAAGTTTTAATCAAGGCAGACATGAAGAGGAGACCAGATCAATAAGGACATATTCAAAATTTGGGGTTACTTTTATTATTTAATGTCTCCTTCCAGGATTCCCATGGTCACTATGACAACATGAAACCTTCACAAATCCTTCCATGTTGAACAGCACCCCCATGGTGTAGCATAGGGCTGTTCTGAATGTATGCTTATTTAAATAACCAATTACTCAACCCACAGATGGCTTCTACTACCAAAGAAAGTCCAAGGCCAGCTCACTGTAGATGATTAGCAGTAAGCTAACAGAATTCAAGCTGATCCCAATGAGTCTGAGTGACAGAGGCAAGTTTTTCTGAAATATCACATAAGGTAGTCTAAAAACAAATGTGATCTCTTTAATCTAAACTAATGCTCTCCCCCATTCCCAAATTATATGCAAACGATAAGCCTCCCTACCCATCTCCCAGATAAATCACTAATAGTTCTCACCACTGAAGGAAAAAGTGTTTACCTAAGTGGCACACAGTAGGTACTCGATGTTCTAGTGAAGGGATAGACAAACCATGGTCCAAGGGCCAAAGTAGCCCTCAGCCTGTTTCTGCAGATCAAGATTTACTGGAATACAGCCAAACCTGTTCATTTACCTATTACCTGTCACGCTTTTGCAATACAGTGATTCATATTAGTTGAATATTTCAAAGAGCATATGGTCTCACAAAGCCTAAAATATGTACTATCTGGGTTTTAAGGAAAAGTTTACTAAACCCTATTCTTATGAAAGCAGCACTAGCCAGAAAATCAGAGACCTATATTTAAATCCAGTTCCATAATCACTAGTTAAAATTGCCTCATTATTTCTGAGCCTCAGTTACTTCCTGTAAAAAATTAAGATATCACTGCCTATTTACCCTGGAGGGTTGTTATAAAGACTACATGAGATAAGACAGATAACATACCTGAAACTAAGTAAGGAATAAATGGTAGCCATTAAATTGCCATTAATACCACATATACACTTGTCTGTAAAGAAACACTTAAATGCAAAGTTACGCAAGCTCCAGCCACGTTTTTATTTTTATTTTTTTAGACGGAGTCTCACTCTGATGCCCAGGCTAGAGTGCAGTGGCGCGACCTCGGCTCACTGCAAACTCTGCCTCCCAGGTTCAAGCAATTCTCCTGCCTCAGCCTCCGAGTAGCTGGGACTAAAGGTGCACGCCACCACGCCCGGCTGATTTTTGTATTTTTAGTAGAGACGGGGTTTCACCATGTTGGCCAGGCTGGTCTTGAACTCCTGACCTCATGATCCGCCCACCTCGGACTCCCAAAGTGCTGGGATTACAGGCGTGATTCACTACACCTGGCCGTATTTTTTTTTTTTAATAAGCCATTGAGCTGACATTCATCTACCTTCCCTGTTAAGAAAAGGAATAACAACACGCAAGTACTATTGTTTGGGCAAGCCAAAATTACTTCTCCACTCTCTTTTCAGTCATTAATTTAAAAAAAAAAAACAGCTGGGCACGGTGGCTCACGACTGTAATCCCAGCACTTTGGGAGGCCGAGGCAGGCGGATCATGCACTCAAGAGTTCAAGACCAGCCTGGCCAATATGGTAAAACCCTATCTCTACTAAAAATACAAAAATTAGCCGGGTGTGGTGGCACATGCCTGTGGTCCCAGCTACTCGGAGGCTGAGGCAGAAGAATCACTTGAATCTGGGAGGCGGAGGTTGCAGTGAGCCTAGATTGCACCACTGCACTCCAGCCTGGGCAAGAGAGCAAGATTCCGTCTCAAAAAAAAAAAAAAAAAAAAGAAAAAAAAATTCAAGAAGCCAAGGTCACAAGGTCAGGCATGCTGGCTCATGCCTGTAATCCCAGCACTTTGAGAGGCCAAGGCAGTCGGATCACTGGAGGTCAGGAGTTGGAGACCATCCTGGCCAACATGGCAAAACCCCATCTCTACTAAAAATACAGAAAAAAATTAGCCAGGC
>NW_026652299.1:27163741-27235827 GCF_009828535.3 Hylobates moloch
AAAAATCTTGATTTATAATTAAGAAAAAAAGGGAAGTAGGACCTAAAAGGTAGTTTCCAGGTTTCAGTAAAGCAACCAGCAATACCTGGCTGAGGAGTCTAAGCTCCTGAGATCACTCACGGAACCAGTATTTGTTGAGCACCCACAATGTTCCATACTCTGGGCTCCAGATGTGAGCATGCAGGCTGCCACCACATTTAGAGAAATTACAAACCATAAGACATGGCCCTTGAGTGCAAAAACCACCTCTATTAAGTCATATAAAATATTAGAGCTTGAGGGCTCCCAAGAGATTATCAGTCTAATATCTGCATTGTACAAACAGGTTTAACTGAGTTGTCCATGGTTACAAGCAAGTTAGTGGTAAACCCCAACTTCCTGACTTTCCTTCACACTAATCTTTGTTTAGGAATTACCTCACCAAGAGTCAAGTCTTAATCTTTCATTCCTTTGTAACCCTGCAAATGTCACTCTGGAAAAACTAACCAATCTTCAAAATTCTCAATTCCTTTAGACAGTGTTACTACTTTCTTCTTCTGTCTTCCCACAGAACTCTGTATATTTGCATTACTGTACACACTACATTGTACTGTATAACTTGTTTATTTATCAGTTTCCTCTCCATAGACTATGAGCTCCTTGAAGACAATTAGTTTTGCACCAATCTAATAATTTAACATCCATGCTACCCCAGTCCCATCCCCAACCTCCTTTTCCTATTAGGACCCTGATACTATTCAAGTATCTGCCCTCCTTCACATGGTCACATGCTTCACTCAAGGGAGGCCCCCACTTAAGACCAGTAGGTTAAGCATGGCATTCAAAGGCAATCACAGACACTCGTTTTCCAGTGGTGCTGGGGTGGGCACGCAAAGTCACTCTAGCAAATGTGATGAAAGAAAAGTCTGCTGGGGAGCTTCTGAGAAAGGTTTCCTTCCCCAAAGTGAAAGGTACAAGAAGACATTCTCCCTCCCTGGACATTGCCTTAACTACTACTGGATTTATTTGAGACACTAGATTTCCTTGGAGGACTTAGGTCATTTGAGTCAGTTTCCAATTACTCTTAGTCAGAAGCATCCTAACATGCACATAGAAAAAGTGGTGGGGTTGTGACCCAAAAACACAGACAAGGTGATTTCACAGCCCTTAAAAATGTAACAACCATGGCTAACATCTGACTGAATGAGGAAAAGCTTTCAGCTTTTTTTTTTTTTTTTTTTTTGAGATGGAGTCTGCTCTGTCACCCAGGCTGGAGTGCAATGGCATGATCTTGGCTCACTGTAACCTCTGCCTTTCGGGTTCAAGCAATTCTCCTACGTCAGCCTCCCGAGTAACTGGGATTACAGGGTGTGCCACCATGCTCAGCTAATTTTTGTATTTTTAGCAGAGATGAGGTTTCACCATGTTGGCCAGGCTAGTCTCGAACTCCTGACCTCATGATCCGCCTGCCTCGGCCTCCCAAAGTGCTGGGATTACAGGCATGAGCCATCGCACTCAGGTAGCTTTCAGTTTTTAAGAACTAGAATAGTACAAATATGCCCACTCTCACCCTCTTTTTCAACATAGTACTGGAAGTCCTTCCCAGAGCAATTAGGCAAGAGAAAGAAATAAAAGGAATCCAAATTGGAAAGAGTAGGTAAAACTGTCCCTGTTTGCAGATGACACGATCTTATATACAGCAAAACCTAAAGATTCTACCAAAAAACTCTTACTCCTGATGACTGAAATCGGTACAGTTACAGGATACAAATATACAAAAATGAGTAGCATTTCTATACACCAACAACAAACTAGCTAAAAAAGAAATCAAGAAGGCAATTCCGGCCGGGCGCAGTGGCTCACGCCTGTAATCCCAGCACTTTGGGAGGCCAAGGCGGGTGGATCACCTGAGGTCACGAGTTCGAAACCAGCCTGGCCAACGTGGTGAAACCCTGTCTCTACTAAAAATACAAAAATCAGCCGGGTACGGTGGTGCACGCCTGCAGTCCCAGCTACTCAGGAGGCTGAGGCAGGAAAATCGCTTGAACCCAGGAGGCGGAGGTTGCAGTGAGCCGAAATTACGCCACTGCACTCCAGCCTGGGCAAAAGAGCAAGACTCCATCTCAAAAAAAAAAAAAAAAAAAAGAAGAAGAAGAAGAAGAAGAACAAAGCGGCAATTCCATTTATGACAGCTACCAAAAATAAAATACCTAGGAATAAATTTAACCAAGGAGATGAAAAGCCTCTACAAGGAAAACTACAAAACACTGATAAAAGAAACTGAAGAGGATACAAACAAATAGAAAGACATCACATGCTCACGGATTAGAGGAATTAATATAGTTAAAATGACAATAGCAATCTACAGATTGAATGCCATTCTATCAAAATACCAATGACATTCCTCACAGAAATAGAAAATAAAAGGTCCTAAAATTTGTATGGAACCGCAAAAGACCCTGAATAGCCAAAGCAACTCTGAGCAAAAAGAACAAAGCTAGAGGCATCACACTAACAGACCTCAAAGTAAACTACAAAGCTGTAGTAACCAAAACAACCTGGTACTGTCATAAGAACAGACACATAGGCCAATGGAACAAAATAGGGAAACAGAAATTAATCCACACATCTACAGCCAACTGACTTTTGACAAAGGTGCCAAAAACACTCACTGGGGAAAGGCCAGTCTCTTCAATAAATGTTACTAGGAAAACTGGATATCCATATGCAGAAGAATAAAACTAGATCCCCATCTCTCACCCTATAGAAAAATCAACTGTAAGTGGATCAAAGACCTAAATGTAAGACCCAAAACAATAAAACTACTAGATGAAAACATTTAAGAAATGTTTCAGGACATTAGTCTGGGAAAATATTTTATAAATAAGACCTCAAAAGCACAAGAAACAAAACCAAAAATGAACAAATGGGATGATATTGAACTAAAAAGCTTCAGGGCAACCAAGAAACAACAGAGTAAAAAGACAAGCTACAGAATGGGAGAAGGTATTTGCAAATTACTCCTCTGACAGGAGATTTTTTTTTTAAGCTAGTAAAATTTAGCAATGGGGAGTTGTATACCAACTTTAGTGACACTATGTTAAATTCTGATAACTCATTACCATTGGACCAGCCAAACAGGGGATTAATATCCAGAATAAACAACGAACTCAAATATCTCAACAGAAAAAAAATATATATATATCCAATTTTAAAAATGGACAAATAATCTGAACAGACATTTCTCAAAGGAAGACATACCAATGGCCAACAAATATAAGAAAAAATGTTCGACATCACTAATCATGAGGGAAATGCAAATCAAAACCACAACGAAGTATCATCTCACCCGTTAGGATGGCTATTATCAAAAAGACAAAAAATAATAAACGCTGATGAGGATGCAGCAGAGAAAAGGGAACTCTTATACACTGTTGGTGGGAATGTAAACTAGTACAGCCACTATGGAAAACAGTATGGAAGTTCCTTAAAAAACTATAAATAGAACTACCATAGGATCCAGCAATCCCACCAGTGGGAATTTATTCAAATGAAAAGAAATCAGAATATGGAAGAGATATCTGCTCCCCCATGTTCACTGCAGCACTATTCACAACAGCAAAGAATCAACCTACATGTCCAACAACAGAGAATGGATAAAGAAAATGTGGTATATTCAATGGAATATTATTTAGCCATGAAAAAGAATAAAATCCTGTCCTTCACAGCAACGTGGATGGAACTAGAGGGCATTATGTTAAGTGAAATAAGCCAGGAACAGAAAGTTAAACACTAAATGTTCTCACTCATATGTGAAGCTAAATAAAAGTTAATCTCATAAGTAAAAAGTAGAAGATAGGATAGCAGAGGCTGGGAAGGATAGGAGGAAGAGAGGTATAGGAAGAGATCTGTTAAAGAATACAAAATTACAGCTAGATAGGAGGAATAACTTCTGGTGTTATATACCACTGTGGGATGACTAGAGTTAACAGTAATATAGTTTCAATTAGCTAGAAGGAGGATATTAAACGTTCCCAACACAAAAATGATAAACATTTGAGATGATGAAAATACTAATTACCCTGACCTGATCACTACAAATTATATTCATCAAAATATCATTAGGTATCCCATGAGTATGCAAAATTATTTGTCGATTTTTACAAATCACTTCTAAAAAAGAACAAAACTGTAGTGACTAGACTTTATCACCTCTCATCTCTTTTAACACTCCCGCCATCCAGCACCAATGCCAAACACATAAGAAGCAATTGATAATTTCAGCTAAGTGAATAAATAGATGAATGAAATAGAATTTTAGCCAGAGTTTAAAGACAGGTAGGACAGGCTGGGCGCGGTGGCACACGCCTGTAATCCCGGCACTTTGGGAGGAGGAGGCAGGTGGCTTGCTTGAGCCCAAGAGTTAAAGACCAGCCTGGGCAACATGGTAAAACCTTGTCTCTACAAAAATACAAAAATAAGCTGGGCATGGTGGCGCACGTCTGTAGTCCCAGCTACTTGAGAGGCTGAGGTGGGAAGATTGCTGGAGCCCAGGAGGTAGAGGTTGCGGTGAGCCGAGACAATGCCACTGCACTCCAGTCTGGGCAACAGAGCAAGACTCGGTCTCAAAAATAAATACATGAAGACAGGTAGGATAAACTTTATATCCAGTGATAAGTGAAATATTAGGGCCATAGGTAATGTATTTAGAAAACAGAGTACATACTAGAGCAAAGGAGTCCTGTGACTTTTTAAGTCCAAACCAATCTCAAAAGATTGAGTCAATGAAAAAAGCACAAAAGATTCTATTTCTGTAAGCCCCTTTTACAACATCTATAGCACCTATTAGCAGTCATGCAAACTCTCCACTCTTCCTTCCATCTCAACCTTGACCCAAAGGGGCCACCCTCTAGGGAAATGAAAAGAGAGAATAAGGGGATGGGGATAGGGGAGGAAGCAGAGAGAGGAACACCACCTCTTCAGCACTTCAAGTCCAATCTAGTTTTTATTCAGGAAAACTGTCTTTGAAAGGTAAAATGGTCAACCTTTACAACTCGTTTGACCCATGGGACCTGGCCCCCACCCCCACCCCCAACTTCCTACCAAGGTCACATAAACAGCCTTGACCTTTAGATCCTGAAGGATATCCTCTAGGCCATTACATACAGGTCACAGAAAAGTCCTTGACAACCTATTTCTGTCCAGGTACCTGGGCCAGCTTCACAACAGTGACCTGAAGGTAAAATGCTCCACACCCTATTACCAATTCAATCCCCCAGAGAAAATCAGTGAACACATTTGTTATTTATAAAGGGCAACTCACCAAGGTCTCAGGACCTATTTGCTGCAAAACATAATATACACAATAACTTCAAGGCTACAAATGCTTGTCAACTTTCCAACAGAAAAGCCTCCCCTTATCTGTTCACTTGACCTTCTGTCAAAGTGCTAAAGGATGAGAATTTTTTGATCTTCAATGAGTATCAAAGAAAACTCTACTTTCTCCAGAATGAAATAACCCAAGGCCAAAATCTGATTGAGTGTCTTACTAGAAACCAAGGAAGCATGCTGACTGCTCACAAGGGATTTTTATAGGGGCCAATTTTGATCTACCAATGCAGCCCAGCCACCTCCAAAAGTGCCTTCTAAAGCACAGCTTACCTTGTAATTGCTGGAGTTCACCCAAGATGTAGCAAGTCCATCCACAAGTTTATCTAACATGGTCTGGTCATGCTCAAGGTCAGCAGACTTCTGTTTGTCTGAGAAATAGTCTATCAGTTCTTGGCCAACCTGCAATCGTTTCCCCACATCCTTCTGCAACACCTGCGCCAGGCAGGACTCCATGCGAGGCTCCATACTGGAATTCAAATCCAGATCCAGCAAAAGCTAGAGGGCAGTCAAGATGACTCCCTCCCAGCAGACGTATCTGGGAGGTTGCCTCTTTGTTCGCTGAAGGTTACTAAGAGCCTGTGTTTCAAAGATGCAATCTGGGGAATGGCAACAATGCACCATGTGTGTCTGAAGAGCAGCTGGTAGGATATTAAAAGTCCAGTTTAAATAACTAGTAGGAGATAAAGGAGTGAGTGGCAGAGTGATGCTCTACTATTGGGTCTGAAATACTTCATAATTCAGCAGTCCATTCTGAAAAGTAAGAGAAGAGAACGACAAATTAGCACAGATAACATAACACCCAAATGTTATGAAACATTAAATCAAAGACAAAGCAATTCATGCTGCAGATCATTTATAATCACAAGCAGAGTGAGAAGCATGAACGGCTTGGCAACCATATCGGAATAACATAATTATTATTTTTATCAGGAAGAATATCGAAGCCCAAAGAAGAGCCAATGAGCCACACAGTTGGCAGGTTGATGTTTTCCACCATTTCCCAGCTTGTAAATGCACCAGTCAGGAAAGCAATCTTCTGCTTTAGCTAGCATATTTATTTGTAACTTCAATTCTATTTCCCACCAGAAATCTAACACCACTCTGTGTCTGAATCACTGTAGGTACTGCAGCTTACTGCCTTACTCTCAGTCTTCTAAAAAAAATCAAGTATGGGAAATGAGGAAGGCTCTATAGAAAACACTGTTGACCAAAGTGGCTGGCTTGGTCACATTAAACAAAGTCAAGGGCAGCACCTACATCACACTACTTTACAACGGAGTAAGTGGTAGCCTCCACCTCTTCCTTCCTACAACAAAGAAAAGAAAGACACAAAAAGAGAAAGGAGGTGGGCGTGGTGGCTCACACCTGTAATCCCAACACTTTGGGAGGCCGGGGCAGGCAGATCATTTGAGGTCAGGAGTTCGAGACAGCCTGGCCGATATGGTGAAACCCTGTCTCTACTAAAAATACAAAAAGTAGCTGGGCATGGTGGCAGTGCCTGTAGTCCCAGCTACTCGGGAGGCTGAGGCAGGAGAATCGCTTAAACCCAGGAGGCAGAGCTTGCAGTAAGCCAAGATGGCACCACTGTACTCCAGCCTGGGCAACAGAGCACGACTCTGTCAAAAAAGGCCGGGTACGGTGGCTCACGCCTGTCATCTCAGCACTTTGGGAGGCCGAGGCGGGCGGATCACCTGAGGTCAGGAATTCAAGACCAGCCTGGCCAACATGGTGAAACCCCATCTCTAAAAATATAAAAACTAGCCAGATGTGGTGGTGGACACCTGTAATTCCAGCTACTCAGGAGGCTGAGGCAGTAGAATTGCTTGAATCCAGGAGACAGAGGTTGCAGCGAACCGACACAGTGCCACTGCACTCCAGCCTGGGTGACAGAGCAAGACTCTGTCTCAAAAAAAAGAAGAAATAGGCTCATATTCTGATCAGTTACTGACACAGTATTCTCAGCTGACAATAGCACCGTTTGGGCCTAGTGTTTTGATATTAAAATTAGAAGATCTCAAAATCATGTTTGAGTAGGGTAAAATACATGATATGTGAAAAGTACCAAAACTGTTTTAACTACAGAAATTGCATAACCTCTCTCATTAACCTATAGCTGCTGGAGCATTGTACAAATTTATTTCTTACTTACCCTAAAACCATTACTTAATTCCTTTCATTTTAAACCAAGAAGACCCATAGGAAACCTATCTTCAAGATTCAGTACCTCCCTGATACTGTGCCAAATTGAAGCTTTTTTCACACCAGCAGTAAGTCCCAACTTTCAAAGTTTCCAGAAAATATATCTTTGTTTTCTAAATAAAGTAAAATTAAAATTCTCAGTAGAGTAACTCACAGTCTGAACACAGCAATTCTCTCCCTTTCTAATACCACCCCATCCCCACCCCTAATCTCAATAGAAAAACATTGAGATCCTTTCTGAGGTATGGAATCACATACATCAAGTCATTCAGTGAGGAAAACCCTCCTTCAAAGTCCCAGCACATAACTACCCATCTTCTACTTTACTGCTTCCAACAGCACAGAAGAGTGAGGGAGGGATAGCATTCAACAGGACTTAGTATCTCACAGAGCAATCCTTCCTTATATTGAGGAGAGATCTGCTTTCCAGTCATGTCCAAATGCTGGAACTAGTCCCTCCTTCACAAGAAAGAGCTTCAAAAGCAGCTATTATCCTTCATTCCAATTTTTAGTACAAATGTAATACTTCTAGTTCCTTTATCATCTCTTGTGTTGGACTAAAGAAGGTATCAACGATACGGGAAAACTTAAGAAACCAAAAGAATCTCTTTCTGGGCCTACTATTAGTCCAAGAAGCAGATCAAATAAGCACCAGGTTGGTGGTATATTAAAAATGGCCACAAATTCTTTGCTACTCCTCCCTCACCAAGGTGGAGTCCAAGTCCCCTCCCGCAGTGACTCTGGGCTTAACCCTGTGAAATCAGCAACTACGAAAGCAAGCAGAGACTTGCTATATAAGCAATGGAACTTTCCCTCTTAGAATGCTGCCCTGGGACGGCCATGCTGTAAGGAAGCTGGCCTAGCCTATTGGACATGAGAGGCCACTTGGGGAACCAACATGCTCTGACCAACAGCCAGCAGCAACTGCCAGACATGTGAGTGAGGCCATCTGGGACCATCTACCCATTCCAGTCGTCATCCGACTGCAGTTATGCCAGCAAGTGTAAGGAAACAAGCAGAAAAGCCACCAAGCCAAACCACAGAATTGTGAGAAATAACATTTCATTGTTGTTTTATTTAAGCCACTAAATTCATAGCGGTTGGTTACACAGCAGTAGACAACTGATATACTCCTTCTTCCCCTAAACAACTATCATTCATTTTCATTCATTCTCAATGAAAAAAATTTCAGTGTTTACTCCTTCAAGGGGCCTAAAATGAACAGATACTAACCAATAATAATAATAATACAATTTAAGGAGCTAAATGAGGTGTCAGGTTCTGTGCTTATGTAGTACTGATTTATATAACACTATCTCTAATTCTTCAACTCTATAAAGTAGGTGTTAACATCCTTATTTATAGATTAAGAAATTGAGGTAAAGTAAAGGTAAGTAATTTTCCAAGGTTGCATGGACAATGAGTTTCCTTTCCCCACCTTGAAAACATTATTAGAAGTCTTAGCCTAATTCTGTTTTGACTCAAGAGGTCAGATTTCCTGTTTAAATAGGAAGCAACAGGCAAGAAAGCAAGGTCTCCATTCCTTAAGTAAACACTAGGAAAGTTCCCATTCGTTCAAGTCTCCCTACCGTGATTTATAAATATATATCATAAGAAAACCTCCCCTTCAACCATAATTGTATAAGATTTCTAACAAATAAGCATATGCTTCTTGAACGTAATTATGCAACAAAGGCTTAGTACACTCAAAAATAGGTCACAAATTCCTATGAAGGAAATGCAAAGAATGAAAGAGACTGGAAGCCCCTAGGCTTTAAGCAGATTGAATTCTCTCTTCTTTTTCTTCTTGATTTAAAAAAGGTAACTACTCTCTCTTACACCTATTCTTATTAAACTGATGTTTTTGGACTTTTTTCATGCTTTGGTGTGCTTTCTACATCTGTACTTTCAGGGAATATTAATCACATAGTTCCAAATTCACAAGGTACAAAACTGCAAGACCTGCCTTCCACCTCTGACCCTCCCAGCCACACAGTTTCTCTCCTTAAAAGCAAGTAATGGCCAGGTGCAGTGGCTCAAGCCTGTAATCCCAACACTTTGGGAAGCTGAGGTGGGCAGATCATGAGGTCAGGAGATGGAAACCAGCCTGGCCAACATGGTGAAACCCTGCCTCTACTAAAAATACAAAAATTAGCTGGGCATGGTGGCACGTGCCTATAATCCCAGCTACTCGGGAGGCTGAGGCAGGAGAATCTCTTGAAGCAGGGAGTCAGACGTTGCAGTGAGCCAATCACACCACTGCACTCCAGCCTGGCAACAGAGAGAGACTGTGTCTCAAAAAATAAATAAATAAAAAATAAGCAAGTAATGTCACCAGTTTCCCATGTATCCTTTCAGAAATATTTTCAGCTATCAAAACAAGTAAATATATGTATTCTCCTCCCTGAATCCTCTAGGAAGGTTTTCTAAACATTTGCAATTAAATCATAAAGAGAAGCCAAAAAATAATTGCGTTTTTAAATGCAGAAAACTTAGAAAATAAGAGGGAAAAAGGATGACGTGAAGGAGTAAGAGAAGGAGGAGGAGGAGTTACAGGAGGAAGAGGAGCTGGAGGAGGAGGAGGAGAAGTTACAGGAGGAAGAGAAGCCGGAGGAGGAGGAGTTACAGGAGGAAGAGAAGCTAGAGGAGGAGGAGGAGTTATGAGAGGAAGAGGAACTGGAAGAGGAGGAGGAGTTACAGGAGGAAGAGGAGTTATGAGAGGAAGAGGAACTGGAGGAGGAGGAGTTACAGGAGGAAGAGGAACTGGAGGAGGAGGAGGAGGAGTTGCAGGGAAGAGGAGCTGGAGGAGGAAGAGTTACAGGAGGAAGAGGAACTGGAGGAGGAAGAGGAGGAGTTGGAGGAGTTACAGGAGGAAGAGGATGAGGAGGAGTTACAGGAGGAAGAGGAGCTGGAGGAGGAGGAGGAGGTGTTGGAGGAGTTACAGGAGGAAGAGCAGCATGAGGAGGAGGAGTTATAGAAGAGGAACTGGAGAAGGAGAAATTGGAGGAGTTGGAGGAGGAGGATTTGGAAGAATTGAAAGAGGAGGGGCTGGGCGCGGTGGCTCACGCTTGTAATCCCAGCACTTTGGGAGGCCGAGGCGGGCGGATCATGAGGTCAGGAGATCGAGACCACCGTGAAACCCCGTCTCTACTAAAAATACAAAAAATTAGCCGGGCGTGGTGGCGGGCGTCTGTAGTCTCAGCTACTCGGAGAGGCTGAGGCAGGAGAATGGCGTGAACCCGGGAGGCGGAGCTTGCAGTGAGCCGAGATCGCGCCACTGCACTCCAGCCTGGGCGACAGAGCAAGACTCCGTCTCAAAAAAAAAAAAAAAGAAAGAAAGAGGAGGAGGACTTGGAGGAGGAGGAAAAGTGGAAGGAAGAGAAGAGGAGGAATTAGAGAAGCTGGAGAGGGAAAAGAGGAGGAGGAGTTGAGGGAGTTGGAGGAGAAGGAGAAAAAGGAGAAAGAGATGAAGTTAGAGAAGTTGGAGGAGGAGGAAGAAGAGGAGCTGATGGAGCTGGAGGAGGAAGTAAAACTCTCTTCCATCCACCCATATCCTGCCCAGGCTCTCCATGAGGGAAAAGTAGAACAAGGAAACCTAGGTCTAAAGTTAACCATAACCAGTGGTCACCTATGGCTGAGCTAAGTAAAAACAAGGTCTATTAGTCTATTATATTTAAGACATAATGGGAGGCACTGTGATACAAAAATAAACAGGACTCAGCCCTTGCCTGCCTTTAGTGAGATTATGAACTACTGTTTACAATCCCTGCAGTCAGTTCTATAATCATCACTCAAAAGAGCAGTGTTACAGAGAAGAATTACCTTACAGCAGTGTTGACATCAGAGATTATTCAGAATATAACACTATTTCTGAGTCTAAAAAAAAGTTCAATTTTCATAATTTTCCAAAAGAATATGAGAGACATTAAAATGATACAGAAGAAACAGTAGAGGAGGTGACAATAGCAAAACATCTTTATTCTTCTTCATCAGGAAAAGTTTTCTCCTTTAGCAAGATCTACTATGAAGGCTACTGAACACAATAATGTCACTGTATCAGTCACCTGAGAAAAGGGACACATTTTGGATATTTCTGAGAAAATGGTCCAACTCTTCCCAAACCCAAACCCCTTTCATTCTCCAACACCAACGTTCTCTGCCCCCACTACAGTAGTTAGGTTCCAAGCATCTCAAGGTTTTCCTGTCACATCATCTTGGTCCACAGGGCCAAAACAATAAAAGGTCAAGACAATTGTCCTAGTCATGCTCCTTTATAGTACCCTGGAAAGTAGAAATTATCAGAGGAACCAGAACAATGGGCCAACTCTGCTGCAGTTCAACAGGAAAAAGTTTAAAAATACCAACTTCAACAAGAAGGAAGGAACACACAATAAAAAAAAGACATCTTGATGTAATGAAAAGAGACATCAAGTTGGGAATTTTGGCCTCTGGTCTTGACTCCCAAGTGGCACTGTGGAGAATACCAGCTCCAGCATGCATCAAATAAGATTAAGAATGAAAAAGGACATGCACAGAGCCTTTTTTAAAAAAAAATAGCACCTATCTCCAGCCCCTTAATTACCATATCTACCTGTGGCACTTACACACACTATCAGTAAAGAACTATTAACAATGGGGGATGGAAAGAAGAACAGAATCAACCATAAGCTCTGACAACTTTTTTAGTCTACTGTAGACTTCTTTGTAAGAAATTAAAAGGAGGACCATTTATACTTAGTAGCTTAAAACAATAATGAATTAATATTTCCCATAAGTCTACGAGGTGGCTGGGCTCAGCTGGGAAGATCTTGTGCTAGTCTTTCCTGGGATCATTCACGCAGCTGAGTCATCTGGCATTTTTACTGCAGCTGAAGGCTCTACAATGGTGTCACTCACATGTCTGGGACTCTGGTGCTGGCTGTTGGCTGGGTCTCTCCACACATGATCTCTAACCTTTCAGTGGCATAGCCTAGAGCTCATCATGTAGTGGCTGGAGCACTCCGAGATGACAAAGGGGGAGGCTACCAGGCCTCCTGAGGCCTGGGATCCACAACTTGCATGTTACTTCTGCCACAATCTATTGGTAAAAGCAAGTCACAAGGCCAGTCCACATTAAAAGTGTGAGGAAGCCGGGCACGGTGGCTCACGCCTATAATCCAAGCACTTTGGGAGGCCAAGGCAGGTGGATCACCTGAGGTCAGGAGTTCGAGACTAGCCTGGTCCACATGGTGAAACCCCATCTCTACTAAAAATATAAAAATAAGCCAGGCGTGGTGGTGTGCGCCTGTAATCCCAGCTACTCAAGAGGCTGAGGCAGGGAAATCACTTGAGCCTGGGAGGCGGAGGTTGTGGTGAAGCTGAGATCACACCACTGCACTCCAGTCTGGGCAACAGAGTGAGACTCTGTCTCAAAAACAAAAAACAAAAACAAAGTGTGAGGAAATGGATTCTACCAATCAATAGGAGGAGCTACAAAATACTGTGACATGTTTTTCAATCTAACACATATGTACTCAATGGATATTTGTAGAATGAATAAATGGATGGAGCGAATATGTTCATACACCCTGTTTATCCATTACCAGTCTATTTGAATCACTTTTATTTACTCATCAACTTATCAAATATAAAATCTCACTATAGAATATACTAAAGAAATAACTATAGTCTATGACTTCACTTGAAAGAGCTCCCAACATACTCAGAGAGGACAAGACATACATACACACAAAAGGCTTGTCAATGTCGGAGGTCAACACAAACACGAGACGTATAATTAGTAGATTTAACAAGTAAAATACTGCACCTGCCAAATAAGGAATGTTGAATAAGTACCATGAAAATTCAGAGGAAGAAATGGATTAAGAAGGCTTGGAATGACCAAGTCAAAACTATATAAACAAGATTCAGCTTGAGCTTTGTGTTAAAATGTGGCTAGGATGTGCATTTAATAGTTATGGTGGCCAGGCCCAGTGGCTCACACCTGTAATCCCGGCACTTTGGGAGGCCAAAGTGGGCGGATCACCTGAGGTCAGGAGTTCGAGACCAGCCTGGCCAACATGGCAAAACCCATCTCTACTAAAACTACAAAAATTAGCCGGGCATAGTGGCGCACGCCTGTAATCCCAACTATTTGGGAGGCTGAGGAAGGAGAATCGCTTGGACCCGGGAGGTGGAGGTTGCAGTGAGCCAAGATTACGGAACTGCACTCCAGCTTGTGTGACAGGAATGAGACTCCATCTCAAAAAAAAACAAAAAAAAATAGTTACAGCACTTAAGGAAAAACAGCATAAGCAAAATGAGGGAGGTGAAGAGTGGTATGGCAGACATAGTGAGATACCTGTGAGATAAGTAGGCATTATTATTCTCATTTTGAAGATATAGAAATGCAGCTCAGAAAGGTTAAAAAAACAAAAACAGGTCCGGCGCAGTGGCTCACACCTGTAATCCTAGCATTTTCAGAGGCTGAAGGGGGCGAAGTTCGAGACCAGCCTGGTCAACATGGCGAAATCCTGTCTCCACTAAAAATACAGAAATTAGCAGGGTGTGGTGGCACATGCCTGTAATCCCAGCTACTCAAGAAGGTGAGGCAGGAGAATCGCTTGAACCCAGGAGGCGCAAGTTGCAGTGAGCCGAGATCGTGCCACTGCACTCCAGCCTGGGTGACAAAGCAAGACTCCGTCTCAAAAAAAATAAATAAAATAAAATTAACAAATAAATAAAAAAAACAAAAACAAACAAACCTGCCTAAGGTTTTAAAACTAATAGATGTCAAGCAATAATTCAAAACCAGATCTGCGTGGCCCCAAAGTTTATGTTCTTTTCACTATACTACAACTTCATTGAAAGTTCAAAGCATGGGCATTTACTAAATGAAACATGAAAATGTTTCAGCTACAGCATGTGGGGCATAAGGAGGAGAAAATTAAGAAACACGAAGTCAAATCATAAATAAGGAGTTCAAGAAGCCTTAATAAAATAATATTCCATATCAGAGTATCAAGAAGGAATTAAATTACCAGCACCAGTTAATCAATAACCACATTAAAAAATCTCCCTGGGGCCAGGTGCGGTCGCTCATGCCTGTAATCTCAACACTTTGGGAGGCCAGGGCGGGTGGATCACCTGAGGTCAGGAGTTCGAGACCAGCCTGGCCAACATGGTGAAACCCCGTCTCTACTAAAAATACAAAAATTAGCCAGGCATGGTGGCAGGCACCTGTAATCTCAGCTACTCGGGAGGCTGAGACAATAGAATCGCTCGAACCTGGGAGGCGGAGGTTGCAGTGAGCAGAGATTGCACCATTGCACTCCAGCCTGGGCAACAAAGAGTAAAACTCTGTCTCAAAAAAATAAAAATTCTCCCTGGAAAATAGGGTTGAAAGAGAGTATGATAATTTAAAGCCAGTTCTGGAAGAAGGTATGATAGTTTCATGCCGGAAAGAAGGTATGATAGTTCAAAGCCAGAAATTAGCAGGATTTACTCACACTAAGTCAGCATGTTTCTATCAATAAGACAATCTTTTCTGTATTAGGATGATTTCTGCAACAATTACAGCATGATCGAAAACGAAGAAAGACAGACGCGCTGCCATGCCCTGCCAGCAGGAAGTCTGTTCTTAGTCTACGTGTTTCTTCTGTCCTTTCCTTCTCTTTTTTCTCCCGCCCACTGTCCCACTCATTTTGAGGCCCACACATTCACTCAGTGAGCAAGCATTTACTCTGACAGGTATTGAACTATGCTAACTACTAAAAATCACAGAAAGTAAAGACTTCATCAAGGCCTTCAAGAAGATCACTGCCTGAAAGAAGAAAGAGACAAACACGAACAGTCAAAATAGTATGGGGACAAGTCTTAAACCAGAAGTTTGTAGAAGGTGCTGTAGGTAGAAGAGGAAGGAAGATAAAACTGCCTGAGGGAACTCAGTAATACTTCAACTGGGAATTGCAAGGCTGGGGCACTGCATCTACCAACTAAGCACCAAGCAGCTCAGCCACCAAGCAGCTCAGCACTGGGGCAGCCCCAGCTTTCATTTGTCAGTCACAGGTCCTTCCCTGTCTTCCACTGCAGACTCACACTCCGGCCTCCCTGACTCCCTCCCTATCTCCTCTCAGCTTCCTTAATGGTTTCAGCACCCACACAGATGACAACTACTCCTTTCTGCTTCCTCAGACCTTTAACCTTCCAGTTGTCTGCTCCCAGGAATCAGCAATCTCTCCTCTGCTAGCTCATTCCCAGCAGCTTGTAAATGTCCTCTAAATCACTCATCTTACAAAGGCCCTCTCTTGAGCTCACATGCCTTTCATCAACGACACCATCAACAGTGAAGCTTCTTTAAGCCGTTGTCTACACCAGCCAGCTCCACTGATGTACTTCCTGTCCCTTCCACAGACCCTCTGATCTGGCTTCACTCGCTCACTCCACAAGAGCTGCTCCTATCAGAATCACCAGTGACAGCCATGTTGGCAAATTCAAGGAAGACTTTTCTGTACCTAACAAACTGCACCACTCAGCAGCAATCCAAAGTCAATCGCCCCTTCCTTCTTGAAAAATTCCCTACTTGTGTGAAAACAAATGCTTATGCCTTCTTGCTACTTCTCTGGTTGCATCTACTAAACCATCTCTCATCTCTACCCACCTTCCAGATCTCTGTTGGTGGGCTCAGTCCAGTGCCTCTTGTCCCCTCATGCTGCTCACTCTGAAATAACCAGCATCCATTCCCATGCCTATAAACTGATGTCTCCCAAATTTGTATCTCCAAGCCAAATACCTCTGAGCTCTAGTCATATACACCGGCCTCCTTTTGGTTCCAAACTCTTTACTACTTCAGGGCTTTTGCTTACGTTGTTCCTTCTGCCAAAAACGCTCCTTACACCTATATTGGCCTGGCTACCTCTTTTTCATCTTTCAGACTTCAGCTTAAATGCTAGCTCCTCAGAGACCCATTGGAAGGCCATTCTAGGGGTACCCCTTGTCACTGCATGCTGTTTTCTACTTTCAAGCACTTAAGGTGCAATTCTATCACGTATTTACTGTCTGATTTCCCAACAGGACTGTCAGCCTTAAGAAGGTAGGGACCTAATTTATTTTGTTCACCTAATGCCTATAATGCCTGTTGCAAACAATGTACTCCAGAAATACTTGTCCAAAGAATAAAGTTTGCTTGGGCTGAAAATCAAAGGACAAACAGTCACTGGCAGTCATAAGTTGAGTTCCATTCTTTCTTAGAAGTAGAGGTAAGGGAGAAGGTGGAAAACATTACAAGTAAAAGGAATGTGCAAATACATATGGACAAAGCACAGACGCAAGTGTGTGGCCTGTTCAGAGGAAACAAGCAGTCTAGAAAGATCACAGAACTGGTTCCCAACCTGTAAACATTGCTGATCCCCACTCCTGGGGTGAAACGGGAAAGTTATTAGAAGGATGTCTGATAATTATTCCATACATACACCAAGAATTATCTATACAGACAAAATATTCATATTCATATGTTTTAATACTGAGAAAGTATTCATATTTTTCAAGCTTACCTTTACGCATTAAGAATGTATTATGAATTTTTTAATGAAAAAATAATATAAAGTGTTTCTAAATTCTTAGTTTGATGTTTTTATTTCAATTAACAAATACTAGAAATTCTACTAGAGTTCTCTAGAGCTCTGTAATTCTAGATACTAAGAAGATAAAATAATTCTCAAAAAGCCTGTAAAATACCAGTCAGGCATACAACAGAAAGACTGTACAGAGATAAGGCCCAACAGTCAATTTCTTGCACCAAAAGTCAACAGTGCTTTGGTCTTGCAGGGAAATCTATACAAGTCATCTCTGAAATGGAGAATCTAGAAACTGGATGGATATATAATTGTGTACCTTGGAAAGATCATTAAAAGCTGGAATTACTCAAGTATACTCAAGAATATTCTGCAGTAGGGAAAAAATCAGAGTTAAACTAATTTTCTCTCATTCTCTATCCCTCACTCCAGTGTGCACAACGATTAACTACAATGTCATTATGACAAAATCCAACCACAATGTAAAAGCAACAAGATGAATAAAAGGTTCAGGCTCACCACATTACATTAAAAAGGCAGGTCACCTGAACAACAAAATAAAATCATTAACATTGGTTAACTTTCAGCTGATAAGATTACAGGCCCCTTAATCTTATCTTTGTGCTTTCCTGTGTTTTCCAAATTTTTTCTATGATGAATACATATTACTTTCATAATCACAATTAGAAAGATGGTATTCAAAACTCAGGCACTATCATTTCATAGGGAGGGAAACCTACCTTTCAATACTACGGAACATAGTGAAGAAAACAATAAGAAAAAAATTCCTAAGAAAATGGAGCTAGCACATCAGTTATTTCCACAAACACATGTCATAAAAAACTATAGGCTGGTCAACACAAATAACTGCAAAAACAAACAACAACAAAAAAAGGCCACTGCATTACAGTACACTTGCCATCAGAAAATAATAGAAAAAAAAAACTCCACAGATGTCAGATAAGGTACTCATGATTAGAATTTGCCTTCACTAGTATTTTAATAAAGTAAATTTTAAAAATCCTCTCAGATATTTTAAACATATTTTTCCCTAAATGTGAGCTGTAAAAGTAGAACACAGTTTTCATTCCATTTTTTCTCCTCCTGTGGCAGGTTTAGGCTATTGGGTTAAAATTGCTTCTATTTTTTTCTACTCCTTGAAACTCCTTCAAAGATGAAACAAGATGGACATCCACTGAGAACTGCTGAAGCTTGGTGATGGGCATTCCATGGTTTGTTATAATCTCTTTACTTTTATATCTGTTAGAAATTATCCAGGGCCGGGCTTAGTGGCTTAGATCTGTAATCCCAGAGCTTTGAGAGGCCCAGGTGGGTGGATCACCTGAGGTCAGGAGTTCAAGACCAGTCTGGCCAACATAGCGAAACCCCATCTCTACTAAAAATATGAGAAGTAGCCAGGAGTGGTGGCCCATGCCTGTAATCCCAGCTACTCAGGAGGCTGAGGTGGGAGAACTGCTTGAACCCAGAGGCAGAGGTCACAGCAAGCCAAAATCATGCCACTGCACTCCAGCCTGGGCAACAGAGCGAGACTCTGTCTCAACAACAACAAAAAAAGAAATTATCCAGAATTATCAGGGCCAGTGGCACATGCCTGAATAGGGATCGGAAATTATCAAAGTGGCATCTAATTGTGGTTTTGATTTTCATCTAAGGACTAAGGATACTGAGCTGCTTTTTTTTTTTGAGATGAAGTCTCATTCTGCCGCCAGGCTGGAGTGCAGTGGCGCAATCTCGGCTCACTGCAACCACTGCCTCCGGGGTTCAAGCAATTCTCCCACCTCAGCATTCTGAGTAGCTGGGACTACAGGTACGTGCCACCACGCCCAGCTACATTTTGTATTTTTAGTAGAGTCGGGGTTTCACCATATTGGCCAGGATGGTCTCGATCTATTGACTTAGTGATCCACCCACCTTGGCCTCCCAAAGTGCTAGGATTACAGGCATGAGCCACCACGCCCGGCCTTGACTTCTTTTCATGGATGTACTGGCCATTTGGACATCATCTTTGAAGAAGTATCTGATCAAATCCTTTGCTCATTTGTTAACTGGGTTATGTGTCTTTTTACTGTTGATTTTAAGAATTTCTAAAATATATTTTGGATAAAAGTCCTTTATCAGATATATGACAAATATTTTTTCTCATTCTGGGATGTCTTCACTTTCTTGATGGTGCCATTTGAAAAAAAAAGGTTTTCTGTTTCAATGAAGATTAATTTACCTGTTTTTCTTTCGGTGCCTATGTTTTAGGTGTCATACTGAAGAAGCCACGCACAGTGGCTCACACCTGTAATCTCAGCAGGTTTGGGAGGCTGAGACAGGCAGACTGCTTGAGCTCACGAGTTTGAGACCAGCCTGGGCAATGTGACAAACCCTATCCCTATAAAAAATTCAAAAATTAGCTGGTACATGCTTGTAGTCCCAGCCACTCAGGAGGCTAAAGTAGGAGGATCGTTGAGCCCAGCAGGAAGTCAAGGCTGCAGTGAGCTGCAATCCCCCTACTGTACCCCAGCCCCAGCGACAGAGTGAGACCCTGTATCAAAAAAAGAAGAAGAAAAAAGAAACCGTTGTGTAATACAAGGGCATGAAGATTTACAACATGTTTTCTTCTAAGAGTTGTTTTTTTTCTTTTTTAATAGAGATGGCATCTCACTATGTTGCCCAGGCTGGTCTGGAATTCCTGGGCTCAAGTGATTCTCCCATCTTGGCCTCCAAAGTGCTGGGATTACAGGTGTGACCCACTAGGCTCAGCCTGAGTTTTATTGTTTCAGATCTTACATTTAGGTCTATGATGAATTCTGAATTTATATATATAAGTGACGTAAGGATCCAAATTCCTTTTTTTGTTATGTGGACCTGTACCACCATCATTTGTTGAAAAAGATTATTCTTTCTCCACCTAACTGTCCTTGCACTTTGTTGAAAATCAATTGACCATAAACAGAAGGGTTTAGTTCTGGATTCTCATTCTATTCCATTGATCTATATGTCTATCTTGATGCCAGTATCAGATTGTCTCGATTATTGTAACTTTGTACTAAGTTATGAAAGTCCTCCAACTTTTTTTCAAGATTGTTTTGGCAATTCTGGGTCCCTTGCATTTCTACATGAGTTTTAAGATCAGCTTGTCAATTTCTGCAAAGTAGGCAACTGGGTTTGTTTTTTTGTTGTTTGTTTGTTTGTTTTTTTATGAGACGGAGTCTCACTCTGTCACCCAGGCTGGAGTGCAGTGGCGTGATCTCGGCTTACTGCAAACTTTGCCTCCCAGGCTCAATCCTCCTGCCTCAGCCTCCCAAGCAGCTGGGATTACAGGTGCGCACCACCACGCTCAGCTAATTTTTGTATTTTTAGTAGAGATGGGGTTTCAGCATGTTGTTCAGGCTGGTCTCAAACTCTTGACCTCACACCTGCCTCAGCCTCCCAAAGTGCTGGGATTATAGGCATGAGCCACCACACCTGGCCTGGAATTTTAATGGGAATTGTGCTAAATCTATACGGGGAATATTACCATCATAACAATATTAAGTCTTCCAATCCCTGAACATAGAGTATTTTTCCATTTATTTAGAACTTTCAATGATGTTTATAGTTCAGAATGTAAGTTCTGGCCAGGTACAGTGGCTCACGCCTGTAATCCCAGCACTTTGGGAGATCGAGGCAGGTGGATCACTTGAATTCAGGAGTTCGAGACCAACCTGGGCAACATGGAGAAACCTAGTCTCTAAAAAAAACAAAAATTGGCCAGGCGTGGTGGTATACACCTGTGGTACCAACTACTCAGGAGGCTAAGATGGGAGAATCACTTGAGCCCAGGAGGTGGAGGTTGCAGTGAGCTGATACTATGCCACTGCACTCCAGTGTGGGCGACAAGAGTGAGACCCTGCCTCAAAAAAAAAAAAAAAAAAAAATGTAAGTTC
This sequence comes from Hylobates moloch, assembly GCF_009828535.3. Classification (NCBI taxonomy): domain Eukaryota; kingdom Metazoa; phylum Chordata; class Mammalia; order Primates; family Hylobatidae; genus Hylobates; species Hylobates moloch. The sequence continues at coordinate 27,184,797 of NW_026652299.1, forward strand.
TGCACTTCTTTTGTTAACTTTATTCCCAAATGTTTTATTCTTTTTGACGCTATTGTGAATGGAATTGTTCCCTTGGTTTCATTTTTGAATTATTCATTGTAAATGTATAACAGTAAAATTAATTTCTGTACATTGATCCCGTATTCTGCAACTTTGAGCTCATAACAGTTTTATAGTGCATTCCTTAGGATGTTTTACAGTGCATTCCTTAGGATGTCTTATATACAAGATCATACCTCTGCAAATAGAGATTATCTTACTCCCTTTCCAATATGAATGCCTTTTCTTTCTTTTTCTTCCCTAATTGTCCTGGCTAGAACCTCCAATACAATGTTAAAGCTAAGTGTCAAAGAGACTATACATGTTTTGGTCAGGCGCAGTGGCTCACACCTATAATCCCAGCACTTTGGGAGGCCAAGGTGGGTGGATCACTTAAGCTCAGGAGTTTGAGACCAGCCTGGGCAACATAGTAAACTCCGTCTATATAAAAAATATCTATCTATATATAAATTTTTTAAAAATTACAGACTATATGTCTTGTTCCTAATCTTAGGACAGCATTCTGTCTTTCATCATTAAGTATGATATTAGCTGTAGGTTTTCAAAGATGGCCTTTATCACACTGAGGAAGTTCCCTTTCATTTCTAATTTGTTGAATGTTTTTTATCATGAAACAATGTTGGATTTAATAAAACGTTTTTCCTGCCGCTGTTGAGATGATCATGTTGGTCTTGTCTTTTATTCTATTACACGGCATGTTACGTTAATTTACAGACATTAAGCCAACTTTGCATTCCTGGGATAATTCCCACTCAGTCACAGTATAGAATTCTTCTGATATGTTGCTATATTCAGTTTGCAAGTATTTTGTTGAGGTATTTTACACCTATATCCATAAAGAATACTGTTCTGTAGTTTTCTTGTCTTGTGACGTTTTTGCCTGGTTTTGGTATCAGCCTAATAATGTCCTCATAGGATAAACTGGAAAGTAATACCTCTTCTTTATTTTGAAAGAGTGTGTGAAGAATTTGTGTTGATTCTTCTTTAAATATTTGGTAGAATTACAAAATGCAAAGTCATCTGGACCTGAGCTTTTCTGGGAGGGGCTTTTTTATTGCTAATTCAATCTCTTTACTTTATTGGTCTATTCAGATTTTCTATTTCTTTGGGAGGTTGAGGCAGGAGAATCACCTGAACCCAGGAGGCAAACGCTGCAGTGAGCCAACATCACACCACTGCCCGAGCAACAGAGCAAGACTCCGTCTCAAACAAACAAAAAAGACTTTCTATTTCTTTTTGAGTTAATTTCAGTAGTGTCTTTCAAAGAATGCATACATTTCATATGTGTTATCTAACTTGTTGGCATAAAGGACATAAAATGGTTCCTAGTATTTCCTTACAATCTTTTTTAATTTCCATGTAAGGTCAGTAGCGATGTTCTTTCTTTCATTCCTCATTTTATTAATTTATTAATCTAGCTCAACGTTTGTGCATTTTGTTGACCTTTGCGCAGAACCTATTTTTGGTTTGATTTTCCCTACTTTTTTTCCCTCTATTATTTCCATTCTAGATTTTATTATTATATTCCTTCTGCTCACTTTGGATTTAGTGTGTTCTTCTTTCATTAGTTTCTTAAGGTGGAAGATTAGGTTATGGATTTGACATCTTTCTTCTTTTTTTAATACAAGCATTTATAGCTCTAAATTTCCTTCTGGGAACTGCTTTTGCTGTATCCCCTAGCTTATGATATATTCTTTGTTTTTCGCATGAAGCATAGTAGGCCCTCATTAAACATGCATTGTTGAAAAATGAGTGGCAGGGGTTTTTTTCTTCTTGTTGTTGTTTTTTGAGATGGATTCTCACTCTGCCACCCAGGCTAGAGTGCCCGGGTGGCAGAGTGGACAGTTGCGTGATCTGGGCTCACCGCAACCTCCACCTCCTGGGTCCAAGCTATTCTCCTGCCTCAGCCTCCCAAGTAGCTGGGATTACAGGCACCCACCACCATGCCTGGCTAATTTTTTGTATTTTTAGTAGAATGGGGTTTCACCATGTTGGCCAGGCTGGTCTTGAACTCCTGACCTCAGGTGATCCACCTGCCTTGGCCTCCCAAAGTGCTGGGATTACAGGCATGAGCCACTGCGCCCAGCCCAGGGTTTTCTTTTTGCTTTTTTTTTTTTTTCAATTTTGGTAAAACATACATAAGATTTGCCATTTTAACTATTTTTAAACATACAATTAATTCAGTGGTATAAAATACATACGCTCACATTGTTTGCAACCATCATCATCATGATATGATATATTTTGCCATTATCTCAGAGTATTTTCCAATTTTCCTGTGGCTTTCTCTTTGAATCAGTGGTGATTTCAGTGTGTGTAGTTTAATTTTCACATTATTCTGAATTCCCCAAATATCCTTCTGTTATTGATATCTAATTTCATTCCATTATGGTCAGAGAACATAGTATGATTTCCATCCTTTAAATTAATTGAGGCTTGTTTCATGGCATAACATATGGTCTATCCTGAAATGCTCCATATGCACTTCAGAACAATGTGTATCCTGCTATTATTGGAAGGGGTGTTCTATAAATGTCTGTCCCTTAATGATTTAAAAGTTTGCCTACATCTAGACAAGGTTTAAGAAAAAAAATAGTCAATTATTTCAATTTTAAAATTTTCATTTTATGCCCCACTTTCTATACTAAGTATTCCATGTGCATGTACAAATGAAAAGCAAGTCTCCCTTCAAAAATAAAAATGTTTCTAGTAACACATGAAGAGTTGGTTTCTAACAGTGAAATCCACTAAAAAAAAAAAAGCTAAGCACAAAGGAGCATATATGCTAGCTTGAGAGATTTTGTTTCTTTCATTTTTTTTTTTTGAGACGGAGTCTTGCTCTGTTATCCGGGCTGGAGTGCAGTAGCACAATCTCGGCTCACTGCAACCTCCACCTCCCAGGTTCAAGCAATTCTCCTGCCCCAGCCTCCCAAGCAGCTGGGATTCCAAGCACCCACCACCAGTCCCAGTTAATTTTTGAATTTTTAGTAGAGACGGGGTTTCACCATGTTGGCCAGGCTGGTCTTGAACTCCTGACCTCAGGTGATCCGCCTGCCTTGGCCTCCCAAAGTGCTGGCATTACAAGCGTGAGCCACCGTGCCCAGCCTGCTTGAGAGATTTTCTAAGAGGTTCCTGAAACAGAAAAATCCCCAGACTTAGGTGAGTAAGAAGAGAAAAGAACAGGCCAGACGCGGTGGCTCACACCTGTAATCCCAGCACTTTGGGAGGCCAAGGTGGGCACATCACGAGGTCAAGAGATCAAGACGATGGAGACCATCCTGGCCAACATGGTGAAACCTCGTCTCTACTAAAAATACAAAAATTAGCTGGGCATGGTGGCACGCACCTGTAATCCCAGCTACTCAGGAGGCTGAGGCAAGAGAATCACTTGAACCCAGGAGGCAGAGGCTGCAGTGAGCTGAGATGGCACCACTGCATTCCAGCCTGGTGGCAGAGCGAGACTCCATCTCAAAAAAAAAAAAAAGAGAGAACATCTGATATGTCATTTGATACAGTATGACAGCTGACATGGCCATCCCAAATTTCCCAAGGGAGCTAGGTTATACCCAGTTGAAAAAAAAGAAAACTCTATTAAGTCCTGGGTATTTAATGTGAAGACAGAAGGTGTAAGAAGGATGAGGATTTAAAAAAAAAGAGAAGTATTTCTGTGTTACTGAATAAAGAAGTCAACCTATAAAGAATTAATATACCAATAGTTTTAAATTTGGCTTTCAGTTCATCAATAAACTAAGTATAGCTACTTCATATTTGAAGCAGTACCTTCCAATGTATTAAGTGATCATACAAATGCTACTTTCTCTATTCCCTACAAAACCTCTGTCAGATTGTAATTATAATGCCTATTTTACAGACAAGAAAAGATTCAGAAGCAAAGTGACTCCTGGGGTCACACAGCAAGTATGAAACAGAACCAGAATTTTGATTCCTTTTTTGTTTTGTTTTGTTTTAGAGAGAGGGGGTCTTGCTATGTTGACCATGCTGGTCTTGAGCTCCTCCTGGCCTCAAGTGATTCTCTCACTTTGGCCTCCCAAAATACTGGGATTACAGATGTGAGCCACCACACCTGGCCAGAACCAAGATTTGAACTTCACTTTCTAATTCAAAATCCAGGGCTATTTTCACCAAATGCAGCTCCTTCTTCTCACCAACAATAGATACACATCTCTGAGTACTTCAGACACACATATCATTTAGGAAAAAGACCTACAAAGGAAAGATATATCCACCATAATGTTCTCAAAATAAGAGCTGAAAAGCTTGAATATAGAGGAACAACTAGTACCTGGCACAGCACCTCATACTAAGCAAGTGATCCACAAAGAATAAATGAAGAGAAAGAACCATCACATGCATTCCCACAAGTAGCCTTAGGAGAGTAATCAGCAACATTTAGTTCAGAGAGTTCAGTACATCCCACAGATGCCAATGGCAAGCCAAAAGCATGATCAAAAATAGGAAAAAGGGGAAAACTAGGATAACGTAGGGAAAAGAAGACACAGCACAGCAGGAAAAGTGGAGAAACAACAAAATATGCGTTACGATTGGGGGAAACTGGGTGAAGGGTAAACATGAACTCCCTGTACATTTTTTGCAACTTCTTGTGACTCTATAATTATTTCACAATAGGAAGTTAAAGAAAACAAAGAAAAAAGTGGAAAGACACATGAAATGGAAAGGCTCTTGGTCCCAGTTTCCTAAGTTCACTGAGTACCTAATGTACCAGGCAATCTGCCAGGCACTGCCCTCGACAAGCTCCATGTTCACTGCAGAGAGAAAGACAAGTAAATAATCTGTTCCACCAAGTATATCAAGATGCTTTCCTGCAAGGCTCTACTTTTCCAATTCCTTAGGAAACATGGAAAAAAGAAAGGCTACAACAGTGAAACAAGTACAAGGGCACCACTAGGTAAAGCTACACCTTAGGTGTACCTGAGCATGAGAATGCAGGCTTTGCTTATTGTCCCTCACCATCCAAGCATGTTTACCTTGCTTAGGCAAGATTCATACTTCTCAGTATGAATCTGATGGATGAGGAAAACGTGCAGAGTCATAGACAGCCTTCAAAGATAAGGAACCCTGTGCTTGCTAAAGAAAGAGAACTGAAATGAGGGCTTTAGAGATTCATTTATTCATTGACAATTTAGATCTTATTATGTTACTTCAAACCCTTTCAATGCAACTTAAGTGACTTGTCAGGGAAAAATAATGTGGAACATCACCTGAGCAATGACAAAGGCTACTGAAAAGACAATTTCATATACTATAAAATAAGGAATTTTATACACTGTATACAATTTCATATACTATGAAATACTGTGAAATTTCATACTCTGTCCACCACTATTCAATCATATTTCAAGCTCATATACTTTAAGTCTGTACTTTACTAAGTTTATACCTAACAAAAATTTGCTATATTTCTCAGATAAGCTATATTAGGACACTACTTTTACTAAAATGAAATTTTTATAGTTATGGTTTATGGATTTACAAAAAAAAAATTCCAAAAGAAAAGCACAAAAAGAGAGCTGTGCCTTGACAATGTTAGTATAAACTGGGTTGTACTACGTACAGCAGCTCGGTTTCCAAAATGAGTTGTGTGATTGCCTCAATATTTTTCCAACATAAACTTATTCCTATTCAACATTAACATGGTTTTCCTTAAAATATCAAAAAACCTAACCATCGCTCTGGTCCTATATTTTCAAAAACGGTCACTTAAGAATGTAATTGAGGCCAGGCACGATGGCTTACACCTGTAATCCCAGCACTTTGGGAGCCTGAGGCACGTGGATCATTTGAGGCTAGGAATTCCAGACCAGCCTTGCCAACATGGTGAAACCCCGTCTCTACTAAAAATACAAAAATTAGGCGGGCGTGGTGGCACATGCCTGTAACCCCGGCTACTCCTGATGCTGAGGCACGAGAATCACTTGAACTCAGGAGGCAGAGGTTGCACAGTCAAGACCACACCACTGCACTCCAGCCTGGGTGACAGAACAAGACTCCGTCTCAAAAAAAAAAAAAGAATGTAATTGAATATAATCTAATAAACACTTTAATGCACTGCTGATGAGAATAAAAAGTAATAATACATAGGACAATTTGGCAACATCTCTTGATCCAACTAGTTCAAATTTAAGAATGCATCTAAGGAAAAATTTATCAAGTATGCTAAAATGGGCTGGGCACCATGGCTCCTGACAGAGCGAGACTCCATCTCCAAAAAAAAAAAAAGTATACCAAACTGAACATACCAAGTTGTTCATTGCAGCTGGTCATCTTTTTTTTTTTAATTCTTTTTTCTCTTTCTTTGTTTTGGTCATCCTTTTTTAATGAAATAATCCTAAATGTTACTGAACAGGGAATTGGGAAATAAATTACAGTACATCCATACAACAGCATACTATGCAGTTACCAAGAATGATGACAAAAAATCTGTTCTTGCCGGTTGCGGTGGCTCAGCCTGTAATCCCAGCACTTTTGGAGGCCAAGGCGGGCAGATCATGAGGTCAGGAGATCGAGACCATCCTGGCTAACACGGTGAAACCCCGTCTCTACTAAAAATGCAAAAAATTACCCAGGCGTGGTGGCAGGCACCTGCAATCCCAGCTACTCGGGAGGCTGAGATGGGAGAATGGCGTGAATCCGGGAGGTGGAGCTTGCAGTGATCTGAGATCGTGCTACTGCCCTCCAGCCTGGGTGACAGAGCGAGACTCTATCTCAAAAAAATGTATAAAAAATAAATAAATAAATCTGTTCTTATTGGCCTTTAAAGATATCTGCAATCATTTTAGTGAAAAAAGCAAACTAGAAAACAATTAGAAAAGCAAACTAGGCCGGGAGCAGTGGCTCACGCCGGTAATCCCAGCACTTTGGGAGGCCGAGGCCAGTGGATCACCTGAAGTCAGGAATTTGAGACTAGCCTGGCCAACATGGTGAAACCCCATGTCTACTAAAAATACAAAAATTAGCTGGGCATGGTGGCAGGCACCTGTAATCCCAGGTACTTGAGAGACTGAGGCAGGAGAATCACTTGAACCTGGAGGCAGAGGTTGCAGTGAGCCAAGATCGCGCCACTGAACTCTAGCCTGGGCGACAAGAGCGAAACTCCATCTCAAAAAAAAAATAAAAAAGCAAACTAGAAAACAAAAATTATGCCATTTTTGTTTATAAAATAAAAACTATTTATTTATATGCGTCATGCATAGAAAATGTATGGAAGGGAACACACTAAAATGTTAATACTATGTTTTCCCTTTTTTTATTGAGATGGAGTCTTGCTCTGTCACCCAGGCTGGACTGCAGTGATGTGATCTTGGCTCACTGCAACCTTCGCCTCCCAGGTTCAAGACATTCTCCTGCCTCAGTCTCCTGAGTAGCTGGGATTACAGGTGTGCACTACCATGTCCAGCTAACTTTACATTTTTAGCAGAGACAGGATTTCACCATGTTGGCCAGGCTGGTCTCGAACTCCTGACCTCAAGTGATCCACCCGCCTCCGCCTCCCAAACTGCTGGGATTACAGGCATGAGCCACCACACCCAGCCTCTATTCCTATTCTTTCTAGTTAAATCATACTCTACCCAATAAATTCCAGAAAGATGTTTTTAAAGTTAAATCAAATTGTAATCCTGATATCACAATCATCATCCATTACTACAAGTATTGAAAACCACAGAAAGTTTGGTAGATCGCCATATTGGAAAGAAAAACAAACACACACACACACACACACACACACACACACACACACACACACACGCAGAAGCAATTATTCAGTAAATCTTCTGTATCTAGTACTCATGTCTAGAAGGCAGTATTGGTAACACCTACAAGGAAACAAAGCTTATTCCTGCCTCGTCCAGTCACAAAATTCTTGCCAAGTCAAAACAGAAAAGCAAACAAGAAATGAGAAGAGGCCGGGCATGGTGGCTCACGCCTATAATCCCAGCACTTTGGGAGGCCAAGGTGGGTGGATTGCCTGAGGTCAGGAGTTTGAGACCAGCCTGGCCAACATGGCGAAACTCTGTCTCTATTGAAAATAAAAAATTAGCCGGGCATGGTGGTGGATGCCTGTAATCCCAGCTACTCAAGAGGCTGAGGCAGGAGAATTGCTTGAACCCAGCAGAGGTTGCAGTGAGCCGAGATCTCACCACTGCACTCCAGCCTGGACAACAAGAGCAAAACTATGTCTCAAAAAAAAAAAAAAACAAGAGGCCGGGTGCAGTGGCTCAAGCCTGTAATCCCAGCACTTTGGGAGGCCGAGGTGGGTGGATCACAAGGTCAGGAAATCGAGACCATCCTGGCTAACATGGTGAAACCCCATCTCTACTAAAAATACAAAAAATTAGCCAGATGTGGTGGCGGGCGCCCGTAGTCCCAGCTAGTCGGGAGGCTGAGGCAGGAGAATGGCGTGAACCCAGAAGGTGGAGGTTGCAGTGAGCCAAGATTGCACCATTGCACTCCAGCCTGGGCAACAGAGCGAGACTCCATCTCAAAAAAAAAGAAAATGAAAGAAATGAGAAGAAAAGTGCTCAATCTGCTTTTGATCACTGAACCATAGTCATGTTTTAATTCAAAAAATGACACATGACATGTTTCTACGCCATTTTGAAATTACTTTTTTTTTTTTTTTTGAGATGGAGTCTTGCTCTGTCACCAGGCTGGAGTGCAGCGGTACGATCTTGGGTCACTGCAACTTCCGCCTCCTAGATTCAAGCAATTCTCCTGCCTCAGCCTCCCGAATAACTGGGACTACAGCCGTACACCACCAGGCCCAGCTAATTTTTGTATTTTTAGTAGAGACAGGGTTTCACCATGTTGACCAGGATGGTCTCGATCTCTTGACCTCGTGATCTGCCCATCTCAACCTCCCAAAGTGCTGGGATTACAGGCATGAGCCACCAGGCCCGGCCTGAAATTACATTTTTTAAACATATTTTTAAAATACATATTGCAGGCCAGGCACAATGGCTCACACCTGTAATCCCAGCACTTTGAGAGGCCAAGGTGGGAGGATCGCTTGAGCTCATGAGTTTGAGAATAGCCTGGGCAACATAGTGAGACCCCATCTCTACAAAAAATACAAAAATCAGGCCGGACGCAGTGACTCACACCTGTAATCCCAGCACTTTGAGAGGCCGAGGTGGGTGGATCACCTGAGGTCAACAATTCGAGACCAGCCTGGTCAACATGGTGAAACCCTGTCTCTAGTAAAAATGCAAAAATTAGCTGGGCGTGGTGGCGTGCCCATGTAATCCCAGCTACTTGGGAGGCTGAGGTGGAAGAACTGCTTGAACCCAGGAGGCAGAGGCTGTAGTGAGCCGAGATCAAGCCACTGCACTCCAGCCCAGGCGACAGAGCAAGACCCCATCTCAAAACAAATAAAATAAAATTAAATAAATAAATAAAATAAACAATACAAAAATCAGCCAGGCATGGTAGTACGCACCTGTAGTCCCAGCTACCTGGGAGGCTGAGATGGGAGGATGGTTGGAGCCCGGGTGGCAGAAGTTGCAGTGAGCTGAGAATGTGCCACTGTACTCTAGCCTGGGCGATAGAGCTTTGTCTCAAAAAACAAACAAAAATGTATCTTGTATTGCAGGTTGGATTTCATTAAAACCTCCAACGTGAATAATCTGGGAATATCTATTTATAGCAATGTTAAAGCACGTAACTTTTAACCCAAAATGTCAACTTCTGGGAATTTATTCATATATGTGCAAACATAATATACTGTAGAATTATTCTTTGCAGCATTGTTTATAAAAGCAAAAGATTAGATAAAACTAAATGTTCATCAATAGAGGACTCAGGAAATCATGATATGCCATGCAACAGCATACTATTCAGTCATACTATTCATTAAAAAAAAAAAAAAAGGAAGTCTTCAATGTACTCACATAGAATGATTTCCAAGATATATGAAGTTTAAAAAAAGCAAAATGCGGCCAGACACGGTGGCTCATGCCTGTAAACCCAACACTTTGGGAGGTCGAGGTTGGCGGATCACCTAAGGTCGGGAATTCAAGACTAGCCTGACCAACATGCAGAAACCTCGTCTCTACTAAAAATACAAAAGTAGCTAGGCATGGTGGCGCATGCCTGTAATCCTAGCTATTAGGGAGGCTGAGACAGGAGAATCACTTGAACCTGGGAGGTGGAAGTTGTGGTGAGCTGAGATTGCGCCACTGCACTCTACCCTGGGCAACAAGAGTGAAACTCCGTCTCAGGAAAAAAAAAAAAAAAAGCAAAATGCAAAAGTAGTCTATAATCAGCCATGAACTGTACAAAAACAGAGGGAGGTGTGTGTGTGCGTGTGTATATATATGTATATATGTATGTGTGTGTGTATGTGTGTGTGTGTGTATATATATATATATATATAGGCTTTTTTTCATGAATATAATTAATAACATTGGTGACTCCAGGGAAAGAAACTGGGTGGATGGCAGACAAGCTAGGAGAGAAACTTAAATTTTTAATTCATGTGTATATATTACCTGTTCAAAAAAAAGTTTATAATAGAAAAATTTCATGCATTTAACTAATAGTCCTATTTCTCACTCTATACAATTTAAGCAAGACGAAACGAATTCTTATATAACTATAACATATTCACATTCACTCATAATAAAAAGAGATACAAGTATATCCCCCAGATACCTTCTTAAAACTTCTATGTTCAATAATGCACATAATAAACTTGTAACTGCAATTCAAAATATTAATAATGGCATCACTATTCAGAAGCAAATACAATAGCTACAAGTTTCCTAAAAGAACAACGTCTAACCCCTGCCCCGCAAATTCCAAAACTGAATCACTGACCAGTTTATAATTCAAGTAAGGATCTGAAAATACAAGAGTCCTGATTTCATCAACATCTAGGACTCCCCACAACGTTAGTTTCAAACAGCCTTCTTCTCTCAGCAACAGTGCTTTCTTGCCTCTTATCTGTAGCCACTTCTCAAAATGAGAACATGACATTACTATAGCCAAAAGTCAATCTCCTTGTCTCATGGTCACAAGCTAGGTCCCCAGCCAACACTGCTCTCTCAAAAATGGAAGACAACAAAACAGGGCCAGGCGTGGTGGCTCATGCCTGTAATCCCAGCACTTTGGGAGGCCGAGGCGAGTGGATCATGAGGTCAGGAGATCGAGATCGTCCTGGCTAACACGGTGAAACCCCGTCTCTACTAAAAATAAAAAAAAATTAGCCAGGCATGGTGGCGGACACCTGTAGTCCCCACTATTCGGTAGGCTGAGGCAGGAGAATGGTGTGAACCTGGGAGGCAAAGCTTGCAGTGAATCCCACTGCACTCCAGCCTGGGCGACAGAGCGAGACTCCCTCTCAAAAAAAAAAAAAAAAAAAAACGGACCCCAGAGTACCCACAAGGAGAGTGTGCACCTGGTTCATGGCCTCACATCCTTCAGGCCAAAATACGAAGGAGCCACATCTCTTTCCCCAGCCCCAGATTAGGATCCCATCCCTCTTCAATTTTCCCATAGTAGCACGCTTAATACACAGAATAATAACCATTACTTGTCTGCCTTCCCTCTTAGGCATGGAGTTCCTTGGGAACAAGGCTTAAAAGCCTTTCTCTCTGCCCTTAAACATAACAGCAAAGTTTGCTGAATGATGATTTTGATCAAGTTACACAGTAGTAATTACCTAGGATATACCCTAGAATAACGCTTTTATTTTAATGTCAGCAGTTTCATTAAAGACTCTCTGTTTTTAGGCCCATTTCTTATTAATGCCTTGTGTACACCCTTTCTGCATCACCTCCAGTCTCCCTACCCCATCCCAAAAGAGGTCTAGTAACCAGATAATTACAATGAGATGTTTCTAATCTCCCAGTGCTTAGTCATTCTTTCATGACTCCATAAAATCAGTAACTCTACAATTAAACTAAATACTGTCCCTTTGTCCAAACAAATCCTCCTTTGGCCACTTCAGAAATCTACTGCATGTTCTGAAAAGAAAGACAGAATGGCAAGCTTTTCCCACTACGTTTACTTTAGAAATGCAGTCACAGACCACAGAAAATCTGCCTGGCACACCAATCACTGCCAACAGGTACGCTCAATCAGCAGTAAGCCCAGACAGCTCACATTGAGAGCATTTTTTAGAGGGCCACCTTCCTCAGAATAGGATCCCATGCCTGGAGGGTAATTTATTAAATGAAAAGAATGCTGCTTCTGTCAAACTTTTTAGACAAAAGATATGCACAAAAGTATAGCAATAGCTATAGATTCAGATACATACCACCCCAACTTCTCCATAAAGAAGGATGGAGGTAGTAAAAGATAGTTTGCATCCCTCCTTCCTACTCTCCCTGGCATAAATCATGCTTCCTACTAAGGGAGTTTAAACTCTTGTTAAATCACTCTCTTAGAGAGCTAGGCACTGTGGCTCACTCCTATAATCCAATCCCAGTACTTTAGGAGGCCGAGGAGGGAGGATCACTTGAAGCCAAGAGTTCTAGGCAGCAGTAAGCTATGATCACACCACACTGAACTCCAACCTGGGCAACAAAGCGAGATTGTGTCTTTAAAAAAAAAGAAAAGAAAGAAAATGACTCTGTTGATTGACAATTATCTGGAAAGCATATGAAATACTGTATTTACTCTGGCCTCTCTGATGTTGTTATGTTGCTTGGAACTAAAGAGAATAAAATAATTCCTTCCTTTGTTTCCACTGTTAATAATAAATGTCTTCTAAAAAAGACAATAGATGAATAACCAACACCTCACATAATAAAAGTGTTTACATAACAAGATACTAAGAAATACCTTAAGAGTCAAAATTTACTGGAAAACAAAAAGCAAAGGCCAACCTTCAAGCTGAATCTTCCCCTTCCCTGACATCTGGACTGTAGATTACAAAATGGACTCCCCAGGGAGGTCTGATCTCTTAGGGAAAGTAACATTAGCCACTACCAAACACTAAAAAGAGTGATGGAGGGAAATATGATAATACAGATTCAGAGAGAAAGATCAGAAACTTCACTAGTTAACTTTTGGAATTTCTAGACAAGAATTTTCTAATGTTGTTTAATTTTTTGTTAGAAAAGTAATACATACTCATTGCTCAAACTCAAAATAATTTTTGAAACTAAGCATTTGTCAAAAATGAAAAGGCAAGATCTAGACATACAAAATAACCTCTGAAATGAGTATATTTCTCAATTCAAAATTCAGTTACCAGAATCTTAAATAGCTAGTTAACAAATTTTCAGGCCAGGCACAGTGGCGCATGCCTGTTATCCCAACCCTTTGGGAGGCACAGGCAGGCACACTGCTTGAACCCAGGAGTTTGAGATCAACCTGAGCAATATAATGAGACCTTGTTTCTAAAAAAATAATAAATTTTGAGGCCGGGCGCGGTGGCTCATGCCTGTAATCCCAGCACTTTGGGAGGCTAAGGCAGGTGGATCACAAGGTCAGGAGTTCAAGACGAACCTGGTCAAGATGGCGAAACCCTGTCTCTACTAAAAATACAAAACTTAGCTGGGCACAGCACAGGCGCCTGTAATCCTAGCTACTCGGGAGGCTGAGGCAGGAGAATCGCTTGAACTCGTGGGGTGGAGATAACAGTGGGCCGAGACTGCGCCACTGCACTCCAACCTGGGTGACACAGTGAGACTCCATTTCAAAAAATAATAATAATATAATAATAATAATAATAATAAATTTTAGGGTGGGCGCAGTGGCTCATGCCTGTAATCCCAACACTTTGGGAGGCCGAGGCGGGTGGCTCACCTGAGGTCAGGAGTTCGAGACCAGCCTGACCAATATGCTGAAACCCCATCTCTACTAAAAAAATACAAAATTAGCAAAATGAGGTGGCTCATGCCTGTAATCCCAGCTACTCAGGAGGCTGAGGCATGAGAATCGCTTGAACACAGGAGGCGGAGGTTGCAGTGAGCCAAGATCACACCACTGCACTCCAGCCTGGGCAACAACAGCAAAACTCCGTCTCAAAAAAAAACAATAATAATAATAAATTTTTAAAAAAATTTCAGACATCCATAAAATGAGCCACATATTATGCTACCTAACTAGAGCTTACCCAAATACCATGTGTCACACACAAAAAAGTCCTAAGGCATTGGAAAGATCAAGATACTATTGTCAATCCCTACATTTGGTAAAATGACTTAAAAGGACCTGAGTAAAAAACTTTGAAGAACTTTTTAATACACGAACCAGTAATTTTTTTTTTTTTTTTTTTTTTTTTTTTGGAGACAGAGTCTGGCTCTGTCCCCCAGGCTGGAGTGCAGTGGCACCATCTCGGCTCACTGCAAGCTCCGCCTCCCAGGTTCACGCCATTCTCCTGCCTCAGCCTCCCAAGTAGCTGGGACTACAGGCGCCCGCCACTAATTTTTTTGTATTTTTAGTAGAGACAGGGTTTCACTATGTTGGCCAGGATGGTCTCGAACTCCTGACGTCGTGATCCGCCCACCTTGGCCTCCCAAAGTGCTAGGATTACAGGCTTGAGCCACCGTGCCCGGCCACCAACCAGTAATTTTTTTAAGAATGATTTTCTGCAACTACCCCAAATGTATTCACATAGATCTATGTTCAGCTTCACAATTCACTCAATATAGGTTAAGCATACCACCTGTATGGTACTAGACTAGGCACCAGAGTGATGTCCTCTCCTCAAGAGAAAAGGAAATTGAGAAAGAAAGAAATAGAACATATACTCTCCTACCCCAAAGCTCCTTACAATCTGTTTTTGGGACACAAACTATTTAAAAGTTAAATAACAACACAAAGTTAAAAGAAAGGAGGGGAATTCATATTTATTAAGTGCCTCATATATCAAGCAGCAACACAATAACACACACAAAACATCCACATCTCCTGTTTTGAGGGAAGAAAATAAGGAAAGAGGAGGAGGTTGAGTGAATAGGAAATGAAGTCAAAAACCCAAAGCAAACTATAAATGCCACTCAGGGATACAGAAAATAAGTAATTAAAACATTTATATTGGTCTTCAACAAATGGTGCTAGGACAACTGGCTATCTACATGAAAAAAAAAAAAAAAAAAGAAGTCAGACCCCTACCTCACACCATGTACAAAAATTAACTCAAAGTGGATCAAGGACCTCAAAGTCAGAGCTAAAATTATAAAATCTTAGAGGAAAACATAGGGATAAATCTTCATTACTTTGAATTTGGCAATAAATTCTTATATATGCTAACATAAACACAAAGCTTAAAAAAAAATTTAGGCTGGCGTGGTGGCTCATGCCTATGATTATAGGCAGCACTTTGGGAAGCCAAGGCAGGTGGACCACCTGAGGTGAAACGTTTCAGACCAGCCTGGCCAACATGTTGAAACTCCATCTCTATGAAAAATACAAAAATTAGCCAGGAATGGTGGTGCATGCCTGTAATCTCAGTTACTCACAAGGCTGAGGCAGGAGAATGGCTTGAACCCAGGAGGCAGAGGTTGCAGTGAGCTGAGATTGTGCCACCACATCCTAGCCTGGGTGACAGAGTGAGACTCCATCTCAAAAAAAAAAAAAGAATTTAAAAACTTTTTTAAGAAAAAAAGAATGCTTCCTGTAAGAGATAACTTTAAAAAGAATAAAAAACAAAAGAGATAACACAAGCAACAAAAGAGGACATTATCAAGAAAGTAAAAAGACAACCTACCCAGTGTGAGAAAATATTTGCAAATCATATATCTGACAAAGGACTTGTAACCAGAAGATCTAAATCAATCGTAAAACTCAAAAACAAAAAGGCAAACAATCCAATTTAAAAATAAGAAACAGACTTGAACAGACATTTCTCCAAAAAAGACATACAAATGACCAATAAACACATGAAAAGATGCCTAACAACTTAGTCATTAGGAAAATGAAAATCAAAACCAAATTAAGATACTACTTATATTATAGAATGGTTATAATAAAAATAAAAATTAAAAGAAAAACACAGAAAATGACATGTGTTGGTGAGAATGTGGAGAAATTGGAACCCTTGTACATTGCTAGTCAGAATGTAAAATGGTACAGCCACTGTGAAAAACAGTTCAGCAATTGCTCCAGAAAGTTACAACACAGAATCACCCAAATGACCCAACAATTCCACTCCAAGGTATATACCCAAAAGAAATGAAAACAGAGATTCAAACAGATATTGTACAATAGTGTTCACTGCACTATTATTCACAATAGCCAAAGAGCAGAAACAAGCCAACGTCCACTAACAAATTAATGGATAAACAAAATGTGGTATATCCATACAATAGAACATTACTCAGCAATAAAAAAAGAATGGTGTCCTTTTTTCTTCTTTTTTTTTTTTTTTTTTTGAGACAGAGTTTTGCTCTTTTTGCCAAGACTGGAGTGCAGTGGCATGATCTCGGCTCACTGCAACCTCCGCCTCCCAGGCTCAAGCAATTCTCCTGCCTCAGCCTCCCAAGTAGCTGGGATTACAGGCACACACCACCACACCCAGCTAATTTTTTGTATTTTTAGTAGAGACAGGGTTTCACCATGTTGGTCAGGCTGGTCTTGAACTCCTGACCTCAGGTGATCCACCCGCCTTGGCCTCCCCAAATGCTGGGATTACAGGCATGAGCCACCGTGCCCAGCCAAGAATGGAGTTCTAATACATGCTACGACACAAATAAACTTTGAAAACATTGTGCAAATGGGGCCAGGCGCGGTGGCTCAAGCCTGTAATCCCAGCACTTTGGGAGGCCAAGGCAAGCGGATCACGAGGTCAGGAGATCGAGACCATCCTGGTTAACACAGTGAAACCCCATCCCTACTAAAAATACAAAAAATTAGCTGGGCACGGTGGCGGGCACCTGTAGTCCCAGCTACTTGGGAGGCTGAGGCAGGAGAATGGTGTGAACCCGGGAGGCGGTGCTTGCTGTGAGCCGAGATTGCGCCACTGCACTCCAGCCTGGGCGACACAGCAAGACTGTCTCAAACAAAAAAAACACAACAACAATAACAACAACAACAAAACACTGTGCAAATGAAATAAGCCAGTCACAAAAGGAAAATATTGTATGATTCCATTTATATGAAATATCCAGAATAGGCAAATCCATTGAGTCAGAAAGTAGATCAAAGGTTACTAGGTGCTGGGAGACAGAGGAATGGGGAGTTATTGCTTAATGGCTACAGAGTTTCTATTTGGGATGATGGAAAAGATTTGGAAACAGATTATGGCAATGGTGGCACAATAGCATTAATGTAATTAATGCCACTTAATTGCATACTTAATAATGGTTTAGGCCAGGTGCGGTGGCTCACACCTGTAATCCCAGCACTTTGGGAGGGGAACAAAGCAGGCAGATCACCTGAGGTCAGGAGTTCAAGACCAGCCTGGCCAATATGGAGAAACCCTGTCTCTACTAAAAATACAAAATTAGCCAGGCGTGCTGACGCATGCCTGTAATCTCGGCTACTCGGGAGGTTGAGGCAGGAAAATCACTTGAACGCAGGAGGCAGAGGTTGCAGTGAGCCAAGATTGCACCATGGCACTCCAGCCTGGGCAACAAGAGGGAAACTCCATCTCAAAAAAAAAGGATTATAAATCACGCTACTATAAAGACACATGCACACGTATGTTTATTGGGGCACTATTCACAACAAAGACTTGGAACCAACCCAAATGTCCATCAATGACAGACTGGATTAAGCAAATGTGGCACATATATACCATGGAATACTATGCAGCCATAAAAAAGGATGAGTTCATGTCCTTTGTAGGGACACGGATGAAGCTGGAAACCATCATTCTGAGCAAACTACCACAAGGACAGAAAACCAAACACCGCATGTTCTCACTCACAGGTGGGAATTGAACAATGAGAACACTTGGACACAGGGTGGGGAACATCACACACTGGGGTCTGTCGTGGGGTAGGGGGCCGGGGGAGGAATAGCATTGGGAGAAATACCTAATGTAAATGACAGGCTGATGGGTGCAGACGGCCAACATGGCACACGTATAACTATGTAACGAGCCTGCACGTTGTGCACATGTACCCTAGAACTTAAAGTATAATACAAAAAAAAGGTTTAAATGGACAATTTTATGTTATGTATATTTTATTACAATAAAACACTTGAAAGAAAAAAAAACTTTATCAGGTCTTCAGTTATCTGGATTGTCTAAGGTTAGATTTCATATCAGGAGCTCAAATCTAAAAAGGACTGTACAGTCATCTGATCTAATCCTCATGGAAACCCTAGTGGGAAGTCTGCATCTCTACATCCCTCCTGACTAGTGAGTGGTTTCCAGATGCTGCCAGATAGTGGCAGCAGACCTTTCCCCAAGGCAGCCCACTGACCTTCATGAAGGAAGAACAACCTGAGCTGGGAAAAAAAAAAAAATGGGATAAATGAAAAGCATGCTGAAGATTTTAAAAGCCAAATTCTGCTATTCTGCAGGTGTGTGACAATGAACAAATTATTCAACTTCTCAAAGTCTCTGCTTTCTCTCATTATAAAATGACAATAGCACCTGCTTTAAATGTTATTGTAAGAATTGGCAGAAGTATACCTCTAGCACCCATCCAACTGCCTGGCAAATGGTGAGTGTTCTATCTCATGGTAATTGCTAGTGTGACAATAGGTCTATGTCCCTCCTTTCAGCCAACCAAAGGCTGAGCAGGATATGGCCTGGGCTGGGAGAACACTATGACTTACCAGAACTTAAATAAAACAGCCACCAGCACCACAGAAAAACATCAGAGAAGGAGCTGTTTTTATGCAGTTCAACTCTCTTAGGAAAGACTGGTTTATTGTTCCAAGAACGAACCCAGCTACTCTTCATTTAGGAAGGCACTGCTACACAATTCATTCTCTCTATACAACAGGCCTCTGTTAGCATGTCTGGGCTACTGTTCGTAACAGAGTCTGCCTCTACCCACAGGAAAGACACAGTGAAGAAAATTCGCTAAAAGGTAGTCCCCAGAGGCTGCTCTCAAACTTGTGTAGCCCCAGAAGCACTTGGGGAACCTGTTAAAAAAAAAAAAAAAAAAAGGTATCGCCCACACCCACAGACATTCTGATTACTAAATATTTTACACAGGAGCCTAGCACACAACTGTTTAAAGAAACACTAGAAGGCAGGCCACAAAAATGTAATAAGATCACATTCTGATGTGGACAACTACAACAATCTGTCCCACAAAGCAAAGGCTGCATTTTCCTCTATGCCCATCTAGAAATGGAATAGTTTTGGTCATGCCAGACAGGATTGGAAACCAAGGAAGTTACAGAGACCACCTGCATGTAATACCCAATGTGAGTTTCATACAGTTTCGTCATACTGAAGGCCCTCATGATTGCTTATTCCTTTTTAAAATAAACACAAAAAGTAATGAAAAATAAAAATAATGTACCAGCTACACCTCATATAATAGCAAAAAATATACTTAAATTATATTCACCAGAAGTTGGTAACATTTTTGTGAAACCAACACATTCTTAGATTGCTGGGAAAATTACTAAATGGTACAAATTTTTGGTTAGCCAGTGGCAATACATATTAAAAGTCATAAATATGAGGCTGGATGTGCTGGTGTGCACCTACAGTCCCAGCTACTCAGGAGGCTGAGGTGGGAGGATCACTGAGCCCAGGAGTTCAAGTAGCCTAGGCAACATAGTAAGACCCTGCCTCTTTAAAAACAGAAAAAAAGGTCATAAATACCCTTCAATTCAATAATCTCACTTATTTGAATTTATCCTAAGGGAATAACACAAGAGAAACTATCCAAAAAAGACAGTCACTATTGGATTACATATAATAAAAAAAAAAAGATAACTACTCAGACACAGTGGCTCACGCCTATAATCCCAGCACTTTGGGACGGTGAGGCAGGAGGATTGCTTGAGTCCAGGAGTTTGAGACCAGCCTGGGCAACATAGTGGGACCCTGCGTCTACAAAAAATACAAAAATTAGCAAGGGTGGTGGCGCACACCTGGCTAATCCCAGCTACTCAGGAGGCTGAGGTGGAAGGTCAAGGCTGCAGTAAGCCATGATCATACCACCACACTCTACCCTGGGTGACAAAGCAGGTATCTTTTTGCTAAAAAAAAAAAAAAAAAGAAAAACAAAAAAGAAAAAAGAAAATCTTCATGTCAAAACTCTCAGGCCAGGTGCAGTGGTTCACACCTGTAATCCCAGCCTTTGGGAGGCTGAGGCAGGTGGACCACTTGAGGTCAGGAGTTCAAGACCAGCCTGGCCAACATGGTGAAACCCGTATCTACTAAAAATACAACAATGAGCCAGGCGTGGTGGCGCACACCTGTAATCTCAGCTACGTGGGAGGCTGAGGCAGGAGAATCGCTTGAATCTGGGAGGCGGAGGTTGCAGTAAGCTGAGATCGGGCCACTTCACTCCAGCCTGGGCGTCAGAGTGAGACCCTGTCCCAAAAAAAATCTCAAACAGTTTACCAAAATTTGCCATATTAACTCAAAATGACAAAGCTATTAAAACTTAAAATTACATATACTATGTAATTATAAGAAAACCATTCATAAAACATGCAAGACCTAAAATTACTTACAAAAAGAATGGACACATGGACAGTCTCAAAGAGTGATATATCGGGAAGTAATAGCTCGTGTTGAAATGGTTTGATGTGGTTTTCCTCCACTGGTCTCTCAACTTTCCATATTATTGCTACATTATTGTAGTAAGACTATAAATAAATTTAACTGATTCTGCCTGGAGAGTTCATTGGACAGCAGTGAGGGAAAGTCCTATACTGACCTCAGCTATCCTGAATGAAGACAGGCTCACCTAAACGCACCATGCTATCAGATGGCCACAAGGCCAGTTCTAGATTTCTGTCCCCAAAAGATCAATCTTAACAGATACACAAAAATATAAAACCTTGAATTTACTTTTTTTCCTTTCTTTTCTTTAAATACTCTAAAAATAGTACTTTTCTAAAAGCAAGTATACACGCACTAAAGGAAAGGAGGAAATTGATTTGACAGCTATTGGCATGGCAAAAAGACTAGAAGACTTCATGAGCCACAACTTCAATATAAGCCAAGATGATGTAGCTAGGAAACTGTGTGGTTCACATGAAAAGGACATTAAGCTGAGAGACAGAAGGCCCAGTTCTCATTCCAGATCAATCAGGGTGAATTTTATTTGCAGGCCTTGATTTCTCATCTGCAAATTGATAGGATCATGATGCTATCTCCCCTACCCATCTCATAGGACTTGGAAGGGAACAAAGATTATGACTGTAAAAGGGCATTAAAAATCATTTTTGTCTTTTAAATCTGGCACAGTGTGTGGAAGGATACATTCCAAACTGGTAAGTGGGTGTTTCTCCAGGAGTCTGAAATTGGGAGCCATGCCTTTACCTGTATCTGCATTGTTTGAATCTTTCAGGAACATCTATTCATCTATTACTCGGGGAATTTTAAAATTTTAATTTGTAAAAGCTAATGATATCATGAATGTAAAGTGCAGAGTTCTCCACCTCTGGGTCATCTAAGAACCATCTAGAGACTGTTAAAACTGTGGCTACCCAGGTCCCATACAAATTCTCTGGGTAGAAGATAATAAAATAAGGCCAGGGTGCTTGTATTTTAACAAGGTCCCAAAGAGATTCCAGTGACTTGACTACTGCAACTACTACTACATGGTTATTAACTCCTACCATGTATTACCCACTTAACACACACCAGTCACTATCCTCAACACTTTACACGTATTATCTCATTTAATCCTGACAACAACCTATAGGTAGGTGCTACAATTAACACTGCCCTCCCCTCACCCTCATTTTACAGATGAAGACACTAAAATATTGATATTATTTAACTGGCCTAAAATCACAGCACTTGTAAGTGGCAGAGCCAGAATGCACAAGGAAATTTGAAAATCGTTGATTCAGTTTCCTAACCTAAGAAAACAGCTGTATATTTTGGTCAGGTCATATCTTCTGTTTTGTTTCAGACACTGCATTTAAAGGACATTAAAAAAAAAAAAAAAAACAATGGCCGGGGGCGGTGGGTCACGCCTGCAATCCCAGCACTTTGGGAGGCAGAGGCAGGCAGATCACCTGAGGTCAGGAGTTTGAGATCAGCCTGGCCCAACATGGTAAAACCCCGTCTCTACTAGAAATACAACAAAAATTAGCCAGGCGTGTGCCACCACGCCTGTAGTCCCAAGCTACTCAGGAGGCTGAGGCAGGAGAATTGCTTGAACCTGGGAGATGGATGCTGCAGTGAGCCGACATCACGCCACTGCACTCCAGGCTTGGCGACAGAGCAAGACTCCGTCTCGGGGGCCGGTGAGGGGGAACAGTTAGGCCAGGCTTCCTAGCACTTTGGTAGGCCAAGGCAGGAGGATCACTTGAGCCCAGGAGTTCGAGACCTGCATGGGCAACATGGTGAGCCCCTATCTCTACAAAACACTTCTAAAACAAAATTTAGAAAATTAGCCAGGTGTGGTGGTGCATGCCTGTAGTCCCAGCTACTCAAGAAGCTGAAGTAGGAGGACTGATTAAGTCCAGAATGTCAAGGCTGCAGTGAGCCGTGACCATGCCACTGCACTCCAGCTTGAGCAACAGAGCAAAACTGTCTCAAAAAAAAAAAAAAAAAGAGTTGCCTAAAGAAAGCATGGTGAGCCATATCAAACCAGGAAAGGACTAACGATTTAGGGCTGTTTGCATACTTTCATTATAACCAGCCATCGATTCATGTTATTGTTTCCCTAACTAGACTGCAAGCCCCTGAAGTGCAGGGGCCATGGACGTCTCTTCAACTGTACCCTCTTGGTACCTGGTGCTCAATTCAAGAGAGAGTTTAATAAGTAAATTAATCAATAAGTCTAGAAATGTGATATCTGTCATGGGAAATGTGAAGTGCTATTACGTGAAGAAGAAACAGACTTAATTCAGGTTCCTTCAGGAAGGATAACTAAGGTCAATAGGTGAAAGGGAGGGAGCAGACTGTAGTAGTAATCTAAAAACATTTCTGGCAACCAAGACCTGTCCAGGGACAGATGCCTGCAGTTTGACACTGATGATCAGAATGTAGCAAACATAAGGAAGGATGCTGGACTACTGAGCCTCTAACAACTCCTCCAAAGCTCAAATTCTATTAGTCTACATTAGGATACATTTGTTTATTCTTTCATACATTCTACAGTTTCCATTAGTTATACAAGTCACTTAGTAAGCAACGGAGGACACACAATGTGTTCTACAAACTCCCTGTGCCCTCAAGGATCTAGAGAAGAGTAAATGCACAAGAGTGAATCTAAGCAAGCAGGAAGGTGATATATATAACAGGAAGCAGCAAGGAGTGAGGAAACTTCCAGGCAAGAAACAAGACAGAAGTTAACAAAGGTGTTATGGAAGAAACGTCACCATTTGAGCACACCTAAGCTAGATCTTTAGATCTATGAGGGGAGGTGGGATGAGGGCTGTCATAAGAATTTGGGGAGGAAAATCATTGTGTGGCAGTAATGGTCTGGGCATAAAGGCGGCAGAAAAGCCCTGGGGAGGTGAAGCACAAGCTAGAAACAAGCAGTAAATACCGGCATTTTAGAAGTCACTTAGTCAAACACATATACCCATACTTTGTCGATGATGCCCCGCTGGCAATGGGTAAAAAAGTTAGTTTATTTTTTAAAATTACATCTTACAAACCAAAAACTATATCATCAATGATTTCAACTTCACTTAGTTTTTGTTTTTAAGACTAACAGATCCTTCGTTTTGTTTTTGTTTTTAGACAGGGTCTCACTCTGTCATCCAAGCTACAGTGCAGTGGCATGATTTTGGCTCACTGTAGCCTCAGCCTCCCAGACTCAGGAGATCCTCCCACCTCATCCCCCCAGGTAGCTGGGACTACAGGTGCACACCACTATCCCCAGCTAATTTTTGTATTTTTTTGTAGAGACACAGGGTTTCACCATGTTGCCCAGGTTGGTCTCAAACTCCATGTGACCC
Source organism: Hylobates moloch (assembly GCF_009828535.3). Taxonomy (NCBI): domain Eukaryota; kingdom Metazoa; phylum Chordata; class Mammalia; order Primates; family Hylobatidae; genus Hylobates; species Hylobates moloch. Next base: position 27,208,854 of record NW_026652299.1, read on the forward strand.
GCCCGCCTTGGCCTCCCAAAATGCTAGCATTACAGATGTAAGCCACTGCACCCAGCCTCTTCTCGTTTCCTAGGAAATCTTTTAAATGTTCTGTTTTTAAACATTTAAGTTTTACTTGTCTACTATTTCCACTATTTGACAACTAGATTTAGTTACCAAAAATGACAGTTTCAGTAACTCAGTTGAACCTAACATTTGTAATCACTTAAATGTTTATATTTACCAATAGTACTACCAAATAAAAAAAAATCTAAAAATTATTAAGTAGAAGATTATTAAGAATAGATGGGTCTCAAACAATAAATTTAAGTCTCAGGCCCAAGAAGCCATCTCATTCAACTTATAAATCAAGACACTAAGCTACTTAAGAAAATAAACAAGACGGAAGCAAAACAATCTAAATCTAGGCCAGGCACGGTGGCTCACGCCTGTAATCCCAGCACTTTGGGAGGCCAAGGCAGGCAGATCATGAGGTCAGGAGATTGAGGCCATCCTGGCTAACACGGTGAAATCCCGTCTCTACTAAAAAAATGCAAAAAAAAATAACCAAGCATGGTGGCGGGCACCTGTAGTCCCAGCTACTTGGGAGGCTGAGGGAGGAGAATAGCGTGAACCCGGGAGGCAGAGCTTGCAGTGGGCCCAGATCACGCCACTGCATTCCAGCCTGGGTAACACAGCAAGACTCCATCTCAAAAAAAAAAAAAAAATTTAAATTTAAAACCAGTAAACACAGGCCGAGCACGATTGTTCACGCCTGTAATCCTAGCACTTTGGGAGGCCAAGGCTGGCGGATCACCGGAGGTCAGGAGTTCAAGACCAGCCTGGCCAACATGGTGAAACGCTGTCTCTACTAAAAATACAAAAATTAGCTGGGCATGGTTGTGGGTGCCTGTAATCCCAGCTACTCAGGCGGCTGAGGCAGGAGAATCGCTTGAACCCAGGAGGTGGAGGTTGCAGTGAGCTGAGATTGCACCATTGCACTTCAGCCTGGGTGACAAGAGTGAAACTGCTTCAAAAATAAAAATAAAAATAAATAATAAATAAAACCAGTAAACAAAATATAACACACTTAAATGACAAACTTAATGTTCTTCTGGCCAATCATTTCTCAACATCCCTGTCAAACTATTTTAAGGGTCTGAAATCTTGCTCTATAAAAAGCAAGTTCCCATCATCTGAACTACACTTAAAGAGATTCTATCCCACTAGTTACTGAAGCATAATACACCAGGCTTCAGAGTTTTACTTGCTATCAATTTAAAAAAAAGTTTACCTCTTTTACATAAATAAAGTGGAATCTGTGGGTTAATTCAAAAGCCTGACATACTAGGAGATCTGGGTTTTCCGTTCTAACACAAATTTATGGTGCAAACTTAGCAAAAGCCTTTTCTGTATTTGCCAATTCAGTTGTAACACACAGATACAATATTTGACACCTCCACCACCAACAAAGTCTCCTCTAAGGAGTCCTGACTTTGATTAACCTTACCTGGGTGAATTAAAAGCTATGGCTGAAAACTCCTTCCTAGAAACTAAAACTTTAGAAGTCTAAAATGGTGTTACAAGGTAGCCCATAATAAACAATGAATTATAGAAACTGAGATTTCAGTAACAACTGCTAAAAAGGTGTATTAAACAATTTAACAAGATAACCAGACCATCAAAATTTAAATTTCTTAACAAATGTAAAAAATAAATAATATTCAGTATTCTGAGGCACTGTGCTACTTTTTATCTATACGGTCCCTACATCAATGTTGCTATTCTCCCAATCCCTTGATGAGCAAACGGAGCCAATATCCAGGATCCCTCATATCGAGAGGTCAGTTATCGTCGTAAATAATCGTAGTAATAAAAACAATTTCTAATGCCAGAATCGAAAACGGACCGTGGCACCCAAGTAGGGTCCAAGGTACATGGCGGCATGAAACTATTTCTCGCTTCTGACTCTTCTGCATCACTGTCTCCCAAAGGACTAGAGAATCTGAAGCTCTCATTGCCACATCTACAAATTAAAGTATCATGTTTAAAGAGCTCACAGGTTCTACGAATGATCAGTATTTAATGAACGCACCCCACTACACAGAAACTCACCCAGCTGCAAACTCAGCTGCAAACTCACCACAGCGTGCTTTCAGACTCCACATTAATTTTTTTTAATTTTAGAAACAAACAACTATTTTAAAAATATTATGTAATAATTTAATCTCTGGAAAGCCCCATACTCATCCCAGCAGCTCGGAAAACGGAAAGCAAAATTCGATTAGCTCCATTGTACCTAGCCAGGCTAACGCGCAAGATCACACACTCATCGTCGTCAGAGCGTCTCTGCCAATACTAAAGAACAACAAAGGCAAGTTGAGAAGTCTGCACAGGCTTAACTCAGCACTTGTTCGCTTTCCCGGCTTCAGAAAGAAGCTCTTCGAAGGCCCCGGGGACCAAGGGGACCTTGTGCATCCCATCAAGCCGGCCGCTCCGCTCGGCGCCGCTCGCGCAGCTTTTGTCTGGCCCGGTTGGGAGCCCAGGACAGGAGCCCGGGCCGCCCGCCTCCCGGCACCCCTTCTCTCTGGATCTTTCTCCACACCCATCACTCGCCGATGACTAGTTGTTGTGGGTTTCTCTCCCTCGCCCCCTCCCTTCCTTTCAAACGCGCCCCGGGCTCGCTGGCTTCTCCCACCCGGCAGGGGAGACTCGGGTTAGGAAGGGGGCCCGGGTGGGGTCTGGAAAAGGGAAACAGAGAGGGGCACACAAAGCCCGACTGACCCCACGGCCGATCCCCTCCCTCTGCAAAGCAGCCTGGGCTCAGCGACCTACTGGTTGGATAAACAACCCTCGCATCCCGCTCCTCGCCAGGCTCCCACCTCAGGGCCGCCCCATCCCCCCAAAGTGCACCCAAGAGCCGATGACAGCGCTGGACATCGCCCCCACCCAGACCCGGCGCCCGCCACTGCGCGGGAGGGGCCAGGGCCGCAGGAGGGCTCGGGTCTGACCCTCCGCCCCCTGACCGGGTACTTACAGCCCTGTTTTTCGTTACTGTTGCCGCTGCGGACCAGAGAGCCGCCGCCTTCTTCTCCACCCCAATGAGGTTAAGCGCTTGGTGCGGGGATTAAAAAAAAAAAAAAAAAAAAAAAAAAAAAAAAAAAAAAAAAAAAAAAAAAAGACCGAGAGAGCAAGAGAGACGCCGAGGGCGCCTGCGCAGTGTGGTCACCCTTTTTCTTCTTACCGCCACCAACCCGGCTACACCATAGAGAGCGTAAACCGAGACCAGAAAGGCGGCTGCCTCTCTATGGTAACGCCCCGCGCAGGCGCCCGCCTGGCGGTATTAGGCTTCGCTGGCGTAAAGTCCCAGGGAGCTTTGCCCCTCACGGAGAACGTTAGTTGACCCTGATGGGGATCCGTAGGGTAAAGGTTTTGTTTGTTTTTTTTCTTTAAGGAAAAGGTGGCCCGAGTATGGTTAGGCCCCTTGGAAAGTTACGACAAAACTCGAGTTAGACAAGGAAGGTCGGAACTAAGTGGCCACAGCAACAATGCACCAGCAAGCAGGGAGCGTGATAGGAAGAGCTAAAGAGTAGTCGGGAAACCCTGGGTAAAAGTCGTCCAAGTGGAACTTCCTTTGGTCGGGGGTCTGATACTCGAAGGAAACGGTCTTTCACTTCTGGGTTAGGGCGTCCGCCCACAGGGCGACTGCAATGAAGGAAACTGTGTCCTGCGGCTTCCCGTAACAGAGCTGTGTGTCCACGCTCCCTTTTCCGGGCAGGCGCGGACGCTTGTGCCGGAAGTAGGCTTGTTAACGGTTCTTTGCCTTTTGGGGAGGGGAGACAGCCCCGAGAAGGCTTCGGAGACCCTTGAGTCGGCCAGCGAGCAGGGTTTCTTACTTGAGCGCTTCCACAAATAAACGCTTCTTCGCTCCTCCGTCGCGTGCGTTTCCCTGGGATAATAAGTGGGAAAGTGGTGGCTTTTACTTTTTTGAGACAGGGTCTGACCGCCGTCGCCCAGACTGGATGGAGTGCAATGGCGCGATCACGGCTCACTGCAGCCTCGACTTCCCAGGCTCAGATGATCCTCCTGCCTTAGCCTCCCGAGTAGCTGGAATTACAGGCGCGCACCACCACCCCCAACTACTTTTTGTATTTTTTTGTAGAGATGGGTTTCACCATGTTTCCCAGCCTTGTCTCAAACTCCTGACCTCAAGTGATCCGCCGTCTTGGGTCTTCAAAAGTGCTGGGAATGCAGAAGTGAGCCACCGCATCTGGCCTGGAAAGTGTTTTGGAGGGTAGAAAACTGCAAATTATAGGGCTGCCTTCAAGGATCCCGAAGGACCCACAGATTTGCCGCATCAGGCTCCTGTGCGCGCCGGTAATTTGATGTGTTGAGATGCGCTGCCCAGTGCGTTGTTTTTACTGGAGGAGCTTGTGTGCGGAGCTCCTTGCTAGTGTCATGTGTATGTGTTGGGATGGGAGAGAAGTGCAGGAGAACTATGAGATAATGCCCCCTGATCCTCAGGGTCTTAGGAGGTATGGTCGGAGAGGCTAAGCTAAAGCATGAAGGCCATATGTAGGCCCTTCTGTGTAGTGTAGAAAAGGGAGAGGTATGTGGTTTGAAAGAGTAGGGATGACATGGAGGATGCGACTCCTGGTTGGATCTATAAACTAATGTCTTTGGGACGAAAGCACATGCAACCTTTTGAAAATGAATGGGTGATAACGAAAGACCATTCCAGAGAAGAAACACCAGGGTGCAAAGGCTCAAGAGGCATACTGGAAGTACAGTGAAGAGAGCAATCTAACTGAAATGGGAAAAAAAGAAACAAAGAGTAAAAAGATTTGATGAGAAAGATGGAATCGATTTTTAAATTTTTTTATCTGCACAACAAAATTTAGCATCTTAACCATTTTTGAGTGAATAATTCGTTAGTATTAAGTATATTTACTTTGTGCAGCCAGTCTCCAGAATTCTTTTCATCTTGCAAAACAAACCCCGCACCCATTAAACAATTTCTCATTCGCCATTTTCCAGCTAGCCTTGGTAACCTCCATTCTAGTTCTGTCTCTATGAATTTGACTACTTTAGGTACCTCATGTAAGTGATATCATACAGGATTTGTCTTTTTGTGACTGGCGTAGTTCACATAGCATAATCTCCTTGTGGTTTATCCATGTTGTAGCATGTGTCAGAATTTCCTTCCCTTTTAAGACTAAATAATATTCCATTGTATATATATACCACCTGCGTTATTTCCACCTTTTGGCTATTGTGAATAATACTGCTTCAAACATGAGTGTACAAATAACTTTTCAAGATCCTTTTAGGCTGATACAGAGATAGTAAGTTATCTTGATTGTTCACTGTCAGTTACAGACCAAAGTCCTTGTTCTCCTTGTGCTCCACTTCTCACCACTGCACTTGGCTAGTCTTAAACAAAAAAAGAAAAACCCGGCCCGGCGCGGTGGCTCACGCTTGTAATCCCAGCACTTTGGGAGGCCGAGGCGGGCGGATCACGAGGTCAGGAGATCGAGACCACGGTGAAACCCCGTCTCTACTAAAAATACAAAAAATTAGCCGGGCGTGGTGGCGGGCGCCTGAAGTCCCAGCTACTCGGAGAGGCTGAGGCAGGAGAATGGCGTGAACCCGGGAGGCGGAGCTTGCAGTGAGCCGAGATTGCGCCACTGCACTCCAGCCTGGGCGACAGAGCAAGACTCCGTCTCAAAAAAAAAAAAAAAGAAAAAAAAAGAAAAACCCTGATTTTAATAGATTGTGGGGACAGATGCAGTGGCTCACGCCTATAATCCCAACACTTTGGGATGCCGAGGCGGGTGGATCACTTGAGGTCAAGAGTTCGAGACCAGCCTGGCCAACATGGTAAAACCCCATCTCTACTAAAAATACAAAAATTAGCCAGGTGTGGTGGCACACACCTGTAATCCCAGCTATTCAGGAGGCTGAGGCAGGAGAAATGCTTGAACCCAGGAAGTGGAGGTTGTGGTGAACGGGAAACTGCGCCACCGCACTCAAGCTGGGCGACAGCGAGACTCCGTCTCAAAAATTAGTATTAATAGAATGTGGGAGATTTTGAAACCAAGTATAGAAATTCATACTTTATATTGTTTAAGGTCCTTGACTAGGCATAGTAACATGATGAAAGAACTGTTTTGGGTTTGTTTTTTTTCCGAGACAGAGTCTCGCTCTGTTGCCCGGGCTGGAGTGCAGTGGTGTGATCTCGGCTCACTGCAACCTCTGCCTCTGTGGTTCAAGCGATTCTCTTGCCTCAGCCTCCTGAGTAGCTGGGACAACAGGAACATGCCACCACGCCCAGCTAATTGTTGTATTTTTAGTAGAGGCGGGGTTTCACCATGTTGGGCCAGGATGGTCTCAATCTCTTGACCTCATGATCCAGCCTCCCGAAGTGCTGGGATTACAGGCATGAGCCACCACGCCCGGCTAGAAAGATCTGTTTCAGGAAGCAACTCTGGCAGTGGAAGCTGAATACATACTCCATTTCTATAAAGCATTTATGGAGGCCTCTAGATGTGCCAGGCATTGTACTACTGCTTTATGTAAATTATTGATGAGTACATGAATCCATTAAAATAAATGTGAGCCAGTTGTTATGCACCCCAATTTACAGGCAAGAAAATCAAGGTTCTGAGTTGCAGATGGGCTGAGAAAAGGCTCACCAACCACATGTACACACAAGAGATTAGGAAAGAAAACTGCCATTGGAGCCAGGCCCCAGTAAGCACTGACTATTCATTGGTTTGGATGAGGATACTGAAAGAAAAAAATGACATGTAAGAGTGACTTTTCTCAGGAGAAAGAATAGGCTGACCATCAAGAGTCTTTGCTGTCACATTAGTGGTATGTATAAGGGCACAACACAACAGAAGTACATTTTTCAAGGTTCCTAAAAGAACCCTGGGGTTTGCTTTTAGGTTTGTTTATTACCTTTAACAAATATAAAATGCCAGGTAAATATATTTTTGTCTGTAGTAGAGAAATTAATAAGATATACCCTTCCCTACTCAACATTTCATCTTTCATTTTATATTCTCAAAAATACTGTGAGGTCTTTTAAGGAAATGATCTCCTTTTGGCAGATGAGGAAATTAAGGGCCAGAGAGGAAAAATTATCTTCCCAATGTCACATGCCTAATTGGTCTCAAAGCTTTGACTGGAACCTGAGCCTCTAGAATTGCTGCTATGCTTTCGTCTCCCTTAGAGAGATAGATAATGGTAGTCAGAGTGAGTGGACAATTCTTCTATTCAGTCAGTCTGATCTTCCTCAGGGATGCATATCTAGACTCCCATGGAGCTAGTGATAGTTAAACAAAGAGGCAGAGAATATAGTGCATTATAAATAGCATTCATACACTCAAAAATATTGTGTGCCGGCCGGGCGCGGTGGCTCACGCTTGTAATCCTAGCACTTTGGGAGGCCGAGGCGGGTGGATCACAAGGTCAGGAGATCGAGACCACGGTGAAACCCCGTCTCTACTAAAAACTACAAAAAATTAGCTGGGCGTGGTGGCGGGCGCCTGTAGTCCCAGCTACCCGGAGAGGCTGAGGCAGGAGAATGGCGTGAACCCGGGAGGCGGAGCTTGCAGTGAGCCGAGATTGTGCCACTGCACTCCAGCCTGGGCGACAGAGCGAGACTCCGTCTCAAAAAAAAAAAAAAAAAAATATTGTGTGCCAATACTGTGCCAAACACTTAGCAAAGCAAGGAAAAATCCCTGTCCTCATAGCAGAGACTAAAAATATTAATAAGTAAAATATATACTAAGACAGGTAGGATAAGTGTTGGCAGGAAAGAGTGAAGCAGTGAGGGGAATAGGGTGAGCCGAGAGTAGGGAAGGGAGGTTTTTGTTTATACCAGAGGCAGAGGAGCCCCACTGAGAAGGCAAACTGTACAAAGATCTAAAGGAGGCCAAGGAACAAGAAATGTGCCTTGGGTGGACAGGGAACATTCTGGGTGGAATAACAAGTGCAGAAATCATTGAGGCAGAAAGATGCCTACTACATTCTAAGAACAGAAAGCAGTCCAGAGTGATAGAAGCAGAGTACAGGAGGGTAAAAGTAGGAAATGAAGTCAGAGAGGTAAGAGGAATTCAAATTGGGCATGGACTTACAGGCCATTGTAAGGACTTTGGCTTTTTCTGAGGGAGATGGGAAGCCATCGTTGAGTAAAAAAATAATGAAATTCTACTTACATATTTAAAGAATCACATTGGCTTCTATTTTGACACTAGATTATTGAGGAGCAAGGGGGACCACTTAGGAAGCTATTGTAATACTCCAGGTGAGAGATAAGTGGCATAGAAAAGGTGCAAGCAGTGGAGGGATGAGGTATCTGGATATATTCAGGGTGGCACATAGGATTTGATGACAATTTATATAGGATGTGAGAAAATGGAGTCCAAAGTGACTACGATTTTTGGCCTGAGCATTTTGAAGAATGGAGTTGCCATTTACTGAAATGGGAAAGATGGAGGAGCAGGTTGGGGATGGGAAGAGATAAATTCCATTTTGGGCCAGGCACGATGGCTCACACCTGTAATCCCAGCACTTTGGGAGGCCAAGGCAGGCAGATTGCTTGAGCTCGGGAGTTTGAAACCAGCCTGGGTAACATGGTGAAACCCTATCTCTACAAAAATTAGCCAGGCATGGTGGCAGATGCCCATAGTCTCAGCTGCTTGGGAGGATCACTTGAGCGCTGGAGGTGGAGGTTGCAGTGAGCCAAAATGGCACCACTGCACTCCAGCCTGGGTGACAGAATGAGACCCCATCTCAAAAAGACAAACAAACAAAAATTCTGTTTTGGAGCTTAAATTTGAGATGCCTATTAAAATGCCACATGAAAATATCAAGAAGAGAGTTAGATATGTAGGAGTCTGGAATTTAGAAACATCCAGACTGGAGATGTAAACTTGGGAGAGAGCACGTAGAGAGTATTTGAAGCCATGAAATAATCTACATATAAAGTGTAGACAGAAGTTTGAGAAAGGTATCTTAGGTACTGAAATAGGAGGAAACCAAGAAAAGAATCCCAGCTGACACTGGGTGGGGAGGATGGCTCAAGGAAGAACAACCATGTCAGTTGCTGGGTTCTAACTGGCCACTGCTTATGATAGTGGAGTAGTAAGGATAAAAGCCTGATTGGAATGGATTTAGAATAGAATGGTGGGAACGGAATTGGAGAGAGGGAGAATAGATAATTTGGGCCTGGAGTTGGTTGTAAGGATAGGGGCAGAAAAGTGATAACTGCAAGGGGTCAAGACAGTGGTTTTAAAATTACTTCACAAATTTTTTAGTATTTCTAAAAGAATTCTTTTTTTAATAAATACAACTTCAGACCGCTATCATTCCTTTATATCAACTACCCTGTTATTCAAATTAACCCAACTGTCTTATAAAATTTTTTGCTACCAGCTTTATTGAGATATAATTCATATACCGTACTATTCACTCATTTAAAGTATACAATTCAACAACTTTAGTACATTCAAAGAGTTGTGCAGGCTGGGTGCGGCAGCACATGCCTGTAATTCCAGCACATTGGGAAGCCAAGACAAGAGGATCATTTGAGCCAAGGAGTTCCAGATCAGCCTGGGCAACATGCAAAACCACTTCTCTACAAAAATTAGCTAGGCATGGTGTTGTGCACCTGTAGTCCCAGCTACCTGGGAGGCTGAGGTGGGAGGATTACTTGAGCCCAGGAGGTAGACATTGCAGTGAGCGCCACTGCACTCCAGCCTGGGCAACAAAGTGAGACCCTGTCTCAAAAAAAAAAAAAAAGTTGTGCAACCACCATCACAATTTGTTTTAGGACATTTTCATCACCCCAAAAAGAAACATTACTATGCACTTAGGGTGATAATGATGTGTCAGTGTAGGTTCATTAATTGTAACCGCTCCAGTGAGGGATGTTGATAATGGGGTGACTTATTTTGATTTGCTCTGTGTGTGTGTGTGTGTGTTTGTGTGTGTGTGTGTGAGAGAGAGAGACAGGGTCTCACTCTGTCACCCAGGCTGGCATGCAGTAGCACAATTACAGCTCCCCACAGCTTCAACCTCCCATCACAGCCTCCTGAGTAGCTGGGACAACAAACACGCACCACCATGCCTGGCTAATTTTTGTATTTTCTGTAGAGACAGGGTTTCTTTTTTTTTTGTGAGATGGAGTCTCGCTCTGTCCCCCAGGCTGGAGTGCAGTGGCGCGATCTCGGCTCACTGCAAGCTCCGCCTCCCGGGTTCACGCCATTCTCCTGCCTCAGCCTCCCAAGTAGCTGGGACTACAGGCGCCCGCCAACACACCCGGCTAATTTTTTGTATTTTTTTTTTTTTTTAGTAGAGACGGGGTTTCACCATGTTAGCCAGGATGGTCTCGATCTCCTGACCTCGTGATCCGCCCACCTCGGCCTCCCAAAGTGCTGGGATTACAGGCGTGAGCCACCGCACCCGGCCGAGACAGGGTTTCACCATGTTGCCCAGACTTGTCTTGAAGTCAGCTCAAGTGACGCCCCTGCCTTGGCCTCCCAGAGTGCTGAGATTACAGGCCTGAGCCACCATGCCTGGCCAATTTGCTTTTTTTTTTTTTTTTTTTTGAGACAGGTCTCGCTCTGCTGCCCAGGCTGGTGTGTGCGCAGGCTGGCACAATATTGGCTCACTGCAGCCTCCACCTCCTGGGCTCAAGCGATCCTCCCACCTCAGCCTTCCAAGTAGCTAGGACTACAGACATGTGCCACCATGCCTAGCTAATTTTTTTTTATTTTTTGTAGAGACGGGATTTAGCCATGTCACTCAGGCTGGTCTCAAACTACTGGGCTCAAGTGATCCTCTCACCTTGGCCTCCCAAAGTGTTGGGGTTACAGGTGTGAGCCACTGCACCCAGTAGATCATGTGCTTTTTATTCTTTATTAATATGGGGCATTACATTGTCTGTATGAAGTCCCAGAGCAAATCTCACTTGATTATGATGTATAATCCTTTTTATATGTCACTGAAATTGATTTGCTAGTATTTTGTTGAAGACTTTTGCATCTTTGTTAATAAGAGCTATTGAGGCAGGGCATGGTGATGAATGCCTGTAATCCCAGCACTTTGGAAGGCCAAGGCAGGAGGATTGCTTGAGCTCAGGAGTTGGAGACAAGCCCAGGCAACACATTGAAACCCTGTCTCTACAAAAAATACAAACATTAGCTGGGCATGATGATGTGTGCCTGTAGTTCTGAGGGGTGACAGCGTGCTGGCAGTCCTCACAGCCCTCGCTCGCTCTCAGCGCCTCCTCTGCCTGGGCTCCCACTTTGGCGACACTTGAGGAGCCCTTCAGCCCACCGCTGCACTGTGGGAGCCCCTTTCTGGGCTGGCCAAGGCCAGAGCCGGCCCCCTCAGCTTGCAGGGAGGTGTGGAGGGAGAGGTGCGAGCAGGAACCGGGCTGCGCGTGGAGCTTGCGGGCCAGCTGGAGTTCCGGGTGGGTGTGCGCTTGGTGGGCCCTGCACTCAGAGCAGCCCGCCGGCCCTGCCGGCCCCGGGCAATGAGGGGCTTAGCACCTGGGCCAGCGGCTGCGGAGGGTGTACTGGGTCCCCCAGCAGTGCCAGCCCACCGGCGCTGCACTCGATTTCTCACCAGGCCTTAGCTGCCTTCCTGCGGGGCAGGGCCCGGGACCTGCAGCCCACCATGCCTGAGCCTCCCACCCCGTCCATGGGCTCCTGTGCGGCCCGAGCCTCCCCGAGGAGCACCACCCCCTGCTCCATGGTGCCCAGTCCCATCGACCACCCAAGGGCTGAGGAGTGCAAGCGCACGGCGCAGGACTGGCAGGCAGCTCCACCTGCAGCCCTGGTGCGGGATCCACTGGGTGAAGCCAGCTGGGCTCCTGAGTCTGGTGGAGACGTGGAGAACCTTTATGTCTAGCTCAGGGATTGTAAATACACCAATTAGCACCGTGTGTCTAGCTCAGGGTTTGTGAATGCACCAATAGACACTCTGTATCTAGGTACTCTAGTAGGACGTAGAGAACCTCTATGTCTAGCTCAGGGATTGTAAACACACCAATCAGCACCCTGTGTCTAGCTCAGGGTTTGTGAGTGTGCCAATCGACACTCTGTATCTAGCTGCTGTGGTGGGGCCTTGGAGAACCTTTATGTCTAGCTCAGGGATTGTAAATACACCAATCAGCACTCTGTATATAGCTCAAGGTTTGTAAACACACCAATCAGCACCCTGTGTCTGGCTCAGGGTTTGTGAATGCACCAATTGACACTCTGTATCTAGCTGCTCTGGTGGGGCCTTGGAGAACCTTTGTGTCAATACTCTGTATCTAACTGATCTGATGGGGACGTGGAGAACGTTTATGTCTAGCTCAGGGATTGTAAACGCACCAATCAGCACCCTGTCAAAACAGACCACTCAGCTCTACCAATCAGCAGGACGTGGGTGGGGCCAGATAAGAGAATAAAAGCAGGCTGCCCGAGCCAGCAGTGGCAACCCGCTCCGGTCCCCTTCCACACTGTGGAAGCTTTGTTCTTTCACTCTTTGCCATAAATCTTGCTACTGCTCACTCTTTGGGTCCACACTGCTTTTATGAGCTGTAAAACTCACCGCGAAGGTCTGCAGCTTCACTCCTGAAGCCAGCGAGACCATGAGACCACCGGGAGGAACAAACAATTCCAGACGTGCCGCCTTAAGAGCTGTAACACTCACCGTGAGGGTCCACGGCTTCATTCTGGAAGTCAGTGAGACCAAGAACCCACCAATTCTGGACACAGTTCCAGCTACTTGGGAGGCTGAGGTGGAAGGGTCACTTGAGCCCTGGAGGTCAAAGCTGCAGTGTGCCATAATTGCACCACTGCATTCCAGCCTGGGCAACAGAGTGAGACCCTGTCTCAAAAAATAAACAAGTAAATAAGAGATATTTGTCTCTAATTTTCTTGTGATGTCTGACTTTGGTATCAAGATAATACTGGCCACAAAAAATGAGTTGGAAAATGTTCCCTCCTCATCTATTTTTTCAAGAATTTGTGAAGTTTTGCATTCATTATTATTACTTTTCTTTTTTGAGACAGAGTCTCACTCTGTCACCCAGGCTGGAGTGCAGTGGCACCATCTCGGCTCACTGCAACCACCTCCTGAGTTCAAGCTATTCTCGTGCCCAGCCTGCCGAGTAGCTGGAACTATAGGTGTATGCCACCAGGCCCAGCTAATTTTTGTATTTTATTTATTTATTTATTTATTTATTGAAATGGAGTCTCACTCTATTGCTCAGGCTCCTAGATTGGAGTGCAATGGCGTGATCTTGGCTCACTGCAACCTTCGCTTCCCAGGTTCAAGCAATTCTCCTGCCTCAGCCTCCTGAGTAGTTGGGATTACAGGCGCGTGTCATCACGCCCGGCTAATTTTTGTATTTTTAGTAGAGACGGGGTTTCACCGTGTTGGACAGGCTGGTCTCGAATTCCTGACCTTGTGATCCACCCACCTTGGCCTCCCCAAAGTACTGGGATTACAGATGTGAGCTACCATGCCTAGCTAATTTTTTTATTTTAAGTGGAAACAGCGTTTCATTATGTTGGCCAGGCTGGTCTCGAACTCCTGGCCTCAAGTGATCCACCCACCTCGGCCTCCCAAAGTCTGGGATTACAGGTGTGAGCCACTGTGACCAGCTTGCATTCTGTGTTTTTTTGTTTGTTTGTTTTTGAGACGGACTCTTGCTCTGTCACCCAGGCTGGAGTGCAGTGTTGCGATCTTGGCTCACTGCAGCCTCTGCCTCCTGGGTTCAAGTGATTCTCCTGCCTCAGCCTCTCCGAGTAGCTGGGACTACAGTTTTTACTTTTGAAATGGAGTCTCTCTCTCTTGTTGCCTGGGTTGGAGTGCAATGGCGTGATCTTGGCAACCTCCACTTCTCAGGTTCAAGCAATTCTCCTGTCTCAGCCTCCCAAGTAGCAGGGATTACAGGCATGCACCACCACACCCAACTAAGGCATATTTTTATAATATTTTAAAAGTTATTCTTAAAGCATTTGATAGCATATTTTTGATTGCATGCCTCAGCAAAGAGGAATCACTAAACTTTAGGTAGGTAGATTTCTTTCTCTTCCTATAATTCAGTTTGGCAGCATCTTCCATTCTAAGTTAACCTAAATACTTTAGTAATAAAGACTTACATGTATCTAATTAGATAGTCAGCTTTACTTAATCTTCTTAATCATCCAGATTAAATGTTAAGTGGAAAAATATTTTATGCCTACAGAAATTAAGATTCGGAAAGAACAGTAGCACATACATGCTATCAACATCTGTGTCATAACTCATATGGAATCTGGATTTGCACTACTTGGGGAACAGGTAGTGTCTGCTAGAGAAGTGGTGTGACAGAAACATGGGCAAAGGCAGGGTGTGTCTCTTGTAAATGATGAAAACAGAAGATTAAAAACAAGTTTGCTAAATCATGTTCATAACCACTCCCTGGAGAGCGATTACTCTGATTACTTGACTTACCTGGTAAGTACCACCCACTGTAGGAGAAAATACAGGTGTTTGGTTCACTCTTACGGGTTTCCCCATGTGCAAAGGTGTTATGCTGCTGCTATGCTCCTCTTTAAACACTGTAGTAGCAGTTACTGGAGAATGGTAGGGTAAGGGGTGCCCTCACAGCTGTCAACTCACTGTGTGATCCAGACGAGTAACGTAGCCTGGTCACAAGCTCCAAGGTTACTTATCTTTAATGGAGGGGATAGTTCTAGTTTCCAGTGTTATCACGACTAGTAAAATTGATATTATAAAATCCACTTCTCAGTAAGGAAGGCAGTTTGAAAGGGTTCTTGTTGTGAGAAGCGTGACAAATACAGGCAGTTCTATGGACAGTGTTTATGTAAAACAAATGATTGAATAGCCATTTGAACATTAACTGTTGCCCAGTGTGTTATAATCTGCACCTGCTCAGGCATTTTGAAGACTCTTCTTACACCTAGTAAGGACCAAGGGCAAATAGCAAAAAGTAACCTGACATAGAGTTTTAGTCTGGAGATTTGAATTGCCCTCAATGAGATTTCTCAAGCAACACTGGTCCATGCCAATTTGCAAATGGACTCTTGTGCCAGTGGCTCAATCAACCCATCCAAATGCAGAGAACCATTTGGAGGCATTCAAAACCAAATGAGGGGCAATTTTCTTTCATTTATATGCTGTCTGTTAGCCTCTCTTTCACCAAAAATTAACCTGATTCTGGGTATGCATACCTGAAAAAACACAATTTTTACACTCAAGAAAGTTTCATAGGAAAAAATCAACTATTACTAAACTATACAGTTACTACAGTGATGGAGATGTGTGCAGGCTGCTATAGGAACATAAAAGGGAGCGCCTAAGAGGTGTGGGTGAGTCAAAGAGAGCTGGGGAGGAACGAAGGCAACATTCTTGAGCTAAACCAAATAAACAAAACATTGCACCTCACAATTATGACCTATTTCAAACTCTTAGAACTACAATAATGATTTAGACTAGTTCTCATTTGGACAGGGTTTATTTACTCTTATAGTTTCGAGCACCCCTTAATCTTTCCATTTTAACAAGGGCATATGGAGCTTCACAGATAATATCTCCAAAAATG
This sequence comes from Hylobates moloch, assembly GCF_009828535.3. Lineage (NCBI taxonomy): Eukaryota > Metazoa > Chordata > Mammalia > Primates > Hylobatidae > Hylobates > Hylobates moloch. Next base: position 27,224,449 of record NW_026652299.1, read on the forward strand.
GGCATATTTTGATTTGTGGACCATCACCTGCACACACACTTCAAGGTCACTTTCATACAGCAAAGTGAGGAAAGAGTTTATTAGCTAGATCAGAATGTGTAAATGAGGCCGGGTGTGTTGGCTCATGCCTGTAATCCCAGTACTTTGGGAGGCTGAGGTGGGTGGATCTCCTGTGGTCGGAGTTAGAGACCAGCCGGGCCAACATGGTGAAACCCCATCTCTGCGAAAAATACAAAAATTAGCTGGCATGGTGGCAGGTGCCTGTAGTCCCAGCTACTCAGGAGGCTGAGGCAGGACAATTCCTTGAACCCAGGAGGTGGAGGTTGCAGTGAGCCAAGATCACACCACTGCACTTCAGACTGGCGACAGAGCAAGACTCTGTCTCAAAAAAACAATGTGTAAATGAAACTGCCCTACTATTTCTGCTTTAGTAAAAACAACAGATTCTGGTCAGTATTTGTTCACTTATATTGGGCATAAATTCCTGCTATTTGTTGTAAATCTTGGCATACTGCCTGATTGTCGTGCATGGGAATCTTGGACTGCAACTACAGCAATTTCATGACTGTGTTTCTTCTATTTTTGTTTTTGCCACGTTAGTTATATCATGCAGTGCTTGAAACCAAGGTGGAGTCTGTCACTCTGTCAGCCTGCAGTTTAAAAAGTTAGATGATGCATTAAGAAATCAACAAATTTTGCCAGGAAGGCAGTGTGTGCCCATAGTCCTAACTTCTCGGAAGACTGAGTCAGGAGAATTGCTTGAGCCTAGCAGTTTGAATCCAGTCTGGGCAACATAGTGAGACCCTTTGTCTTAAAAAAAACAACACATTTTAAAATTATTTCAAGATTTGTATTTGCCATATTTCCAAGCTAGTATTATTTATTTAGAATTTCCTATTGCGGGTGAAATTCTCTTGTCTTTTGCTGTTTGCAGTAACTTGAGTCTTTTTTCATCTCTTCAGATAATCTACTTATATTCATGCCAAGTTTTCTAGTTTTCCTATTGCTTCCTCTAATTTTTAAATAGAGTATATACAGTATTGAGCATAGTTTCTCATTAGTCTGTTCACAGTCACTAAACTAATCCTCAAATGTATTTGATTCTATCACTTTCCAAAATTTGCCTTTGCTGGTTCATAATATAGTTACCTAACTTCCCCAGCTCTGCCCTCGCTCATGAACTGTATTTCTCTACATTACCACCACGCTGCATTGGCATTCTGAGTCATCTGGGATTAGGTATCCTTCCTACTATTAACTGTGTAATATTTAAACTTCCCCACTTGCCCATCTCCTTTATTTCATATTCAAACACCACATGAATTAAACTAACGTTGGTTGCTTTTAACCTGTAATTCCTGACTGCAACAGGTAGTTAGTTGCCACCTCTTGAAATGAACAGGTTTGACTAGAAGCTGACACTTCTTACTCCCACTGAACTTAGTATTTTACATTTTTATGAATTCAAAAAGCAAAATCGTACCTTTCTTATCGATGGGCCCTCTTTGTCCGTTGATAACATAAAATTGCAATATAAACAAAAAGTATTTGTACCATACCTCAGAAAACAAATTAGATTATTATTAGTGCAAAACAGGGGAAAAGTAGAAAAATGTTATTGTAAAGAGGCTATCAACCACTTCAAGGGATTTATCAGGTAACTGACTGTGTAAGTTACAAAGACAATGCTAACGTATAACTAGTGTATACCTAGATGAGCCGCCAGGACATTTGCCTAATGGCAGATGGGGTAATTGGACTCCACACCTTCAACTTAGGCACATGGAAAACAGCATCCCTAAAAGTTGCCTGGAGATGACCAGTATTGAGCCAACCAGCTTAGTGGAACTGTTACCAGAGAGAAACTTCAGAGCCAAGGAATTTCTTGGCAGAGCCTCAAATTCTGCCTTAGAATCATGAAAAGTTAGATCTAGAAGGTAACTTAGAGATCATTTAATCCACTGCCCTTATTTTAAGGTGAAAAACTGAAGGCAAGAGAAGTTAAGGCGTTTGCCTAAGGAATCACAACTCGTAGTTAGTGACAGATTCAGAGCTAGAACTAGATCATCCTGACTGCATTTCGGTAGTCTTAGAGCTGGCCGACAAATTTGACAACTCACATTGAACCCATGTTCCAAAAGGTATTTTATATCGAGCTTATGAACACCCCTTTTAAAATTTATTTTATTTATTTATTATATTTTAAGTTCTGGGATACATGTGCAGAACATGCAAGTTTGTTACATAGGTATACATGTGCCATGGTGGCTTGCTGCACCCATCAACCTGCCATCCTAGGTTTTAAGCCCCGCATTCATTAGGTATTTGTCCTAATGCTCTCCCTTCCGTTGCCCCCCATCCCTTGACAGGCCCCTGTGTGTGATGTTCCCCTCCCTGTGTCCATGTGTTCTCATTGTTCACCTCCCACTTTTGAGTGAGAACATGCAGTGTTTGGTTTTCTGTATGAACACTCCTTTCACAGAAAATTAGGCAAACAGGTTGGAATATTTGGAATAGAAAACATTTATTATAAAGTCACAAGAAATACCTGTGTAGACTTGCTGACTGGAAGTATTTGGCTTCCCTAAGACAAAGAAGAGTCTTAGTCATCTGGTTAAAGTTAAAAACGATTGTGTCACCAGGCTGAAAGCAGACAGTGTGGAAGCAGTAGGCTGAAATTAGAACTGAATACAAGAGTTTAGAGAAAATTGAATTTGGAGCTATCTCACAACACTGGGAGTTATTCTGTTTTTGTTTGCTTTTAATATTTCAGGCACACAAAAAAGAATAGTGACTACAATGAACTCCTTGTGTAGCCCCACCAGACCCCATTTTCTTCCCTCCCCACTGAATTTGGTGCTTATATTTCCATACCTACTCATGTGGTTTTCCTATATGTAAATGTAAAAGTGATGTTTAGCATTATTTTCATATTTTAAGCTACATAAATGCTATCATATTGTATATATCTTTCTATGACTTGCTTTTTTTTTTTTTTTGCTTAATACTACGTTTTTGAGATTTATCCTATTGATAATAGGATTTCTCTAACTAATTTATTTTATTTTTTGGAGATGAGGTCCTGCTATGTTGCCCAGGCTGCAATGCAGTGGCAGTTCACAGGCACAATCATAGCACACTATGGCCTTGAACTCCTGGACACAAGTGACCTCTTGCCTCAGGCTCCCAAGTGGGTGGGGACTACAGGCCCCAGCCGCTGCACCAGGCCAGCTAATTCATTTTAACTGCTTTATGGTGTTCCATTGTATGAACGTTTCAATATTTAGCTAATCTCCTATTGATTGACATCTAGTGAGTTTCCAGGTTTTTTTATTTGTTTTGTTTCATTTGCTGTTTTATTTTAATGTTGCTACTGTAAACATTTTTATAAAACTGGTGCATGTGTGAAAGTTTATCTAGTGACATTTACAAGGTCTCAGTGTGTGTGTGCAAATCTTGAAATTAGCAAAAAGATCTCAAAATAGCAGGTTATGAGACTAACACGAGGACTGTGTATTTTTTTTTTTTTTTTTTTTTTGAGACGGAGTCTCGCTCTGTCGCCCAGGCTGGACTGCAATGGCGCGATCTTGGCTCACTACAAGCTCTGCCTCCCAGGTTCGCGCCATTCTTCTGCCTCAGCCTCCCAAGTAGCTGGGACTACAGGCGCCCGCCACTACGCCTGGCTAATTTTTTGTATTTTTTAGTAGAGACGGGGGTTTCACTGTGTTAGCCAGGATGGTCTCGATCTCCTGACCTCGTGACCCACCGGCCTCGGCCTCTCAAAGTGCTGGGATCACAGGCGTAAGCTGCCACGCCCGGCCAGGACTGTGTATTTTTAGAGTTTTAATTTTTTGTGAATCTGAAGAGTGTAAAATATTATTTCCTTCTGGTTTTAATTTCTCTGATTCCTTGTGGGGCTGAGTACCTTTCCATGTGTTCACAGACAATTTGGATCTCCTCTTCTCCCTAGGTCACTTTTCAGATGAGCTGCTGAACTTCTTATTGTTCATTCTGAGAAATGTTCTATAGTCATTATGTAAATCCTTATTATATGCATTGCCAATATCTTCTCCTAATCTGGGGCTTGACTTTTCACTTTTATAATGATATATTTTCATGAACATATTTATCAATCTTTTATTTTTATTTACGCTTATTATGTCTTTAAAACATCATTTTTTCACTCTAAGGTCATAAGATAGTCCCCAATATTTTTCTTTAGTTTTTTTAAAGTTTTATTTTTTTACAACCTTTAAGTCTTTTATGTGCCAGGAATGAACTTGTGTGTAGTGTAAGGTCAGGAGCTAGTTTTATTTTTTTCTACATCGACAAGCAATTGTTTAGAAACCATTGATTGAATATTACATTTCTTCCCCACAGGTGGGTGATGACACTTTCAGCATATATCCTGGACTCTCTATCAGTCAGGTTATTATTCCTGTGCCTTATTTTACCATATTAATTACTATATCTTTATGGCAAGTCTCAGTATCTGGAAAGCCCCTATTTGTCAAGTGGGCAATGGGAGCTAGATGGATTTGCACTATCCTTCTTGAATACCACCCAAGAGGTATGAATACTGTGGGGAAGGAAACCCAGAAGGATGTTATCTTAGCCCTTTTGTGTTGCTATAAAGGAATACTTGAGGCTGGGTAATTTATAAAGAAAAGAGGATTATTTGGCTCACAGTTCTGCAGGCTGTATAAGAAGCATGATCCAGCCTGACCAACATGGTGAAACCCCGTCTCTACTAAAAATACAAAAATTAGCCAGGCATGGTGGCACGCCTATAATCCCAGCTACTCAGGAGGCTGAGGCAAGAGAACTGCTTGAACCTGGGAGGCGGAATTTGCTGAACCGAGATCATGCCACTGCACTCCAGCCTGGGCGACAGAATCTCAGGGGGAAAAAAAAAATGCAGATTCAGAGATCACGTGGTGAGAGGGTTGGCAAGAAGTGGGAGGAGGTGCCAGGCTGTTTTTAGTGACCAGCTTTCCTGGGAACTAATAGAGTGAGAACTCAGTACCACAAGGACAGCACCAAGCCATTCATGAGGCACCTGCCCCATGACTGAGCAAAACACCTTCTATTAGGCCCCACCTCTAACATGGGGGACCACATTTTAACATGAGGTTTAGGGGGACATGAAAACTATATCGGAGACTATGGGGTCAGCCATTGTTGCAGTAGCTGAGTGGGGAAGTGGGAATCCTGGAACTGGAGATCAGTGTCCCACACCAAGGAACTGTGCTCTGTGGAGACCTGCGGGGCCCTCTAAGAACTCACATGTGTGTCTCCTGAGAAACATCCAGGCCTTGGATACCTGCCCACAAAGGGCCTCTGTGGTCCTTCAGTGTTATTAAGTAGAACAACAGCAACCAGCAGAGGACTCCAGTTGCTTCCAGTGAAGTAAAAAGACACTTTCTCTGAAAGTGGAGTTAAGAAAGCGCTTTGGGAGGCCGAGGCGGGCAGATCACGAGGTCAGGAAATCGAGACCACGGTGAAACCCCGTCTCTACTAAAAATACAAAAAATTAGCCGGGCGTGGTGGCGGGCGCCTGTAGTCCCAGCTACTCGGGAGAGGCTGAGGCAGGAGAATGGCGTGAACCCAGGAGGCAGAGCTTGCAGTGAGCCGAGATTGCGCTACTGCACTCCAGCCTGGGCGAGCGACAGAGCGAGAACACAATTCTACTTACAATGGCTGGGAATGCTGGCTCATGGTTGTAATCCTGGCACTTTGGGAAACTGAGATGGGCAGATAACTTAAGGCCAGGAGTTCGAGACCAGCCTGGCCAACATGGTGAAACCTTGTCTCTACTAAAATACAAAAATTAGCAGGGTGTGGTGGCACATGCCTGTGGTCCCAGTTACTTGGGGGACTGAGGCATGAGAATCCCTTGAACCTGGCAGGTGGAGGTTGCAGTGAGCTGAGATCACGCCACACACTTCAGCCTGGGCAACAGAGCGAGACTCCATGAGAGAAAGAGAGAGAGAGAGAAAAAAAGGAAGAAAATTCTACTTACAATAACAGCAAAAAGAATAAAACAGGAATAGATTTAGCAAAAGAAGTACAAGACTTGTACACTGAAAACTGTTGAAAGAAATTAAAGAAGACCAAACAAAATCCCAGCCAGCTTCTTTGTACAAATTGACAAACTAATCCTACAACTAATATGGAAATGCAAGAGACCAAGAAAAGCCAAACTATTTTGGCAAAAAAAATAACAAAGTTCCTGGAGGACTCACACTTTCTAATTTCAAAGCTACAATAATCAAAACTTACTACAAAACCAAAATAATCAAAATGGCATGGTATTGGCCTACATATAGACATATTGACCAATGGAATAGAATTAAGAGTTTATAAATAAACCCATACATCTGTGTTGAATTGATTTTCAACCAGGGTGCCAATTCGGTGAGAAACAAACATCCTTTCAACAAATGGTTCTAGGACAACTGGATAGCTACATGCAAAAGAATGAACTTAGACCCCTTGCCTCACACCATATGTAGAAATCCACATGAAACTAAAGCTGCTTTAAAAAATAGTCTATTTATTTAGAAACAGGGTCTTGCTCTGTCACCCAGGCTGGAGTACTCTGACACAACAATAGCTCACTGCAGCTTCAAACTCCTGGGCTCAAGTGATGCACCTGCCTCAGCCTCCTGATAGCTAGGATTACAGACATATGCCACCATGCCCAGCTATTATTTAATTTTTTGTACAGACCAAGACTGGGTCTTGCCATGTTGCCCGGGCTGGTCTCAAACTGCTGGGCTCAAGTGATCCTCCCACCTCGGCCTCACAGAACACTGCTGCAAATTCCATGAGATGGGTGAAAAACTATGAGTTCCCATCGTGTGAGAAGGGGGAAACCTGCCTCTGAACACACATCACTGGGGAACCTCAAAACTCAGATTATGGAAGAAGGATTTAACCTTGCCTAGAGCTGAAATGGATTTAGTATAAAACATAAAAGTAGAAACAGTAGCAGGAAGAGCCTTGTAGGCACTCCCATTCTCCAGCTTGGGCCAGGGAAGCCATCCCTTACTGTATCTCACAGAGGCCATTGAGGAAGACAGTTGGCAGAATTTGGGCAGGGTTGCAGTACGAAATAAGCTTCCAACTGAACTGTGTAATAATTTTGACTGGGCGCAAACTCTGTTGAGCAGAAATCGGGGGTGAAGGTGAACTGCTGCAGAAAGGAGCATAGGAGCTACAGCTGACAGTGTGGGCAGACAGGGAGGGGCGAGGCCTGAAAGCCATGCTTGCTTTCTCAGTGGGGAAACTTATACCCTGGGGCTAGGTCTGAGTCCTGCACACCAGCTGCCTGGAGATAAACTGTGCTGTTAGCAGGGCACAGTGGGAGTGAAACTGGCCTTGCCAACTGTGTGGGAGCTGGGTGAGCCCTGTGGCTACTTAGTTTCCCCCACTTCCCTGGTGACAGAGGCAGCCATAATCCACACTGGAACATAACCCCATTTGCCTGAGAATCAGCCCCCATCCCCCACAGTGGCTGTGGCAAAAGAGTCTGAGCTCAGACCTGCCTAATCCTGCCCCAACCTGATGGTATTTGCCTACTCACCCCAGTGCCCAATCACAAAAGACAAACTCTTGGGAGCTTTATGGCCCTACTCATCAGCCGAGAAACCTGAAGACTTATCCTGACCAACTTAGGGCAAGCTTATATCCCCCTTCTACTATCACAGCTGGTGCTCTTCTGAAAGTACCACCTCCTGGCTGGAGGCCAACCAACTCAGGATATGACAGCAACTCATGACAAAATAACCCTGCTCCAAGGAAGGAAAAGACAGCTAATTCCACTATCTGCAACATCCTGGCTAAACAGAGGTCCTGTCCATGTGTTAACATCACTGCTATCATAACCAGCATTTGAAAAAGCCAGCACACTAAACATCTACAACCAAGGCTTCTCATAGAGTCTATGTCACTCCCCTGCCACCTCCCCCAGAGGAGGTGCTGGTATCCATAGCTGGGAGACCTGAAGATGGATTACATCACAAGACTCTTTGCAGACACTCCCCAGCATGATCCTGGAGCTTGGAAGCCCCACTGGGGGGGCAATAACAATCACCACAGTCCGGCTCTCAGCCCCATCCCTAAGGAAAGGGGGAGTGCACCACATCACAGGATCACCCTGTGAGACAAAAGAATCTGAAGAGCAGCCCTTGAGTTCGAGATTTTTCCACTAAAATAGTCTACCCAATGAGAAGAAATCAAAAACATAATTCAGGTAATATGACAAAACAAGGTTCTATAACACCCACAAAAGACCACACTAGCTTCCTAGCAATGGATCCAAACCCAGAAGGAATCTCTGAATTGCCAGATAAAGAATTCAGAAGGTTGATTATTAAGCTACTCAAGGAGATAGTAGAGAAAGGTGAAAACCAACTTAAAGAAATGTAAAAATCAAGCCAGGTGTGCTGGCTCACACTTGTAATCCCAGCACTTTGGGAAGCCAAGGCAGGTCACTTGAGGCCAGGAGTTTGAGACCAGCCTGGCCAACATGGCAAAACCCTGTCTCTACTAAAACAAAAACAAAAATTAGCCTGGCTTGATGGTACATCCCTGTAGTCCCAGCTACTCAGGATGCTGAGGCGGAAGGATCACTTGAACATAGGAGGTAGAGGTTGCAGTGAGCCAAGATCATGCAACTGCACACCAACCTGGGTGACGAGCAAGACCCTGTCTCAAAACAAAACAAAAAATTAAAAAACAATACAGGACATGGATGAAAAATTCCCCAGGGGTATAGATATCATAAAAAAAAAACAATTGAGCCAGGTGTGGTGGCTCATGCCTGTAATCCCAGCACTTTGGGAGGCCACGGCAGGCAGATCACCTGAGGTCGGGAGTTCATGACCAGCCTGACCAAAATGGAGAAACGCCATCTCTACTAAAAATACAAAATTAGCTGGGCGTGGTGGTGCATGCCTGTAATCCCAGCTACTTGGGAGGCTGAGGCAGGAGAATCACTTGAACCCAGGAGGCAGAGGTTGTGGTGAGCCAACATCATGCCATTGCACTCCAGCCTGGGCAACAAAAGTGAAACTCTTGTCTCAAAAAAAAGAAATTAAAAAAAAGAAAAGAAAAAACAATCACAACTTCTGGAAATGAAAGACACACTTAGTGACATACAAAATGCACTGGAAAGTGTCAACAATAGACTAGAACAAGTAGAAGAAAAAACTTCAGAGCTTGACAAGGCTTTTGAGTTAACCCAATCAGAAAAGACAAAGAAAAAGGAATTTTACAAAATGAAGAAAGCCACCAAGAAATTGGGGATTATGTTAAATAGACAAAACTAAAAATAATTGGTATTCCTGAGGAAGAAGAGAAATCTAAAAGTTTGGAAAACTTGAGGGAATAATCAAGGAAAACTTCTCTGGCCTTGCTAGAGATCTAAACATCCAAATAGAAGAAGCTCAAAGAACACCTGGGAAAATCATTGCAAAAAGATCACCTAGGCACACAGTCATCAGGTTATCTAAAGCCAAAACGAAGGAAAGAATCTTGAGAGCTGTGAGGCAAAAGCCTCAGACAACCTATAAAGGAAAACCTATCAGATTAACAGCAGATTTCTCAGCAGAAACTCTACAAGCCAGAAGTGATTGAGGTCCTATCTTTAGCATCCTCAGACAAAATAATTGCCAGCCAAGAATTCTGTATCCAGCAAAACTAACCTTCATATATGAAAAAGAGAGACATTATTTTTTAGACAAAAAAATGCTGAGAGAATTTGTCACTACTAAGCCAGCACTACAAGAAATGCTAAAAGGAGTTCTAACTCTTGAAACAAAACTTCAAAATATACCAAAATAGAACCTCCTTAAAGCATACATTTCACAGGGCCTATAAAACAATGAAAAACAAACAAGGTATTCAGGCAACAACTAGCATGAAGAATAAAATAGTACCTCACATCTCAATAATAAAATGAATGTAAATGGCCTAAATGCTCCTCTTAAAAGATGCAGAATGGGCCGGGTGTGGTGGCTCACGCCTGTAATCCCAGCACTTTGGGAGGCTGAGGCGGGCGGATCACGAGGTCAGGAGATCAAGACCATCCTGGCTAACACAGTGAAACCCCGTCTCTACTAAAAACACAAAAAATAGGCCAGGCATGGCGGCAGGCGCCTGCAGTCCCAGCTAATCAGGAGGCTGAAGCAGGAGAATGGTGTGAACCCAGGAGGCAGAGCTTGTAGTGAGCCGAGATCGTGCCTCTGCACTCCAGCCTGGGCGACAGAGCGAGACTCCATTTCAAAAAAAAAAAAAAAAATTGCAGAATGGCAGAATGGATAAAAATCTACCAACCACATATCTTCTGTCTTCAAGAGACTGGCCTAATGCATAAGGATTCACATAAACTTAATGTAAAGGAGTGGAAAAAGATATTCCTTGCAAATGGAAACCAAAAGTGAGGAAGAATAGCTATTCTTATATCAGACAAAACAGACTTTAAAGCAACAAGTTAACAAAGACAAAGAGGGACATTATATAATGATAAAAGGATCATTTCAACAAGAAAATATCACAATCCTAAATATATATGCACCTAACACTGGAGGTCCCAAATTTATAAAACAATTATTACTAGACCTAAGAAATGAGATAGATGGCAACACAATAATAGTCGGGGACACCCAGGTGCAATGGCTCACACCTGTAATCCCAGAACTTTGGGAGGCCAAAGTGGGTGGATCACCTGAGGTCAGGAGTTTGAGACCAGCCTGGCCAGCATGGCGAAACCCTGTATCTACTGAAAATACAAAAAGTAGCCGGGTGTGGTGGTGCACGCCTGTAATCCCAGCTACTTAGGAGGCTGGGGTAGGAGAATCACTTGAACCCAGGAGGCAGAGGTTGCAGTGAGCTGAGATTGTGCCACTGCCCTCCAGCATGGGAGACAGAGCAAGACTCCATTTCAAAAAAATAAAAAAACAGTAGTCAGGGACTTCAATACTCCAGTGACAGCACTAGACAAGTCATCAAGACAAAAAGTAAACAAAGAAACAATGGAGCTGGACATGGTGGCTCAAACCTGTAATCTCAGCACTTTGGGAAGCCAAAATGGGCAGATCACCTGAGGTCAGGAGTTCGAGACCAGCCTAGCCAACATGGTGAAACCCCGTCTCTACTAAAAATACAAAAATTCGCTGGGTGTGGTGGCACATACCTGTAATCCCAGCTACTCGGGAGGCTGAGGCAGGAGAATTGTTTGGACCCCAGAGGTGGAGGTTGCAGTGAGCTGAGATCATGCCACTGCACTCCAGCCTGGATAACAGAGTGAGACTCTGTGTCACGAAAGGAAGGAAGGAAGGAAGGAAGGAAGGAAGGAAGGAAGGAAGGAAGGAA